>NW_027141909.1:1069500-1426000 GCF_036365525.1 Heterodontus francisci
TACAGCAGCAGCAAATCTAGTCTAAAGGATCATTGACAAATTTATTGCAGTCAAACCGGCCTCTCCAGCGAAAAACACTTTGTCAGAATGTCAAGGTAACTGCAGTGAGGCATTTTCAGACATTTTCAGAACGTTCTGTTAAGTGGAGGTGACTAGTGAAAAGCATTTCATGCAATTCGTGTTAAATGGCAATTATCCAAAGCGGCCCCTCCAGATTTTAAACTACAGCAGCTTTTCTGCTCTGTTAATGAGGTTTTTGGTGGAGGGAGAGACAGACAGACAGACAGACAGACAGGTTTCTGTCTGGAATGGTCCATTTGGGATTTGGCTGGAATATCCCTCTCTTCCCCCATTCCCTGTGTACACAGAGACTCACCTTGGACTGTCCCATACCGGGAGGGAGTTTTCAGATGGAGGAAGCTGAGAGCTGGTTGGATGAGCTGTATTTTAGGTGGACTGTCTGTTTTGAGTGACAGGTTCTGGGATATATTCGGACAACGTCAGCCTCCATTCTTTCTTTCCATGTGGCTGGTTTGTGAAGGTGAGTTTCTGTGCCCCAGTCTCTGTGCCCAGGTGAATTGCAAGCTGATTACAGTGTATGTGTGTGTGTGTGTGAGAGAGAGAGAGATAGAGAGAGTCCAGTCTGAATCCCCCTCTCTCTGTTCCAGTCCTGACACTTTTCTCCAATTCCCACCCCAATGCCCCTCTCCAGGATCTTTTCCCCATGGATGGGCTGATGGAGGTAAGGTGTTAGAGCCCGACGATGGAGGGCGGATCTTGTGGGATAGTGAGTATCACATCTTCATTGTCTCTCTCTGCTTTTCTCCCTCCTTTTTACTCGATCTCCCCCTCTCAATCTCTCCCTCCCAATCTCTCCCTCCCAATCTCTTCTTCTCAATCTTTTTCAATCTCTCTTTCTCTGTATTTCTCTTTTGCTCTGTGCTTCTCTCTCTGTCTCTGTTTCTCTGTGTCTCTCTCTCTCTCACTCTCTCTCTCTCTTTGCTTCTCGCTTTCTCTGTTTCTCTCTCTGTCTGTTTCTCTCTCTCTTTCTGGTTCTCTCTCTCCGTCTGTGTTCCTCCATCTATCTCTATCTCTGTCCCTCACTTTGTGTTTCTCTCTCTCTCTCTGTTTCTTTGTCTCTCTGTTCCTCAATCTATCTCTCTCTCGGTTTCTCAATCTCTGTTTCTCTCTCTCTATCTCTGTTTCTCCCTCTCTCTCTGTTTCTCACTCTCTCTCTCTTTCTTTATCTCTATTTCCCTGTTTCTCAACCTCTCTCTCTCTCCCTCACTTTGTGTTTCTCTCCCTCTGCGTTTCTCTCTCTCTTTCTCTCTCTCTGTTCCTCAATGTCTCCTCCCAATCTATCTCTCTGTTTCTTTCTCTCTCTGTTTCTCTCTGTGTTCCTCAATCTCTCTCTCCCAATCTCTTTCTCGGTTTCTCTCTGTCTCTGTTTCTCTCTCTCTCTCTCTCTGTCTCTTTCTCTCTGTCTCTGTTTCTCTCTCTCCGTCTGTGTTTCTCCATCTCTCTCTGTCTCTCTCCCTCACTTTGTGTTTCTATCTCTCTCTGTTTCTTTCTCTCTCTGTTCCTCAATCTCTCTCTCTTTCGGTTTCTCAATCTCTGTTTCTCTCTCTCTAACTCTGTTTCTCCCTCTCTCTGTTTCTCTCTCTCTATTTCTTTCTCTCTCTCTCGGTTTCTCTCTCTGTGTTCCTCAATGTCCCTCTCCAAATCTATCCCTCTGTTTTTCTCTCTCTATATTTCTCTCTCTCTCTCTGTTCCTCAATCTCTCTCGTCCAATCTCTCTCTCTTGGTTTCTCAAACTCTGTTTCTCTCTCTCTCTCTTTCTGTTTCTCTCTCTCTCTCTGTTTGTCTCCATCTCTGTGTTCCTCCATTTCTCTCTCCCTCCCTCACTTTGTGTTTCTCTCTCTCTGTTTCTCACTGAGTGAGTGTGCATATTTATGTCTCAATGGCTTTCTCTGTCCTTCTCTCTCTCAATCTCTCTGTGATTCTCTGTGTGCCTTTGTCACTTTCTTTCTGTTTGTCTCTTTGCTGCCTGCTATTTCTTTGTGCCTTAGTTATTTCCCTCCACTTTTTTCCCTCCACTTTCTCTCTCTCTCTTTCTGTCTTTTCTCTATTTCTCTGTTTCTCTCTCTTTTCTCTATTTATCTGACTTTCTGTCTATTCTCTATATCTGACTTTTTGTCCTTTCTCTATTTCTGACTTTCTGTCTTTTCTCTATTTCTCTGACTCTTTCTGTCTTTTCTCTATTTCTCTGTCTCTTTCGGTCTTTTCTCTCATTCTCCACGGCTTTCTGTCTTTTCTCTGTTCCTGCGATTTCACTCTCTTTTCTGTTTCTTTATCTTTTCTCTCTTTCTTTTTTTCTCTCTTTCTTATCTCTATATTTTCTCTCTTTTAATCTCTCTTTCTTTGTCAATTTTTATCTTTTCTCTCTCTTTCTCTCTCTCTCTCTTTGTCTCCTTCTATCTTCTCTCTTTCTCTTTTTATCTTTTCTCTCTTTCTTTTTATCTCTCTTTCCGAATTTTTCTTTTTTTCTTTCTTTTTCTAACCCGAACCGCCCCCTTCAATTTATCCCACACAATTTATATCACCACCCCGCAATTTATATCCCCCCACAATTTATATCTCCCTCCCGCAATTTATATCTTCCACACGCAATTTATATCTCCTCCACGCAATTTATATCTCCTCCCGCAATTTATATCTCCCCCTTGCAATGTAAATCTCGCCCCGTGATGTATAGCTCCCCCCGCTATGTATATCTCCTCCCCGCAATTTATATCTGCTCCCCGCAATTTATATCACCCCCCCCGCAATTTATATCTCCCCCCGCAATTTATATATCTCCACCCCGCAATTTATATCTCCTCCCCACAATTTATATCTCTTCCCGCAATTTATATCTTCCCCCCGCAATTTATATCTACCCCCACAATTTATATCTCCCGACCCCCGCAATTTATATCTCCTCCCCGCAATTTATATCTCCCCCCCGCATTTTATATCTACCCCCACAATTTATATCTCCCCACCCCCGCAATTTATATCTCCCCCAGCAATTTATATCTCCCCCCCCGCAATTTATATCTCCCCCCGCAATTTATATCTCCTCCCCGCAATTTATATCTCCCCCCCGCATTTTATATCTACCCCCACAATTTATATTTCCCCACCCCCGCAATTTATATCTCCCCCAGCAATTTATATCTCCCGACCCCCGCAATTTATATCGCCTCCCCGCAATTTATATCTCCCCTCTGCGCAATTTTTATCTCCCTTCTCCGCAATTTATATCTCCTCCCCGCAAGTTATATCTCCCCCCGGAATTTATATCTCCTTCCCGCAATTTATATCTCCGCCCCGCAATTTATATCACCCCTCTCCACAATTTATATCTCCCATCTCCGCAATTTATACCTCTTCCCCGCAATTTATATCTCCTCCTCGCAATTAATATCTCCTCCGCGCAATTTATATCTCCCCCTAGCAATGTATATCTCCTCCCCGCAATTTATATCTGCTCCCCGCAATTTATATCTCCCCCCGCAATTAATATCTCCCCCCCGCAATTTATATCTCCTCCCCGCAATTTATATCTCTCCCCGCAATGTATATCTCCCCAGCAATTTATATCTCCCCCCCGCAATTTATTTCTCCACCCCGCAATTTATATCTCTCCCTGCAATTTATATCTCCCCCCCACAATTTATATCTCCTCCCCGCAGTTTATATCTCCCCCCTGCATTTTATATCTCCCCCCGCAATTTATATCTCCCCCTGCATTTTCTATCTCCCCCCGCAATTTATATCTCCCCCCTGCATTTTATATCTCCCCCCTGCATTTTATATCTCCCCCCCGCAATTTATATCTCCCCCTCACAATTTATATCTGCCCCTTCAATATATATCTCCCCACCCCCACAATTTATATCTCCCCCCCACAATTTCTATCTCCTCCCCGCAATTTAAATCTCCCCCCTGCATTTTATATCTCCGCCTCACAATTTATATCTGCCCCCTTCAATATATATCTCCCCACTCCCGCAATTTATATCTCCCCCCCACAATTTATATCTCCCCCCCACAATTTATATCTCCTCTCCGCAATTTATATCTCCCCCTGCATTTTATATCTCCCCCCCGCAATTTATATCTCCCCCCACAATTTATATCTCCTCCCCGCAATTTATATCTCCCCCCTGCATTTTATATCTCCCCCCCGCAATTTATATCTTCCCCCGCAATTTATATCGTCCCCCGCAATTTATATATCTCCCCGCAATTTATATCCCCCCCGCAATTTATATCTACCCCCGGAATTTATATCTCCTCCCTGCAATTTATATCTCCCACGGCAATTTATATCTCAACCCCACAATTTATATCTCAACCGCGCAATTTATATCTCCCCCCCGCAATTTATATCTCCCCCCACCATTTTTATATCTCTCTCCGCAATTAATATCCCCCTCGCAATTTCTGCCCCCACAATTTATTTCCCCCAATTCGTTCCCCCTCCCCTGAAAAATTTCCTCCCCCCATAATTTATATCAACCATGCAATTTTTTTCCCCTGCAATATTTGCCCCGCTGGAAAAGATCCCCCCCTCGTACAGAACCCCCCAAAAAATAATCATCATCGACAGACCCCTATCTAATACCCTCACTATGAACAGACACCCTTCTAATTATCCCCTTCCCCCTGTTGCAAGACAACCCATCTAAATACCACCCCAAGTACAGACTCCCATCTAAATACACCCCAAGAAAAAAGTCCCATCTAAATACCCCCCCCAGGAACAGACTTCCATCTAAATACCACCACCCCAGGAACAGACTCCCAGCTAAACAGCGTCCCAGGAACAAACTCCCATCTAAATACCCTCCCCCCCGCGAGGAACAGACTCCCATCTAAATACCTTCCCCAGGAACAGACTCCCATCTAAATCTCCCCCCCCCCCAGGAACATACTCCCATCTAAAAAAAACCCTTCCCCAAGCAACAGACTCCCATCTAAATACACCCGAGGAACACACCCCTTTCTAAATACCCCCTCCTGTTAACAGACACCCATCTAAATACCCCCAGGAACAGACTTACATATAAATACCCCCCCCCATTAACTGACCCCAATGTTATTTTCCCCCCTGCCCTCCACTGTAAACATTTACCCCCTTCTAAGTACCCTCCCTGCGCTGTAAAAGCCCCCTTCTTCTAATTCCCACCATTTCATATGTAGAGAGGGAGCTCCATCCATTTTCTATGTGCAGGTGGAATTCCCACCATTTTATAAGTAGAGGCGCAGCTTCCTCGAATTGTTATATAGACAGGAATCTCCCTCCATTTTCTACATAGAATGTCATCTCCCTCTATTTTATATGTAGGGGGAGCTCCTTCCACTTTATATATAGATGGGTAGCCCTCTCCACTTTATATTAGAGGGGGAGGTCCCTTTATTTTACATGTAGAGGGAGAGCGCCCACCATTTTATATGTAGAGGGGGAGCGCCCTCCATTTTATATGTAGAGGGGGAGCGTCCTCCATTTTATATGTAGAGGGGGAGCTCCCTCCATCTTATACGTAGAGGGGGAGCTCCCTCCCTTTTATATGTCGAGGATGAGCTCCCTCCATTTTACATTTCGAGGGGTAGCGCCCCCATTTTATATGTAGAGGGGGAGCTCCCTCCATTTGTTCTATGGACATGGATCTCCCACCATTTTATATATAAAAGTCTCTCTCTCCCTCTCTCGCCTTTCCTCAACCTGTCTCTAAATCATTCAAATCTTCCCCGTCTCTCTCTCTCTCTCCCTCACCTTGTCTCTCTCTTTCTCTCCCCCTCACCTGGTCTCTCCATTTCTCTCTCCATCCCTCTCCCTCATTCTGTCTCTCTCTCTCTCACCCTCACCCTGTCTCTCTCTCGCTCTCTCTCTCTCTGTCTTCCTCATGCTGTCTCTCTCTCTCTCTCTCCCTCCCTCACCCTGTCTCCCTATCTGTCTCCCTCACACAGTCTCTCTCTCACCCTCACTCTGTCTCTTTCTCTCTGTCTCCCTGACACTGGCTCTCTAACCCCCTGTCTCTCTCTGTCTCCCTCACACAGTCTCTCTCTCTGCCTCCCTCACACAGTCTCTCTTTCTCCTTCCATCACATTGTCTCGCTCTCTATGCCTCCCTCACTCTGTCTCTCCCTCTCCCTCACACTGTCTCTCAGTCTCCCTCATACTGTCTCTCTTTCTCTCTCTCACCCTCACTCTGTCTCTCTCTCTCTCTGTCTCCCTGACACAGGCTCTCTAACCCCCTGTCTCGCTCTCTCTCTCTCTGTCTCCCTCACACTGTCTCTCTCTCTGCCTCCCTCACACATTCTCTCTTCCGCCTTCCATCACACTGTCTCTCTCTCTGCCTTCCTCACTCTGTCTCTCTTTCTCTCTCTCTCCCTCACCTTGTCTCCCTCACAAAGTCTCTCCCTCACCCTTCCTCACGCAATCTCTCTCTATCTGTCTCCCTCACACAGTCTCTCGCTCTCCCTCCCCAACAATCTTTCTCTCCCTCCCTCACCCTGTCTCTCCCTCTGTCTCCCTCACACAGTCTCTCTCTCTCTCCATTACACAGTCTCTCTCTCCCTCCCTCACACTGTCTCTCTATTTCTCTCTCTCCCTCTCCCTCATCCTGTCTCTCTATCTCTCTCCCTCCCTCATCCTGTCTCTCTCTCTCTCTCTCTCTCTCTCCCTCTCTGTTTCCCTCACTCTCTCTCTTTCTTTCTCTCTCACACTCTCTCTCTTGCTCACTCTCTCTCTCCCTCAAATAGTCTCTCTCTCTCCCTCGCTATATCTCTTTTTCTCTGTCTCTGTCTCTCTATCTCTGTCTCTGTCTTTCTCTCTCTCTCTACCACTCTCTCTCTCCCTCGATCTATCTCTCTCTCCCTCCATCATTCTGTCTCTCTCTCTCTCCCCATCTCTCTCTCCCACTATTTCTCTCTGTCCTCCCTCACCCTGTCTCTCTCTCTCTACCATTATCTCTCCCTCTATCTATCTCTCCCTCCCTTACCCTGTCTCTCTCTCTAACTCCCTCACGATGTCTCTCTCTCTCCCTCCCTCACTCTGTCTCCCTCTCTGTCTCCCTCACACAGTCTCCCTCTCTCTCTCTCCCTCACTTCGTCTCTCTATCTCTCCCTCCCTCTCACTCTGTCTATCTATTTCTCTCTCTCTCACTCCCTCACCCTGTCTCTCTATTTCTCTCTCTCTCCCTCACACAGATTCTCTCTCTGTCTCCCTGAAACTGTCTCTTTCTCTCCCACACCCTGTCTTTCTCAATCTCTGTCTCCCTCACACAGTCTCTCTCTCTCTCCCTCACTTTGTCTCTGTATTTCTCTCTCTCTCTCTCTCCATCACCCTCTCTCTCTCTCAACCCCCTCACACAGTCGCACTCTCTTCCTCTCTCTATCTATCTCTCACTCCGTCACCGTGCCTCTCTCTCTCCCCACAGAGTCTCTCCCTCTCTCTCTCTCTCTCTCTCATCCTCTCTCTCTCTCTCTCTATCTATCTCTCTCTCTATCTCTCTCTCTCGCCCTGTCTCTCTCTCTCTGTCACCCTGTCTCTCTCCCTCACCCTATCTCTCTCTCTCGCTCTCTCCCTCACCCTCTTTCTGCCTCCCTCACCTCGTCTCTCTACTTCTCTCGCCCTCACTCTGTCTGTCTCTCTCTCTCCCCCGCACAGTCTCTCTCTCTATCTCTCTCTGCCGCTCTCTGTCTCTGTCTCCCTCTCTGTGACTGCCTCTCCATCTATCTCACTGTCACTCCCTCTTTCTCTGTCTCTCCCTCTCTCTATCTCTCCATCTCTCTCTCTCTCTCTGTCTCTCTTTCTCTCCCTCTGTCCATTACTCTGTCTCGCTCTCAATCCTTCTCTGCCTCTCTCTCTGTTTCTATCTCCCGCTCTCTCTCTCTCCCCCTCTATCTTTCTTTCGCTCTATCTCTCTCTTCCTCTATCTATCTCTTCCTCTGCCTTTCCCTCTCCCTATACCTTTCTCTCTCCCTCTGTTTCTCTCTCGCTCTGTCACACTTTCTCACTGTCTATCCCTATCCATCTCTCTATATCTCTGCGCATCTCCCTTTGTAGTCTATTTGTATCCTTCTACTCACAGCTTACTGTCCCACCGAACCTTGTATCTCTCTCCCTCGCTCCGTTTCACTCTCTCACTCTCCCTCACCCCAATACGCTAGTTAAGACTGTATTTGACCATGCCTTTGTTTATATGATATTCGGCCCTGTCTCTGGTATAAAGATGGTTAAAAAGTGTTTTAAAATGGGAGATGTGTCTGTGGGATCCGCTCCATTTTGTATATACAGGTGGCACTCCACCACTTTCTTTGTAGAGAGGGAGCTCTTTCCATTTGTTCTCTCGACAGGAATCTCCCTCCATTTTATATGTAGAAAAGCATTTCCCTCCATTTTATATGTAGAGGGGGAGCTCCCTCCGTTTTATATTTAGAGAGGGATTCCCTCCATTTGTCATATATACAGGGCTCTCCCTCCAATTTATCCAACGAAGGGCGTCTCTCTATCTCTCCCTCCCCTCACCCGGTCTCTCTCTCTCTGTCCCTCACCCTGTCTCTCTCTCTCCCTCGCCCTGTCTCTCTCTCTCTCTCGCTCACCGATACACTCTCTCTCCCTCCCTCACCCTGTCTCTCTCTCTCTCGCTCTCTCCCTCACGCAGTCTCCCTCTCTCGCTCTCTCCCTCACCCTGTCTCTCTCACTCTCTCTCCATCATCCTCTCTCTCACTCTCCTCCCCCTCACACAGTCGCTCTCTCTTCCTCTCTCTCTCTCTCCATCACCCTGTCTTTCTCTCTCCCCACACAGTCTTTCTCTCTCGCCCTGTCTCTCTATCTCTCTCTCTTTCTGTCACACTGTCTCTCTCCCTCATTCTCTCTTTCTCTCTCTCCCTCACTCTCTTCTTCACCCTCTTTCTGCCTCCCTCACCTCGTGTCTCTATTTCACCCGCACTCACTCTGTCTGTCTCTCTCTCTCCCTCACAGACTCTCTCTCTATCTCTCTCTGCCGCTCTCTGTCTCTGTCTCCCTCTCTGTCACTGGCTCTCCATCTATCTCACTGTCGCTCCCTCTCTGTCTGTCTCTCCCTCTCTGTCTGTCTCTCCCTCTCTCTATCTCTCCATCTCTCTCTCTCTCTATCTATCTCTCTTTCTCTCCCTCTGTCCATGTCTCTCTCTCTCAATCCTTCCCTGGCTCTCTCTCTTTTTCTATCTCCCTCTCTCTCTCTCTCTCTTTCTCTATCTCTTTTTCGCTCGACCTCTCTCTTCCTCTGTCTCTTTCTTCCTCTGCCTCTCCCTCTCCCTCTACCTTTCTCTCTCATTCTGTTTCTCTCTCACTCTGTCACACTTTCTCACTGTCTATCCCTATCCATCTCTCGTGATCTCTGCCCATCTCCCTTTGTAGTCTATTTGGATCCTCCTCCTCACAGCTCACTGTCCCACCTAACCTTGTATCTCTCTCCTTCGCTCCGTTTCACTCTCTCTCTCTCCCTCACCCCAATACACTAGTCAAGACTGTATTTGACCATGCCTCTGTTTATATGATTCTCGGTCCTGTCTCTGGTACAATAATGGTTAAAAAGTGTTTTAAAATGGGAGATGTGTCTGTGGGATCCGCTCCATTTTATATGTACAGGTGGTACTCCACAATTTGATATGTAGAGAGGGAGCTCCTTCTAATTGGTATATCGACAGGGATCAGCCTCCATTTTATATGTAGAAGGGCATATCCCTCCATTTTATATTTAAAGAGGGAGCTCCCTCCATTTGTACTCTGGACAGGGATCTCCCTTCATTTTATCCGTAGAGGGGGAGCTCCCTCCATTTTATATTTAGAGAGGGATTCCCTCCATTTGTTATGTAGACAGGGATCTCCCTCCAATTTATACAAAGAAGGGCATCTCTTTCTCTCACTCCCTCACCCTGTCTCTGTCGCTCCCTCACCCTGTCTCTCACTCTCTTCCTCACCAATTCACTATCTCTCCCTCCCTCACCCTGTCTCTTTCTCTCTCGCTCTCTCCCTCACGCAGTCTCCCTCTCTCGCTCTCTCCCTCACCCTGTCTCTCACTCTCTCTCCATCATCCTCTCTCTCACTCTCCTCCCCCTCACACAGTTGCTCTCTCTTCCCCTCTCTCTCTCTCTCTCCATCACCCTGTCCTTCTCTCTCCCCACACAGTCTTTCTCTCTCGCCCTGTCTCTCTATCTCTCTCTCTCTCTGTCACACTGTCTCTCTCCCTCATTCTCTCTTTCTCTCTCTCCCTCACTCTCTTCTTCACCCTCTTTCTGCCTCCCTCACCTCGTGTCTCTATTTCACCCGCACTCACTCTGTCTGTCTCTCTCTCTCCCTCACAGACTCTCTCTCTATCTCTCTCTGCCGCTCTCTGTCTCTGTCTCCCTCTCTGTCACTGGCTCTCCATCTATCTCACTGTCGCTCCCTCTCTGTCTGTCTCTCCCTCTCTGTCTGTCTCTCCCTCTCTCTATCTCTCCATCTCTCTCTCTCTCTATCTATCTCTCTTTCTCTCCCTCTGTCCATGTCTCTCTCTCTCAATCCTTCCCTGGCTCTCTCTCTTTTTCTATCTCCCTCTCTCTCTCTTTCTCTTTCTCTATCTCTTTTTCGCTCGACCTCTCTCTTCCTCTGTCTCTTTCTTCCTCTGCCTCTGCCTCTCCCTCTCCCTTTCTCTCTCATTCTGTTTCTCTCTCACTCTGTCACACTTTCTCACTGTCTATCCCTATCCATCTCTCGTGATCTCTGCCCATCTCCCTTTGTAGTCTATTTGGATCCTCCTCCTCACAGCTCACTGTCCCACCTAACCTTGTATCTCTCTCCTTCGCTCCGTTTCACTCTGTCTCTCTCCCTCACCCCAATGCACTAGTCAAGCCTGTATTTGACCATGCCTCTGTTTATATGATTCTCGGTCCTGTCTCTGGTACAATAATGGTTAAAAAGTGTTTTAAAATGGGAGATGTGTCTGTGGGATCCGCTCCATTTTATATGTACAGGTGGTACTCCACAATTTGATATGTAGAGAGGGAGCTCCTTCTAATTGGTATATCGACAGGGATCAGCCTCCATTTTATATGTAGAAGGGCATATCCCTCCATTTTATATTTAAAGAGGGAGCTCCCTCCATTTGTACTCTGGACAGGGATCTCCCTTCATTTTATCCGTAGAGGGGGAGCTCCCTCCATTTTATATTTAGAGAGGGATTCCCTCCATTTGTTATGTAGACAGGGATCTCCCTCCAATTTATACAAAGAAGGGCATCTCTTTCTCTCACTCCCTCACCCTGTCTCTGTCGCTCCCTCACCCTGTCTCTCTCTCTCTCTTCCTCACCAATTCACTATCTCTCCCTCCCTCACCCTGTCTCTTTCTCTCTCGCTCTCTCCCTCACGCAGTCTCCCACTCTCCCTCACCCTGACTCTCTCTCTCGCTCTCTCCCTCACTCTGTCTCTCTCACTCCCTCACACAACCACTCTCACTCTCCCTCACCCTTTCTCTCTCTCTCTCTCTCCCTCACACCGTCTCTCTGTCTCTCTCTCTCCCTCCCCCTCTCCCCCTCACTCTGTCTCTCACTCCCTCACTCTGTCTCTCTGTGTGTCTCTCTCTCTCTCCCTCTCTCTGTCTGTCTGTCTCTCACTCTCCCTCACACCGTCTCTCTCTCTCTCTCTCTCCCCGTCACACAGTCTCTCTCTCCCTCATCCTGTCATTCACTCTCTCTCTCTGTATCCCTCACACTGTCTTTCTTTCTCTCTCCCGCTTTCTGTCTCTCTCTCTCTCCCTCACCCGGCCTCTCTCTGTGTCTCCCTCACACAGTCTCTGCCTCTCCCTCCCTCCTTCTAGCTCTGTCTCTCTCTCCCTCACCCTGCTTCTCTCTCTGACTTCCTCACGCTGTGTTTCTCTGTTTGTCTGTCTCTCGCTCTCCCTCACACCGTCTCTCTCTCTCTCTCTCACTCTCTCTCCCTCACACTGTCTCTCTAATTCTCCCTCTCCCTTACTGTGTCTCTCTATTTCTGGCTCTCTTTTTCTCTCTCTCTCTCTCTCTTCCTCACACAGTCTCCCTCTCCCTCACCCTGTCATTCACTCTATCTCTCTCACTCTCTCTCCCTCACACTGTCTCTCGAATTCTCTCTCTTCCTTACTTTGTCTCTCTATTTCTCTCTCTCTTTCTCTCTCTCTCTCTCTCTCTCTTCGTCACACAGTCTCCCTCTCCCTCATCCTGTCAATCACTCTATCGCACTCTCTCTCGGTCTCCCTCACACTGTCTTTTTCTCTCTCTCTCCCTCATTCTGTCTCCCTCTCTCTCTCGCTCACCCTGTCTCTCTCTCTCTCTCTCTCTCCCTCACACAGTCTCTCTCTCACCCTCCCTCTGTCTCTGTTCCTCCCTCTCTCGGTCTCTGCCACTCTCTCTGTCTTCCTCACACAGTCTCTCTCTCTGTCTCTCTATGCCCTCACCCAACATCTCTATCTCTCTCCCTCATCCTGTATCTCTCCCTTTCTCCCTCACCCTGTCTATGCTACGGACCAAATGCTGGAAGGTTGGATTTGAATATGTGGATCGTTTTCCATCTGGAATAGACACGATGGGCCAAGTGGCCCATCTCCATTATCGTCTAAATCCCAGTCTCTCCCTCCCTGTTACCCACTGAATCCCAGTCTCTTCCTCTTTGTTACCCTCTAAACCCCAGCCTCTCCCTCTTCGTTACCCTCTGAATCCCAGTCTCTCCCTCTTTGTTACCCTATGAATCCCAGTCTCTACCTCTCTTTTCCCCTCTGAATCCCAGTGTCTCCCTCTCTCTTACCGTCTGAATCCCAGTCTCTCCCTCTCTGTTACCCTCTGAATCCCAGTCTCTCCCTCTCTTTTACCCTCTGAATCCCAGTCTCTCCCTCACCGTTACCCTTTGAATCCCAGTCTCTCCTACTCTGTTACCCTCTGAATCCCAGTCTCTCACTCTCTGTTACCCTCTGAATCCCAATATAACTCATTGGTTCGGCCACTACTTGAGTACTGTGTGTAGTTCTGGTCACCTCATTACAGAAAGGATGTAATTGCACTAGAGAGGGTACAGAGGAGATTTACGAGGCTGTTGCCAAGACTGGAAAATTGCAAGTAGGAGGAAAGATTGGATAGGCTGCAGTTATTCTCCTTGGAACAGAGAAGGCTGAGAGGAGAAATGATTGAAATGTACAAAATCTTGAGGAGCATGGATAGAATGTAGGTCAAGGATTTATTCGCCTTAGCAGAGAGGTCAGTGACAAGGAGGTATAGCGTTAGTCTGATTGGTAAAAAATAGAGGGGAGATGAGGAAAAACACTGCCTGAAAGGGTACTTGAGGCAGAGACTCTCAACCCATTGAAAAGGAGTCTGGATATGTACCACAACTACCATTATCTACAGGGCTAAGAACTCAATGTTGGAAGGTGGGATTGGAATAGATGGATCCGTTTCTGGGTGGCACAGACACGATGGGTCAAAGTAGCCTCTTTCTGTGCATTAAACATTTTATGTTTCCATGATTCTATGAATCTTGGAAGCTTAAAATACTAAATTACTAAATTATTCCGCTTTTCTGCTAATATTCGTTCTCAGTTCTGAATTTTCAATTTATTACAATGGGGTCCTCAGTTGTGCCTGACCTAACAATGTACAAATAACGGCTACTTATGAATCCAGTATAATTTATTAAGCAAGATGTTATAAATGCTTAACAAAAAAGCACTGAAGACAACATGGAAGTTTCTTATCCTTCAAGACCAGGATTCCTTGAATGTTGCCAGCACAGGCGATGCCTTTGTTCTCCTATCTCTGAATGGACATTACGTTGAACTGTGTTTCAGGATAATTACACGACAGACACCATTGTAAACAGTACCAGCAAAGACTCTGAGTTTCCATCTTTTAGGCTTCCGATGCCTTATTATGATATCCTTAGAATTAACTCTTCCATTAGTTTAACGTGAGGTTCATCTGCTGTCACTGCCCCTCTGTAATTCGAGTGGTGTACGCTAAAAGAATGTCCATGTCTTATTTACCAGGCTCCTAGAGTTAACATTTCTTTGTGTGAACAAATAACACATCCTTGTAGAAACAAAGCAGTTCTACATCAATCTTTCATCTTCTTATCAACAATGCCAATTACCGTAAACTATTCACCTCAACATTCCCAGGTTACCAACGCAATTAAGAATAAATGTGTCTGGTGGAATATCAGGAAAAAACAACGTTGTTTTTAAATATAAATGTTTTCTTCTATATATATATTCAATTGATCAAGTCAGTTAGCAGACTTATTAAAATGCATGGTTCCTGTTTAATGATAGGTGTCATATCCAGTTCCAGCTTCTATAACATCAGTTCCTTTAGGGAGAGCAGTCACTCTTCTCCTGACCCCTTTATGAAGTTCATCTCTTTCCCTTTGCTCACTGCTCGTTATCTTTTTTTGATTCCTGCTAATTTACTTCCGATCCTCCTGTTCTCGAACCCCCTCTTCCCATCACTAACAGCTCTAATGTTTGTCTTTTCTCGGACAGGCCATTTTCTTCTGCATCTCCAGCGGTCACCTCTTGCCCATTAACCACTGGATCTTTAAGCTGGTCTCGGTTGCTTTGTTTATTAATTAATTTAAGAATTGATGTAACTGGATATTTCACTGCACTCTTTAACTGCTCTCTGAACTCGGACTGAGTGACCACATAAATAAATGTGTTCGTACAGCAATTTAAATTCCGCAGCATATATGCAACAGCTTCAAAGGTATAATAAGAATAAGCACCTAAGAAATAACGAGAAGCAAAGATATATAAAATATACAGAAACCACAGAAAAATGAAGTTGCCAGAGATGCTGAAGAGCAAAATCATAGACTTCCTTCTTCTCTCCATTTCAGAGTCACTGTGATTATCTTTCTTGCTCTGACCCCTCAGTCTCTGACGAACTCGACTGGTCACTAAAATGTGTCTGAACGTCAGAGCGTTCAGCAACAGAATTAAAATAAATGGCAATAATGGTGTTAAAACATTATCAAATATTCTAAATCCAATCCATCGAGGGTCAGTAAAATGGCTTGGGTTAATAGAGCAGCGCCATTCGACATTGTTGATTACCAATTTAGGCTTTTTTCTAAAGTAGATGGGAATATTTTTAAGACAGAGCAGAATGCCGGTTGTTGTTAGAACCACACTCGCAGTTTTCCTGGTGCAATATTTCGATTTCAGCTTCGGGCAACAAATTGCGACAAATCGATCAAATGTGAAAGCGATGGTGAACCAGACGGAACAGTCGACGGCTGCACGGATCAGGGTATAGAGAGGGCGACACACAGAGGTGAGTTTCAGAAAGTTTAGTGGGAAATACAGATTATTGATTCTCCGGAGTATGATATTCGTGAAAATGACCAATAGATCTGCCGTTGACATGGCTACCAAGTAGCGGGTGGTGCAGCTGGAGAGTCCGCAATTTCTCCGGGACAGGATCACAATTGACACTAAATTAACTGCAAAGGAGAGAAGGGAGAAGTGGCTGTAAATGACTGAAAAACATTCTCCGCTTCTCAACACAAGCCGGAAGGAATTTAGAACGAAAACCGTGCAGATTGTGATCAGGTCAGATTGGGTCCATCACCTCATCCTGCCTCCAACCCCAGCACTTCCAGATTTAACAAATCCTGGACGGGAAGGTACAGCACCCCGCTCACCAGACGCTGGTCAAGTAGTTAAATGTCGCAATGAGAAACCAAAAAATGAGTAGACTAGAGAACTGCACCCGGTCTCCAACCACTCCCACTGTAGGAACCCATCCCAGAATCGAATCACTCCCTGGGGTGGAAGAAATCCCTCCCTGACTCTAACCGGCCCCTCGGAGTGGAGGCACTCATACGTCTTGGACCACTCCCTCTGCTGTATAAATGAGTTAAATTGAAAAGAGAATTTACTGAGTCAATGCAAATGTGATCACAGCACAGGCTTTCATTTCTACAGGAATATCATTATCATATTAGAAAGGTGTTGATTGAACACATAAATAATGTGTAGTCTTCTGGACGACACGTGATAAAAGTATTCAGGGTAACCAACAGGTGCACGTTTTCTTCACAAAAATAATACCGTAACTGGGAGATTATAGTTATTGGGATATGTTGTGGCTCTATTATGTCGATAAGAGTAGGATGTGTGTTGAACTAATAGAGGCCTTTAAACTTATATAAGAGTTGGAGAGGGGTAACGTGGACCTGATATTTCCACCTTTGCTGGTGACCAGTTCTGCATTTCCTCAAAATAAGATGGTCATCAATAAATTCACGATGGAATTCAAGAGAGACCTGTTTACTCGGAGTTCTGGGAACGAGGAATTGAGACCTCTTGGAGTAGTTGCAATGGGAAAAAAATAAGAAGAAGCGAGGTTAGTACATGAGGGCGACAGGATTGGAAGGATATGCTGATAGGACTAGATGAGCTGGAATGTCTTCCTGCAGAGCAGGAAGACAGTCCTAATCTAGTTGTGCCGAATGCCCAGTGTATGTGCTGTAAAATCAGTAACATGTCTATTAACAAGTTATAGTCATCAGTGTTTTTTGTAATATTGAAGAGGATTATTTATTATTGCAGTCACTCATGACAAAACACTTCTCAGGACCGTGCTTGGGAAGGAAATTAATCAGCACCTGATAGTGCTGCCAACAACTCTACTTCGAGTAAGTGTAAGATGGTGACCCGCACTGAATACAATGAAAGATACTCCAGGAAATACATGGTCCCGAGAGTTACGTGGTCCACACCATTTATTCAGCCACAATCAGTGCAATTCGAGAGTGACAGAGACTCCCAGTTACACATCATTGCTGAGGTCAGGTGCTCCACTCCAGTTAGGTGCGCACACACAGTATAATTCTACATTAACAGATAATTCCAGTAATCCTTCCCCTCTGAGATTCTCCTGCTTTGAACTGTGATTCTGCAGAATGCAACATTCCACATAATTCAATAACTTTACAATGCAGAGTGCCTTGCGCTTGAAACAGTTCAGACAACAAATTAAAACTACACAGATAATTGAGGAAATTAATAGAATTATATTATTGAATGTGAGTCTGTGTAACTGGAACCATTCAATCTCATGTAATATAATTATTCCCATGGTAATGGAAGAAACCAGCTCATACACAGATTTATGAAACTTCATTGGTTACAGATACTTACCAGGAACGCCAACTATAGCAAGGATCATGTAGAATATTTTCTTGACCCATTGAATTGGTCGGAGCATTTTCTCCTTGGAGTGATCGGTCTGTTCGTGCTGCAGTTAATATCAATGAAATAAATTCTGAGCTGACACATTCCCAGTGCATTAACTTTATACCCTCCCGAATCTCTATGGGGATAGTGAGGTTGCACAATTGTTCAAACAGTTTTTCTTAATCTTTGAACAAACAGATTACGACAGCTGTGTTAATTCCCTGAATATGGAATATATTTTCCACTAAAATTGAATTGGACCCATCCCCACTCCCAAGACTGGTCAAATCTGATCACAATAAGAAATTAATCATAACTGGAAGCTGTGTTAAACAGAAATCAAGGAGGTCCTAGAAAAATCACGAGTCCCATCTGTCGATCTCATGTTGTTTTAGTGATGGCCTTCACTCTGCATGGCTATTCATAAATTAAATACCTAACATCAGAGAAGCCTCTGAGGGATGTTCGTCTAGACTTTGGATGTTCTCTTTAACTGTGCAATTTCGTTCAATAACTCATATATTCAAACAAAAAGGAGTATAGAATGCTTGCAACACAGCAGTTGGCCATTTGGTCTGTCTTGACCGTGTCAGCTCTCTGCACAGGCAGCTCAGCTAATCTCACTCCCACATCTCCTCATCACTGAACTGCATTGTTTAATCTCTTCAGTTGTTTATTCAATTCGCTTCTGATTCATTCTGGTTTCACCACTCTCTCAGCCAGTTCATTTCATTTCCGAAACATGTGCTTTGTACACAGACGTTTCCATAATGTCGCCATTGATGCTGTTGCCATCCCCCTAAAACTTGTGCCCTCTGGTATTCGTCAGGTCGGCCAATGGGAGCAGTTTCTCAGTGTCTACTCTGTTTAAGCAGCCCATGGTTTGGAACAACTCTATCAAACTCTCTCTCAATTTCCTCTTTAAGGAGAACAACCCCGATTCTTTAATCTGTCGGCATAAAACATCTGTTACCCCTGGAACTTTCTCTTGAACATGTTCTACACCCGCTCTAAAGCCAATACATTGCACCTCAAAGTGTGGTGCCTGGAACTGAACACAATGGCAGGATTTTCAAAATGTTTCTCTCCCTCACACGGTCCGAGCTACTCCATTTCCCTTTTCAACCTCTTTATCCGATGCATCGATGATTGTGTCTGTGTCAAACCCTTGTTCACATCGAGCTGGAAAATTTAATCAAATTTGCATTGAAATATGTGTTGCTCCCTCGCCTGAAAACGGTACATCTGTGACTCTTCACTTCTCTTCCACGAATTCCCTCCCTCAATATAAGTGGACAGACTTTGCATCAATATTTAATATGATCCAACAACTTCCACAGTTATCTTGACCACAATTCCTCAAACTCCATTTTGCATAAATGATAACTTCAATTCTCTCAGTTTCCTCATCACCTTCTGTTTGTCCAAACGACGCCATCTTCCATACCAGAGCTTCTGCAGTCTCTTCATTTCACATTAACCGTGCATTCCTCACATTAGTTTTGCAAAGGCCTCAGCTTTATCTCTTCCATCACCCGAGTGACTGTCCTCACCTCCTTCCCTCCCTTCAAGAACCATTATATTAATTCACTTGTTCTCACTTTCCACTCCAACCGCCTCCACCTTCAACACATTATGCTCCTCCATTTCCACCAGGTCCACCTAAAATCGCAAACAAAATATCTTTATTCACTCTTCTATCACAACCAAGATCTGGTTTCTTGCCCGCAGTTCCTTTCTGTGCAAGTGCAAGAGATGGGACCAAGGTCATTAGAAATATAAGTGGGAGTAGGCCATTCAGCCCATAGATCATGTTCTGCATTCAATAGCATAATGGCTGATCTGAAAATGGCTGTAATTCCAATTTCCTGCCAGACAACAGTAAGTCTTCACTCCCTCATAAATGAAAAGTCAGTCTAAACCAGCCTTGAATATATACAATGACCCAGACTCCACTGAATTCTGTGTAAGTGAATTCTAAATGCGATGGAACTTTCAAGAGAAGAAATTCCTCCTCATCACCATTTTAATTGGAAGACCGCTTACTCATAAAGGGTGGAGAATGTGCTGAGGTCAGGAACGGGCAGGGCACCAATGTAACGCACATCTGGGCTTAGACTGAGGTAGCAAGGTGAAGGCTGTTCGTTCTTGTTCCTTGGATGTGGGCATTGCTGGCGAGGCTGGGATTTGTTATCCATCTGTAGTTTGCCTTGAGAACTTGGTGGAGAGCCACCTTCTTGAAACGCTGGACTCCATCTGCTTTCGGTGCACCCGCAGTACAATTAGAAACGAGGTTCCAGGATTTAGACCCAGCAACAGTGAAGAAATGACGATGTGGTTCCAACTCAGGATGCCTGTGTCTTGGAGGGAGCATTCAGGTGTTCATGTTTCCATGCGTCTGCCGCCCTTATCCTTTTAGGTGTTCGCGGTCTCCTGCTTGAAAGGAGCTGTCGAAATAAATTTAGTAACATCCTGCGGTGTGATGTTATATATGGTGCACACGGCAGCCACTGTGTGCTGGTGATGGAATGAGTTAAGTGTTAGTCTGGTGCAGCAGATGTACATCAAGCAAACCATTTTCTTGGATCTTGCTGAGGCGCTTGGGGTTTGTTGGCGGCGGCACAGATCGAGAAAAGTGGATTGTATTCCAGTATTCCTGACTTATGCCTTGGAGATTGCGGATGTACAAGTCAGTGAGTTATTTGTTGCATAAATCCCAGCGTCTGATCTTCTCTGGAGCAACAATATTTATTTGGCTGGCCCAGTTAAATTTCTGATCAAAAGTAACGCCTACGATATTAATAATGTGGTAATAGGGGAGTGACCACGACAATGAATATCAAGGGCAGGTGGTTAGATTCTCTCATGTTGGACAAGGCCATTTCATGGCAAATGTGTGATGCGATTTTTAGTTGCCTTTTATCAGCCAAAATCTGATGCAAACAATGCAAAATATGCAGTGTTTTTTGTGGGAGTGAAAGAAGACAGTTTCAGTTTGTTCGTCATTCATCCAGAGTAAATTTCATCTCATCCTGGCCCCAATCTTTGACCGAATAATTGAAAGAGGCAAATGAAAGAGTAGTTGGGGGATGAAGAACTGTCGTTCGTCTATTTGTTGAAACAAGCGATGAGCTTCATGATCGGCTATGATAATTTCAAATAGATACATTGTAATGATCAGGAGAACATGAAAAATACGTAGTTTTGTGTCATAAATGGGCAAGAGGAGGGGACATTGGATCTGATCCAGGCTCTTCAATTCCCCATCAATGCTTAGTTACATGTTTGAAAGGGGAGGTCACAATATGGATCGTTATGATGCTGTGTATCGAGCCTTGGGGCATTATTTTTTGAGAGATACAGCACTGAAACAGGCCCTTCGGCCCACAGAGTCTGTGCCGACCATCAACCACCCATTTATACTAATCCTCCACGAATCCCATATTCCTACCACATCCCCACCTATCCCTATGTTTCCCTACTACATACCGATACTAGGGGCAATTTACAATGACCAATTTACCTATCAACCTGCAAGTCTTTGGCATGTGAGAGGAAACCGGAGCACCCGGAGGAAACCCACGCAGACACAGGGAAAACTTGCAAACTCCACACAGGCAGTACCCCGAATTGAACACTGATTGCTGGAGCTGTGAGGCTGCGGTGCTAACCACTGCACCACTGTGTTTAATCTTTGGAATTAGATGAACCATCTCTTCCCACTACATGGAGAGGCATCGTAGTAACAGGGGGGAATGCAGAATGTGTTTGAGGGTGTTCGGCCTAATGGGAGGGCCAACCTTGCCTTCTTGTTGGTGGAACTGTAGCTCGAGTGCCCACTTGGCAGGTGATGGAGGAAGCTGTTAGCAGCACAGCTCTTGCTCAGAGTTCTGGAAGTGATTGACAACAGATTGCAGGCGTGCCACGGAAAGTAAGCAATACAATTCCGGCCCTAGGATATCATTGTATCTTCTGGGTTACCGAAACACAGCAGCAAGAAAGCTCTAACCCCGAGGACTATGTCAGTTGGCTGTAAAGGCAAAGCTGCCACAGATTTCACATTTATAACAAACAGAAAACAAAGACGTGGATTTACTGGTGAATCAGATTCAATCCTTTGTCAGTCCAAACATCTTCCTATTTCAATAATTTCGTTTCCTTTCTCGAGAAGGTCTATTTTCCCTCCCAATTTTATTTGCTGTTCCCAAAAATTTCTGTGACTTTATGTTCGATTACGCACAATTTCAGGATGGATCAGTTATACACTTACTAACTTGGCATTCAACAAACCTCCCAAAAAATCTTCAAGGCAAATCAGCCAGCAAAAGCATGCCCATGTCCTTCTGCTTCTCCCACACATGAATTACAATTATTGCAGATCTTTACTTTGCAGCGAGTAGGTTCCTTCTTGGTTTGAATTACCCTGAGGGAGGGACTGATAGCCTCATAGAATATTTCGTTCACGTGCCCTGCACGGCCTGAATTCAGGCGAATCCCACGCCCTGACAGAGATCAACAAAGGAACATGAAACATGCCAATTACAATATCTGATCCTGGGAAGGTGCAAAAATGCAGGATCATTATGTTAATTTGTTAGACATGCATCTGTCAAAGGATAAAGCAGAAGCCAGTCTTACTTCTACAGAGGTTTATTCACAGTAATCCATACAGCATAAGTACAGACTACATTTCCCTTATCCAGACCAGCTTCCCCCGTATCCCTCCCCAGGTGGAAACTGGTTCTTCCAGATGTGCCCTGATCTTTCCACAATTAGTATCAGCTGCTCTTAATCACAATTAGAGCATGCAGCTGAGCAAACTCAATTGACAAATCATTTCAACATTGCCTGATTCGCACCATTTTGTTATCAGTCCATCAATGTATCCATTGTACATTATTATTTTTCTTGCGATTCCTGTTCGGAAATTCACGCTACATGTGAGCATTTTCACTCCTGTTTGAAGACCAGAACTGCTCATCACATGTCCTGCATTGTATGAATACACGACATCTGGACTGTTCATTCAACACTCACCCTGAAATCTAAGGCAACAGCACTCACTCACACAGTGACATACACAAACACACTTAAGGAAAGTACATTTGAAAAGAATAGTGCACTTTTACAGCTTATAATCAAAATAATCGTTCATAATTCACATGGCTCATTCTCGAAAAGACACGTTGCAGACTTTATGAAAAAGACATCTTCACTGCTGAAGTGTCGCTTCGCTAAGTTCAACAGCCAGAGTCACGTGCTGAAGTGACTTTCAGGATTGTCCTGAAGGGATAGACTTTCTGCAGGCCATAAAGTTGGTTGCTTGTAGTCTCATTACTACGAGGTCAGTGTGCAGTACCAGTGGATTCGAAATGGAACAGGATTGGAGACCTCACCATGCTGCAGTCTCCAATTATTTAGGCATAGATTTTTCTGCCCTTTTTGCTGTTGCTGTTGTGACTTTCTTCAAATAGCATTTAAAGAATAAAAAGAAACAAACATGGTTAGCTTAGCATGTACATTATCACATTTTCCTTTCCCAAATATGGTGTTGGAATTAGAGTGATTATTCATTACCTGGCTTATTGCTTGATTACGGTCTTTGTTTCAGAAAGACCCTTTCAGTTCAGGATTGCCTCTTGGAATGTCTCAGGATACGTGGAGTTGCCACTTCTTAGTCTGGAATGTATCCTTTTGTCCTTGTGAGACAGTATGGCTGTTTAGAAATTCACTGATCAGGTCAGATAACCTTTGGTGGCCATTATTTGCGACTCGAATGGTCCATTTTAAAAGAAAAGTCAGTTACAAAATCCTACACACTCAGTGAAAACCTATGTTAAAAGATATGATTTTGAGATGGGCTCTACGGGGCATGACAATAATATTAAAGTAATTGTGTCAAATGATATTAGTGCTAAAATGTATTGAAAAAATATAAGACAAAAATCCCATTGTACAGGTTCTCAAATCTAAACAGGCTCCAGCAGCTATAGGAAAGCTGCCCAGTATCATTCGATTTGTGATGGTTCCTCTCTTCCTTTGGGTCTGCACTTTGCCAACATACTTTCCACTGCAATGGGGAAAGAAGCAGGTGAAGCCAGACCGTAGAGTATGGGATGGGAAGAAACTGGTGACTCACAGCGAAATGGTCGCCGCCCACAACCGTGACAACTTACATGAACAAAGCGCAACACACATCAGGACATCTCAGAAGACATCATCGAGAAGGTTAAAACAGCATGACATCAAGCACAAGTGGAAAATAAAAGAGAGTGCGAGATTGATGAGCACGTAGTGAGAGGTATCGCCTTCCAGACGGGTTTTGAAGGCAAGAAGAGAGTTGAAATGGTGTAAGTGCTGGAATTTATGATGTCCTGGGTACAGTTTATAGGGGAAAAACCTGCTGACGGTGCAGCAGAAACGGTGGTGCTGAACAAATACTGTTTGACAATAGATGACAAGGGAGGAGTGGAGAAAGTTCACAGCGATTTATAGCTTGGCCGATTGTTGTGATTGACAGGATGTCATCGACAACAGGATTGATATGTTCGTCCACGGTTCTTCAAATTATTTCAGTGGAGCAATGAGAACAAGGAGAATTTGGTGGACCGGTGCTGGACAAGGATTGGGGTCTTATTCCTGGTCAGGATTTGAGCTGTGGCATTCGGAATACCTGCCTTTTAGGCTGTGCTGCTGATTTGGTCGTGGGTAGACAGAAACTGGAGTCGGAGACAGGGATAGTAAAATTGACCAGGAGCAGAGTCTGGTCATGTGACTCTGTCTTACTGAATGTTTGGGTAACTTGTGCTAGCTGCTGTTTGATTGGCTCCTGGATTTGTGATCAGATTTCCTCCCTGGTTACCACACATGAGCTTCGGTGAACTTGGGCAGCAGCTGGTTCTGACAGCGGACACAGTGAGTATTAGATTATAATTTTAGAACATTACAGTGCAGTACAGGCCCTTCGGCCCTCGATGTTGCGCCGACATGTGAAACCATCTGACCTACACTATTCCATTTTCATCCATATGTCTATCCAATGACCACTTAAATGCCCTTAAAGTTGGCGAGTCTACTATGTTGCAGGCAGGGCGTTCCACGCCCCTACTACGCTCTGAGGAAAGAAACTACCTCTCACATCTGTCGTATATCTATCACCCCTCAACTTAAAGCTATGTCCCCTCGTGTTTGCCATCACCATCCGATGAAAAAGACTATATGATTCCTTCATATAATCCGAAGAAAAAATATGAGCGTAGAATGTGGGAGGTCGGCCAAGCGTGTGTTTGAACATTCAAACCTGGAGCTGACAAAGGCACAGATGAGTTTTCAGCCACATTTGAGGTGAAACGGGGGCAGCGGAATGGGTCATTGTGATGGCGCAGGCTTGTGGATGTCAGCTCATTTCCAACAAGGTAGCGAAAAATAGGGTTCAGTCTCAGACAGTTTCCAGGAAAAGGAATTCTGACTAGAGAGTAAAGTTTGTTGCAAGGAACAAAGTAAATGTGTTCAGCCTTTCCAATATTTAATTGAAGGACATTGCTGTTCACCCAGTACCAGATTTCTGACAAACCGTGTGACAATCCAGAGACAACTGAGGAACGAGGGATGTGAGGGTGAGGTAGAGTTTGGTGTCTTCAGCACCAATATTGAAACTGACATTCTGGTTTTGGATGATGTCACTGGCAGACAGAATGTAAGTGAGAAATAGACCTTTCGAGATAAATGGAGGCACTGCTGCAGAAATTGCAATAGAATCGACTGATGGTGATATTCCGGCGATGATTATAAAATTAAGAATGGAAGCAGATGATTGCAGTTCCAGACTCGGGGACGATGGTGGAGAGATTTGGAGGATTGACTGATCAACTCAGTCAATTGCTGCAGACAGGTCGAGAACTCGAGGAGGAAAAGTTAATGTTTATTTCAGTCACACAGGATGCCTTTTGTGATTTTGATAAGAACTGATATGGTTCTGTGGCAGTGACGGATGTCTGATTGGAGGACTTCAATCGTGGAGTTCTGGAAAAGATAGGCACAAATTAAGGAGGGAAGAAGAAAAGGCAAGAGCTTGGGATGGAAACTGAGTTTGAAAATCGATTAAAGAAAGGGTTATAAAATAAAAATAAAAAGTGCCGGAAATACTCAGCAGGTCTGGCTGCATTTGTGGAGACAGCAACAGAGTTAACGTTTCAGGTCAATGAGCTTTCATCAGAAATGGTAAAGGGTGGAAATGTGATAGATTTTAAGCAAATAAAGCGGGGGTGGGGCAAAAGAGAACAAAATGGAAGGTGTTGAAAGGCCAGAGGGTCACAGAGAATAACTGACAAGGAGATCATGGGGCAAAGACAAAAAGAGTGTTTTAATGGCGTGGTGCAACATCACATGTTAGTGAAGAGAGGGTATTAAATGACTGAATAATGAAAGCTCGAGCCTAAAGTACAAACATGAATAAAAACAGTGGGCAGGAACATGGTGAAAAAAATGAATGATGAAACAAAGTAAAATAATAAAAATGAAAATGAAAGATGAAGTTAAAAATAAAAAAAAGTGGGGGCCAGTCATGCTCTGAAATTATTGACCTCAATGTTCAGTCCACAAGGCTGTAGAGTGCCTAATCGGTAAATGAGATTCTGTTCCTCGATCTTGTGTTGATGTTCACTGGAACATTGCAGCAATCCGAAGACTGAGATGTGGGCATGACAGCAGTGGTGTGTGTTGCAATAGTAAGCGACAGATAGATCAAGGTCATGTTTTCGGACTGAACAGAGGTGTTTGGAAATGCACTTACCTCATCTGGGTTTGGTCTCCCCAATGTAGAGGAGAGCGTAATGTGAGCGGCGAATACAGTTTACTAATTTGAATGATGTACAAGTAAATGGCTGCTTCATCTGAAATGAGTGTTTTGGGGCATGGATAGTGAAGAGAGAGAAGGTAAAAAGGCAGGTATTACACATGCTGCAATTGCATGGGAGGGTGCTGT
This sequence comes from Heterodontus francisci, assembly GCF_036365525.1. Taxonomy (NCBI): domain Eukaryota; kingdom Metazoa; phylum Chordata; class Chondrichthyes; order Heterodontiformes; family Heterodontidae; genus Heterodontus; species Heterodontus francisci. The sequence continues at coordinate 1,095,761 of NW_027141909.1, forward strand.
GGGAAGGGGATGAGGTGGTGGGGGCAATGGAGGAGTGGACCAGGATGTTGCAGAGGGAAGGATCCCCTCGAAAGGATGACAGAGAGAGGAAGATGTATTTGGTGGTGGCATCACGCTGGATGTGGCTGAAATGGCGCAGGATAATTATATGTATGTGCAGGCTGGCGGGGTGGAAAGTGTGGACAAGAGAATCCCTGTCACGGTTGTGGGAGGGAGAGAAAGCTGTCAGGGCGCAGGTACAGGAAATGGGCTGGACACGTTGTGGGCCCTGTCAACCACAGTAGAGATGAATCTCGGCTGTGGAAAAAGGAAACCATATTAGAGGTGCTGTTGCGCACAGTGAATAGACACAAGGTTAAACACATGTTCCGGGGGAACCTGCACAGTGAATAGTCTCAGGTCTGAACACAGGGTCAGGGAAAATCTGCACACTAAATCTTCCCAAGATTAAAACAGGTCCCAGGGGAAACTTCACAGTGAATAGTCACAAGTTTAAACACAGGGCCCGGGTGATCCTACACAGGGAATAGTCACAATTTTAAAGACAGTGCCCGGGTGATCCTACACAGGGAATAGTCACAATTTTAAAGACAGTGCCCGGGTGATCCTACACAGGGAATAGTCACAATTTTAAAGACAGTGCCCGGGTGATCCTACACAGTGAATAGTCATAGGTTTAAACACAGGGCCCGGGTGATCCTACACAGTGAATAGTCACAAGTTTAAACGCAGTGCCCAGGGGGAACCTGCACAGTGAATATTCACAAGTTTAAAGACAGGGCCCGGGGGGGAATTGCACAGTGAATAGTCGCAAGATTAAACAAAGGGCCCGGGGGAAACTGTACAGTGAACAGTCACATGTTTAAGGACAGGGACCGGGGGAACATGCACAGTGCATAGTCACATGTTTAAGGACAGGGACCGGGGGAACATGCACAGTGCATAGTCAGAAGATTAAACACAGGGCCCGGGGGAATCTGCACAGTGAATAGTCACACGATTAAACACAGGGCCCGGGGGAAACTGCACAGTGAATAGTCACAAGATTAAACACAGGGCCCGGGGGAAACTGCACAGTGAATAGTCACAAGGTTAAACACAGGGCCCGGGGGAATCTGCACAGTGAATAGTCGCAAGATTAAACAAAGGGCCCGGGGGAAACTGCACAGTGAATAGTCACACGATTAAACACAGGGCCCGGGGGAAACTGCAACGTGAATAGTCCCACGATTAAACACAGGGCCCGGGGGAAACTGCACAGTGAATAGTCGCAAGATTAAACAAAGGGCCCGGGGGAAACTGCACAGTGAATAGTCACACGATTAAACACAGGGCCCGTGGGAAACTGCACAGTGAATAGTCGCAAGATTAAACACAGGGCCCGGGGGAATCTGCACAGTGAATAGTCGCAAGATTAAACAAAGGGCCCGGGGGAAACTGCACAGTGAATAGTCACATGTTTAAACACAGGGCCCGGGGGAATCTGCACAGTGAATAGTCGCAAGATTAAACAAAGGGCCCGGGGGAAACTGCACAGTGAATAGTCACAAGATTAAACACAGGGCCCGGGGGAAACTGCACAGTGGATAGTCACAAGGTTAAACACAGGGCCCGGGGGAAACTGCACAGTGAATAGTCACAAGATTAAACACAGGGCCCGGGGGAAACTGCACAGTGAATAGTCACAAGATTAAACACAGGGCCCGGGGGAAACTGCACAGTGAATAGTCACAAGGTTAAAGACAGGGCCCGGGGGAATCTGCACAGTGAACAGTCACAAGATTAAACACAGGGCCCGGGGGAATCTGCACAGTGAATAGTCACACGATTAAACACAGGGCCCGGGGGAAACTGCACAGTGAATAGTCACACGATTAAACACAGGGCCCGGGGGAAACTGCACAGTGAATAGTCACAAGGTTAAACAAATGGCCCGGGGGAATTGCACAGTGAATAGTCGCAAGATTAAACAAAGGGCCCGGGGGAAACTGCACAGTGAATAGTCGCAAGTTTAAACACAGGGCCCGGGGGAATCTGCACAGTGAATGGTCACACGATTAAACACAGGGCCCGGGGGAATCTGCACAGTGAATAGTCACAAGGTTAAACACAGGGCCCGGGGGAAACTGCACAGTGAATAGTCACAAGGTTAAACACAGGGCCCGGGGGAATCTGCACAGTGAATAGTCGCAAGATTAAACAAAGGGCCCGGGGGAAACTGCACAGTGAATAGTCACACGATTAAACACAGGGCCCGGGGGAAACTGCACAGTGAATAGTCACACGATTAAACACAGGGCCCGGGGGATCCTGCACAGTGAATAGTCACATGTTTAAACACAGGGCCCGTGGGAAACTGCACAGTGAATAGTCACAAGGTTAAACACAGGGCCCGGGGGAATCTGCACAATGAATAGTCACATGTTTAAACACAGGGCCCGTGGGAAACTGCACAGTGAATAGTCACAAGGTTAAACACAGGGCCCGGGGGAATCTGCACAGTGAATAGTCACATGTTTAAACACAGGGCCCGTGGGAATCTGCACAGTGAATAGTCACAAGATTAAACACAGGGCCCGGGGGGAACCTGCACAGTGAATATTCACAAGTTTAAACACAGGGCCCGGGGGAATCTGCACAGTGAATAGTCACACGATTAAACACAGGGCCTGGGGGAATCTGCACAGTGAATAGTCACATGTTTAAACACAGGGCCCGGTGGATCCTGCACAGTGAATAGTCACATGTTTAAACACAGGGCCCGGTGGATCCTGCACAGTGAATAGTCACATGTTTAAACACAGGGCCCGGGGTCCCTGCACAGTGAATATTCACAAGTATTAACACAGAGTGCCGGGGGAATCTGCACAGTGAATCGTCATAAGATTAAATTTAGGGCCCGAGCGAACCGGCAGAGTGAATAGTGTCACGTTTGAACAAAGGGCGCGGGGGGAACTGCACAGTGAATAGTCACAAGATTAAACACAGTGCCCGGGGCGAAGCTGCACAGTGAATAGTCACAAGATTAATAACAGGGTGCACGAGGAAGCCGCACAGTGAATAGTCATAAGTTTAAAAACAGGTCCCGGCAGGAAGTTGCACAGAGAATAGTCACAAGTTTAAACGCAGGGCCCAGGGGGAACCTGCACAGTGAATATTCACAAGTTCAAACACAGTGCGTGGGGGGAACCTGCACAGTGAATAGTCGCAAGATTAAATACAGGGCCGGGGGGAAACTGCACAGTGAATAGTCACAAGATTAAACACAGGGCCCGGGGGAATCTGCACAGTGAATAGTCACAAGATTGAACACAGGGCCCGGGAGTGAACCTGCACAGTGAATATTCACAAGTTTTAACACAATGCCCGAGGTTGAAGCTGCACAGTGAATAGTCGTAAAATTAAACACAGAACCCGGGGGTGAAGCTGCACAATGAATAGTCACAAGATTAAACACAGGGCCCGGGTTTCCTGCACATTGAATAGTCACAAGTTTAAACACAGGGCCCGGGGAATCCTGCACAGTGAATAGTCACAAGTTTAAACACAGGGCCCGGGGGATCCTGCACAGTGAATAGTCACAAGTTTCAACACAGGGCCCGAGCGAACCGGCAGAGTGAATAGTGTCAAGTTTGAACAAAGGGCGCGGGGGGATCTGCACAGTGAATAGTCGCAAGATTAAACACAGGGCCCGGGGGTGAAGTTGCACAGTGAGTAGTCACAGGTTTAAACACAGGGCCTGAGTTTGAAGCTTCACAGTGAATAGTCGTAAGATTAAACACAGAGCCCGGGGGTGAAGCTGCACAGTGAATAGTCACAAGTTTAAAGACAGGGCCCGGGTAATCCTGCACAAAGAATAGTCACAAGTTTAAACACAGGGCCGGGGTAATCCTGCACAGTGAATAGTCACAAGTTTAAACACTGGGCCCGGGGTTCCTGCACAGTGAATAGTCACAAGTTTGAACACTTGTCCCGGGGGATCCTGCACAGTGAATAGTCACAAATATCAACTCAGAGCCCTGGGGGTGCTGCACAGTGAATAGTCAAATGTTTAAACACAGAGGATTAAGCACAAGGCCCGGGGGGATGCCACACCCTGAATAGTCGCAAGATTAAACAGAGATTCCGGGGGAACATGCACAGTGAAAAGTCTCAAGTTTAAGCAGAGGGCCCAGCGAGATCCTGCACAAAGAATGGGTACAAGTTGAAACACAGGGTGCAGGGGGCATCTGCACAGTGAAAATTCACAATTTTAAGCACAGGGCCCGGTGGAGCCAGCACAGGGAATAGTCACAAGATTAAACACAGGGCCCGGGGGAGAAGCTGCACATTGAATAGCAACACGATTAATCACAGGGTTCATGAGAAAGCCGCACAGTGAATAGGCACACGTTTAAACACAGGGCCTGGGTTTCCTGCACAGTGAATAGCCACACGTTCAAACACAGGGCCCGGGGAATCCAGCACAGTGAATAATCACAAGTTTAAATACAGGGCCCGGGTTTCCTGCACAGTGAATAGTCACAAGTTTCAACACATTGCCCTGGGGATCCTGCACAGTGAAGAGTCACAAGTTTAAATACAGGGCCCGGGTTTCCTGCACAGTGAATAGTCACAAGTTTCAACACATTGCCCTGGGGATCCTGCACAGTGAAGAGTCACAAGTTTAAACTCAGGACCCGGGGGGGAAGCCGCACAGTGAATATTGACATGATTAAACACCGGGCCCAGGGGAATCTGCACAGTGAATATCACAAGAGTAAACACAGGGCGTGGGAGGAAGCTGCACAGTGAATAGTCACAAGTTTAGACGCAGGGCCCAGGTGTGGGAGCAGTTTTGCTGAGCTTTTGTTTCTATAACTGTTATTTGAGTAAGTAGATTAATATAATCCTAGTGAATACGTATACATATATTTTTTCATATATGAGTTGAAAGTATAGCTACATATTGGTACAAAATGGAGTATTTGACCGAGGCATTGTGGGACAGATTTGTCAGCTCACTGTCTGAGCTTGCTACAGCATGTCACAGACAATGAGAGGGCCCCTCTTATCAGTGTAACTGCAGATTGCACGGCACCTTCAGGAATGCAGGCCCAATTAAAGTGACAGTTGGAAGACTCTAGGATAATTGATGGGGCCTGAGATCATCAATTGGTGATCAGGGCTTGCATGAGCTTATCACATTGCCACATGATGCCGAATCAGTAATCTAATTGGTACTATGTGTAATGTACGTAATCAATTACCGTTCTGATTGGATTGTGTCCAGCCGGGATGGGCTGAGTAACAATATACCCGTTGTGGATTTCCTTTGTTCTGTGGAGGAGCACTGGACCGCTTTTCGGTAAGGTGTGCACCCCATGATATCATGAATAAAGTGTTTGTTCTCAAAGTCTGAGTCCGGAGAATTTGTGGAATAATTGGGCATAATCTTAATTTTTCTCCAACCGTTTGGCATAGTCGGCAGGATCTCTGAGTTCACGGGATCCAAAAGAACCTAATCGACCGGATCAGCAGTAAGTCAACTTTTCTGCGACTCTAATGTCTCAATCACCCAGCCTGAGCCGGAATTAGGAGGGCGACTGTGCCCCACTGTGCCAGGGTTAACTGGGAGAGGGGGACTGGGGGTCAAGGAAGAATTGGCTGATATCTGATTAGAAAAGGTCTAAAAAATTTTTAGACGAAATCCAGTAAAATTTGGCGAATTTGGTGGAGCAGTAGTCATAACTTGAGTCTGCACAAGCTGGTCCTCCACCGGGTGGCGATGTGAGGCGTGAGACAAAAGGGCGAGGTCAGGAATGACTGGGGCTGTAACTAATAATACAAATTGAGCCGACAGGCACGTGATTATTGCTTCTGAGTACACGAGCTGATCGAGCCCTGGAGAAAATGGCTGTGGGAAAAAATGGAGAGTGAACGAGCGTGGCCTGAGACACAGGGGTGAGCCGGTTCGCTGACCTTGAGAATTTAACATTAACTGCGCCTGTTCGTATCCTTGTGTCTTGTTCGTTTTCTTGTGCCTTGTTCGTTTTCTTTTGTTTTAATGCTACTTGATTCATAGAAAAGAACTCGTAAGTGAAGAAGGTTTTTGAGAAAGTAGAAGGAAATCTGGACTCAACGGCTTCCAAGAGGGAAGTGTCACCCCCGGGGACAAGTAATCCGTGTCTTCAGGAGAAAAGCGACCCACGTCCATTTGCCCCCTCGAAGGAGACGCAGAAGCGCCACGGTAAATATGTGTTTTTAAGGATAGGTATGTTTTGGAGTAAAAACAGGTTACTGTGTCTTTGATTCGACTGTGAGATTGTTGGAAGCTTCCAGCAAATGAATTGAATGTCTGGGATGTACAGCTTGTGTTCTGTAGAACTTGTGTTCTGTAGAACTGACTTTCGTTAACTCTTTGTTGTCTGGCCTTAATGATGAGAGAATGAGTCTGTTACTTTTTCTATTTTTACAAGTGTATATTTTGTGGGAACCTTGAGTCATGTTTTGGTTGTGAATTACTTGAATCTGTGTGAGTTCGTTGACATCGGGACAGGGAATTTTGAAAGAGATTTGGTATTTTGAATTCATAACCCATTACAGAAATCAATTTTCGAAGTTGTTTGGAATTGAATGAGTGTGAAAAGTGATTGTTGAGTGTGTTCATTTCGATTTAGTGTTGTACACCCAGGAATGGGATATAAAATTGAATTATATTTTAAGTTAAAAAGACATTTTTATTTTAAAAGTTGGTTTTGCAACTGTGAAAAGGCAATGACCAATTTTCAAAGAGATAAGCTTCAGCCTTGAAGGTCTGAAGATATTTGGCAGAAATCCAATTTGAAGTGTATCACTCCTGCTTTAATTGGATCTCCAGTTTAAAATCTGTTCTAGTTTTTTTTTTGAGTTGAAATTAAAGACATGTTTTACTGACTGTTTTAAGTAGCAAATGTCAGGAATTGAATATTGTTTTAAGGGAGAGAAGGATAAAAAAGAAGATAATGGGAAAGATTAAGGTTTGTGTAAGGACCTCGTGTTAAATCTTTTGTTGTAAGAATGTTAAATAACTTTTTCATCAGTTTTTGTTTTTATTACAGTCATTTGAAAGGCGCCTGAAGAACAAGAAAAATGATGTAATTTGCCTATCTTTTAAAATAAGCACGTGCTATTCTGTTCTGTGTGTAGTTAATAAGTAGTATAAGTTAATAAGTCTGAATTGAATTAATACTGTTAAGGTTAATTGACCTGTTTAAGTTGAAGAACTGGAAGTTTCATTTGCTGCCACAATGAACTTTCAAGTTTATTATGTCATGTTTTGGAGGAGTCTTCAGTTCTGGACAGAGGACTCACTCATATAACATTGACAGGTTTGATTTTTAAATATTATTGCAGTGAATTGGAATTTGGAATCATTTTTGTTTTAATAAAAAATAATCCTTGGATTAGAAACCTCTTATTTAAGGATAAAAAAAAAACATTTAAAATGGAGTTTAGTTCTTTTCCATTAAAACAAAAGGGTTACGTAAAGCGACACAGCGGAGAATGCTTTGCTCCGCCCCCTTGGAGACAAGCAAGAAATTAACCCTGCTGCAACCATCCTTATCAATGAGACAAAGTGCTTGAGAATAGCACTTCTGTCTTTCAAGTACAAAAAGTACAATCAAGTCTGGGCATAAGAAATTGGAATCAATAAACATCATTTAATTGATCTGGGTGGTTATTTAAAGCATTCAAAGGGAAACTTACTGTAATTTGAATTTGGAATAATGTGAGATGTCAAAAATCCAGTTTAATTTTGGCAAGTTATTTAAGGAGTTAAAATGTCATCTAAGGTAAAGAAAAACATAAATATACACTAATGTCTGGAATCAAATGGAAATGTTTGATTTCTGTTTCAAGGAATTATGAATTTTAATTGTAAAGGTTCTCCAGGGCTCAAAATGAAATAGAATTATAATTAATGGGAATTGGCAATCAGATCTGGCTGATGCAAGCGCTAATAAAGGAATTCTGGGGATAAACAAATAGTGAACTAAGCAGCTAATTTCCAAGAAGCCTCGAATTTTCCAGTGAAAGTCAGGAAAATGTAGAGAAGAAAAGCAATTGATAGTTTTCTCTTGGAGATATGAGTTTTTAAGAGACCTACATTTGAAAGTCTGGCCATAACCTGAGACATCAGGACCCTGCAGGGGGAGGTAAGCAAAGATCTCAGATAGACACCACCAGCGCCCACCCCCACCTTTTCCTCATTGCTGATATTTGATCTGTTGATATGATCACCTGAGAGTTCAGAATATGATATGTGGCATGACGATGGAATACCAGTGTAAGTGTGCAGATGTGATTTGTTATTTGGAAAGCAACGGAAGCATTTGTTGCATTTTCAACTTCGAAGGAGAGCAACCCTAAGAATACCAAAATGATTTTAAAAAATAGATTAAAATGGAGTGTGTTTTTTTTTAGATCAGAGAAGAAAAAGGTTTTGTCAAGTGACGCAGCTGAGACGATTTTGCTCCGCCCCTTGGGGGAAAAAAAACCCGCTGCAGCTGCTGTTTTTCGATTTAATCCACCACACAATTTTGCATTGCTGAGAGTAAAATTTATGCATATTGGACATTGTTAAATTTTAAATTTCTAAATTGACAGATAGAATTGGACAAATTAACCCATTGGGCTCAGGGGCAGAGCCACAATGGATTCTTTCTGGGGATATTTTTAAGCAGGTGATGGCAGGCCATGTGAGAATTGATGCCACAGCAAGATATCCAGCAGCTTTGAGAATTTAAGACCTTAACTGCAGACATCAAATATTACAGCATCTTTATCAATGAGACAATTTTCAGCATCTGCACTATTTTGCTTTTATTTTGGTGGACAATTTAATCTACCAGGTGTGTCAGATTTTGAGAGCAAAGGCCCTCCAGGGACCTTTTGTGTCAAAATCATTGGGGGTGGACAAGGGAAGGAGCCAACAATCAAACCAGCATTCAAAATCTATTAAACGGACAACAAGCTCCAATTACCACGATTACCCCCACATTTTAATTACTAACGAGTAAGGTTACAACCCAACAGACACAAGTGACAGGTCATGGTCTATTTGAACTATGGGGCATTGCACAACATGTTGGATGGGAAGTGTGTCCGGTGTTCCACAGATGACCGTGCTAACTGCGTGACCAGACAGAAAGGGGAAGGAGTAACTGAGAGCTGTGTCTTTGGAATTGTTTGTGCCCCTCCCATTGGGCAACTGATGATAAGGAAAGTTGAAAGTAACATAGATATGTGTAGGTACATGGAGCCCAGGGGAAGCGTTGTATGATCATGTTAAACATGAGATTGTGCCTGTCCTGGTCAATATCTCAGGGATGCAAATGCCGGGATATTGTATGGAACAGGCCAGAAATATGTATAGTGTATTAAGTAAGATTGTAATGCAGCAGGCTGCTGATGCCATGGGTGCCACTAGATTTCGAGGCCAGGATCAGCTTCATAGAACAAAGTAGAAAATAAAGGGGCGATAAGGGGAAAAGATCACATAAAATACAATGATATTTTACCCTATGTTATGGAAATTGGAAAAGAGGTAATTGGAACAACATTGTCCATTGTCTGAGAGTAGTCTTGAAAACCAGGTCATCATATGTCCTCATCCTAAATATAAAATGGCAGAATCAAAATGTGGATTTAATGCCACTGTAAATTGCACCATGGAGTCTAGGAAAGCATTGTCATGGTTAACCCATGTGGGCTATATGGGAAAGGGGAGATATTGCTTAACCACCACAGCGAGGGAGTACCAGTATGGACATAAAAAGACTTGGCCGGTGAGCAACAGTACATTTTGGTTCAACCCACAAAAAACCAACCCGAATAGGGAAGATGGAGTTGGTAGAGATACATAAACAAAAGACAGAAACGATAACTGAGACAGAAAGTATTCAGGAGGGTTTGACATATTACCTCCGGGACGATGAATATACTATTCAGCCATTGCCCACACGCTTGGGTAAAGATAGAAAGCAGCGAGAAGTCATTGCTGTAGTGTACTACAGTTTGGAACAACAGTCGAAGATGCTACAAGATGAGATTGACAAGAAATGATTCTACCTGGCAGGAGGACTTATGGAACTGGGGGTCAGACGTCTCCCATGTCCTGATAGTGGTTTTGGGTTTCATGGTGTTATATGTGACCTGCTTAATTTGGCAACTTTAGAAATTAATTAGGCGATGGAAGAGGATGTATTAACACAGGTTGGACAGCTACCCGAAAAAAAGCAATTAGTGTTCGTACTTGCTCTGTCAAAGGAGGGACAATTAGTTATGCCATAAAAGGGTAATTGTATAACCTTTTCACATATACATAAAATGAATTAATGAATGATCAATGTACTCTAAGATGTTTGTACAATCGAAATTGTAATTGTATACCTTTTATATTGCAAAAGAGTAACTGAAGTCCTTGCAAAACTTATGCCTTTACAGAGTTCCCGCAGGCCCCTCTCATGGCACAAGCAGGCAACGTATTGAATGCGACCCCTCCGGGTGTTGAAGGCTGTTTATGGACAAATAAAGACCATTAAAGGCAACTAGGTGGGATCAAGGGAACGATTCTTGAAAGGGTTTTGAAGAGTCAAGAGGGGGACTGTGGGAACGAAATTTTAGAATTTTCAGAGCAGAATTTTATGGGAACATTTAAGATGAAATTAATCAATCATGAATTGCTAACAAGCTAGCTTCAGTGCTGGAGGGAGGGACAGCTTATCAGAAATGACTTCATAGCTTCAGGGCTGCCGAGGCAACTTGGGCTTGCGGCTGGTGCAGGGTGGAGGGGGAGAGACATTATGCATTAACAACATTTTAACCCCTACCTCTCCCCTCTGCATATGATGATGATTTGCTTTCATGATATGATAAAAGGAGGGATTGTGGGAGCAGTTTTGCTGAGCTTTTGCTTCTATAACTGTTATTTGAGTAAGTAGATTAATATAATCCTAGTGAATACGTATACATATGTTTTTTCATATATGAGTTGAAAGTATAGCTACATATTGGTACAAAATGGAATATTTGACCGAGGCATTGTGGGACAGATTAGTAAGCTCACAGTTTGCGCTTGTTTCAGCATATCACAGACAACGAGAGGGCCCCTCTTATCAGTGCAACTGCAGGCTTCACGGCATCTTCAGGAATGCAGGCCCAATTAAAGTGACAGTTGGAAGACTCGAGGATAATTGATGGGGCCTGAGATCATCAATTGGTGATCAGGGCTTGCATGAGCTGATCACATTGCCACATGATGCCGAATCAGTAATCTAATTGGTACTATGTGTAATGTACGTAATCAATTACCGTTCTGATTGGATTGTGTCCAGCCGGGATGAGCTGAGTAACAGTATATCCGTTGTGGATTTCCTTTGTTCTGTGGAGTAGCACTGGACCGCTTTGAGGTAAGGTGTGCACCCCATGATATCATGAATAAAGTGTTTATTCCCAAAATCTGAGTCCGGAGAATTTGTGGAATAATTGGGCATAATCTGGATTTTTCTCCAACACCGGGGGATCCTGCAGAGTGAATAGTCACAAGTTTAAACACACGGCGTGGGGGATCCTGCACATTGAGTAGTATATTCGAACAATACAGCGCAGTACAGGCCCTTCAGCCCTCGACGTTGCGCCGACCTGTGAAACCATCTGACCTACACTATTCCATTTTCATCCATATGTCTATCCAATGACCACTTAAATGCCCTTAAAGTTGGCGAATCTACTACTGCTGCAGGTAGGGCGTTCCACGTGCTTACTACTCTGAGTAAAGAAACTACCTCTCACATCTGTCCAATATCTATCACCCCTCAACTTGAAGCTATGTCCCCTCATGTTTGCCATCACCATCCGAGGAAAAAGACTCTCACTATCCACCCTATCTAACCCTCTGATTATCTTATATGCCTCTATTAAGTCACCTCTCCTCCTCCTTCTCTCCAACGAAAACAACCTCAAGTCCCTCAGCCTTTCCTCGTAAGACCTTCCCTCCATACCAGGCAACATCCTAGTGAATCTCCTCTGCACCCTTTCCACAGCTTCCACATCCTTCCTATAATGCGGTGACCAGAACTGCAAGCAATACTCCAGGTGCGGTCTCACCAGAGTATTGTGCAGCTGCAGCATGACATCGTGGCTCCGAAACACGATCCCCCAACTAATGAAAGCTAACACACCATATGCCTTCTTAACAGCCCTATTAACCTGGGTAGCAACCTTGAGGGATTGATGCACCTGGACACCAAGATCTCTCTGTTCATCTACACTACCAAGAATCTTCCCATTCGCCCAGTACTCTGCATTCCTGTTACTCCTTCCAAAGTGAATCACCTCACACTTTCCGCATTAAACTCCATTTGCCATCTCTCAGCCCAGCTCTGCAGCCTATCTATGTCTCTCTGTACCCTACAACATCCTTCAGCACTATCCACAACTCCAACGACCTTAGTGTCTTCCGCAAATTTACTAACCCACCCTTCTACACCTTCTTCCAGGTCATTTATAAAAATGACAAACAGCAGTGGCCCCAAAACAGATCCTTGCGGTGCACCACTAGTAACTAAACTCCAGGATGAACATTTGCCATCAACCACCACCCTCTGTCTTCTTTCAGCTAGCCAATTTCTGATCCAAAGCTCTAAATCACCTTCAACCCCATACTTCCGTATTTTCTGCAATAGCCTACCGTGGGGAACCTTATGAAACGCCTAACTGAAATCCATATACACCACATCCACTGCTTTACCCTCATCCACCTGTTTGGTCACCTTCTCGAAAAACTCAATAAGGTTTGTGAGGCACGACTTACCCGTCACAAAACCGTGCTGACTATCGCTAATGAACTTATTCTTTTCAAGATGATTATAAATCCTGTCTCTTAACACATTTTCCAACATTTTACCCGCAACCACAGTAAGGCTCACAGGTCTATAATTACCAGGGCTGTCTCTCCTCCCCTTCTTGAACAAGGGGACAACATTTGCTATCCTCCAGTCTTCCGGCACTATTCCTGTCGACAATGACGACATAAAGATCAAGGACAAAGGCTCTGCAATCTCCTCCCTAGCTTCCCAGAGAATCCTCGGCTAAATCCCATCTGGCCCAGGAGACTTATCTATTTTCACACTTTCCAAAATTGCTAACACCTCCTCCTTGTGAACCTCAATCCCATCTAGCCTACTAGCCTGAATCTCAGTATTCTCCTCAACAACATTTTCTTTCTCTACTGTAAATACTGACGCAAAATATTCATTTAACACTTCCTCTATCTCCTCTGATTCCACACACAACTTCCCACTGCAATCCTTGATTGGCCCTAATCTACCTCTAGTCATTCTTTTATTCCTGATATACCTATAGAAAGCCTTAGGGTTTTCCCTGATCCTATCCGCCAATGACTTCTCGGTGCCTTCTCCTTGCTCTTCTTAGCTCTCCCTTTCGATCCTTCCTGGCTAGTTTGTAGCTCTCAAGTGCCCTAACTGAGCCTTTGCGTCTCATCCTAACAGAAGCCTTCTTCTTCCTCTTGACAAGCGCTTCAACTTCTTTAGTAAACCACGGCTCCCTCGCTCTACAACTTCCTCCCTGCCTCACAGGGACATACTTATCAAGGACACGCAGTAGCTGCTCCTTGAATAAGCTCCACATTTCGATTGTGCCCATCCCCTGCAGTTTCCTTCCCCATCCTACACATCCTAAATCTTGCCTAATCGCATCATAATTTCCTTTCCCCCAGCTATAATTCTTGCCCTGCGGTATATACCTGTCCCTGCCCATCGCTAAGGTAAACCTAACCGAATTGTGATCACTATCACCAAAGTGCTCACCTACATCTAAATCTAACACCTGGCCGGGTTCATTTCCCAGTACCAAATCCAATGTGGCATCGCCCCTCGTTGGCCTGTCTACATACTGTGTCAGAAAACCCTCCTGCACACACTGGACAAAAACTGACCCATCTAAAGTACTCGAACTATAGTATTTCCAGTCGATATTTGGAAAGTTAAAGTCCCCCATAACAACTACCCTGTTACTCTCGCCCCTGTCGAGAATCATCTTCGCTGTCCTTTCCTCTACATCTCTGGAATGATTTGGAGGTCTATAAAAGGCTCCCAAAAGTGTGACCTCACCTCTCCTGTTTCTGACCTCGGCCCATACTACCTCAGTAGACGAGTCCTCAAACGTCCTTTCTGTCGCTGTAATACTCTCCTTGATTAACAATGCCACACCACCCCCCCCCCCCTCTTTTACCATCTTCTCTGTTCTTACTGAAATATCTAAATCCCGGAACCTGCAACATCCATTCCTGCCCCTGCTCTACCATGTCTCCGAAATGGCCACTACATCGAGATCCCAGGTACCAACCCATGCTGCAAGCTCACCCACCTTATTCCGGGTGCTCCTGGCGTTGAAGTAGACACACTTTAAGCCAGGTTCTTGCTTGCCAGTGCCCTCTTGCGTCCTTGTAACCATATCCCTGACCTCACTACTCTCAACATCCTGTACACTGGCACTACAATTTAGGTTCCCATTCCCCTGCTGAATTAGTTTAAACCCCCCCGAAGAGCACTAGCAAATCTCCCCCTCCCCCCCCCCCCCCAGGATATTGGTACCCCTCTGGTTCAGGTGAAGACCATCCTGTTTGTAGAGGTCCCACCTACCCCAGAAAGAGCCCCAATTATCCAGGAAACCAAAACCCTCCCTCCTGCACCATCCCTGCAGCCACGTGTTCAACTCCTCTCTCTCCCTATTCCTTGCTTCGCTATCACGTGGCACGGGCAACAACCCAGAGATAACAACTCTGTTTGTTCTCGCTCTAAGCTTCCACTCTAGCTCCCTGAATTTCTGTCTTAAATCCCCATCTCTCTTCCTACCTATGTCGTTGGTGCCTTTGTGGACCACGACTTGGGGCTGCTCCCCCTCCCCCTTAAGGATCCCAAAAACACGATCCGAGACATCATGAACCCTGGCACCTGGGAGGCAACATATCAACCGTGATTCTCTCTCGTTCCCACAGAACCTCCTATCTGTTCCCCTAACTATGGAGTCCCCAATGACTAATGCTCTGCTCCTCTTCCCCCTTCCCTTCTGAGCAACAGGGACAGACTCTGTGCCAGATACCTGTACCCCATTGCTTACCCCTGGTAAGTCGTCCCCCGCAGCAGTATCCAAAACGGTATACCTGTTGTTGAGGGAAACGGCCACAGGGAATCCCTGCACTGCCTGCTGGTTCCCTCTCCTTCCCCTGACGGTAACCCGTCTACCTACTTCATTTACCTGAGGTGTGACTAACTCCCCATACCTCCTCTCAATAACCTCCTCCGCCTCCCAAATGATCCGAAGTTCATCCAGCTCCAGCTCCAGTTCCCTAACGCGGTTCTCGAGGAGCTGGAGTTGGGTGCACTTCCCGCAGATGCAGTCAGCAGGGACACTCTTGTCGACCCTTACCTCCCACATTCTGCAGGAGGAACATACAACTGCCTTAACCTCCATTCCCACTATTCTAAATTCCCAACAAATCTACTGAAAAACCAAAAACAAAAAGTCAAAACTTGTTAGGTTAGCAATCCAACGGACAGAACTTCTTAAATAAAAGGCTTACCTTATCAACACGCCAGAGTCCTTTTTTTTGGTTAGAGGAGGAGGGTGGGTGGGAGACACTACACGTGTAGTGTCTCGGGTACAGCCACCACCCAAATATATACTTTTTACTTACCCAGCAGTCCCCTGGTCCTCCGAAAACAAAAGAGAATTCCCTTTTAAACTTACACTGAAATTGACTTCACAGCTGTAAGCCCGCTCCCGCACCTCCGTGACTATCAAAGCTGCAGTCACCGAAACTAAAAGAAAGAGATTTTAAACCACCCAAATATATACTTTTTACTTACCCAGCAGTCCCCTGGTCCTCCGAAAACAAAAGAGAATTCCCTTTTAAACTTACACTGAAATTGACTTCACAGCTGTAAGCCCGCTCCCGCACCTCCGTGACTATCAAAGCTGCAGTCACCGAAACTAAAAGAAAGAGATTTTAAACCACCCAAATATATACTTTTTACTTACCCAGCAGTCCCCTGGTCCTCCGAAAACAAAAGGGAATTCACTTTTAAACTTACACTGAAATTGACTTCACAGCGGTCAGCCCGCTCCCGAACCTCCGTTACTATCAAAGCTGCAGTCACCGAAACTAAAAGCTAGTCACAAGTTTAAACACAGGGCCCGGGGGACGCTTCACAGTGAAAAGTCACAAGTTTAAACACAGGGCCCGGGGGAACCTGCGCAGTGAATAGTCACAAGATTAAACTTAAGGCCCGGGGGAACATGCACAGGGAACAATAACAAGTTTAAACACAGGGCGCGGGGGAACATGCACAGCGAATAGCCACAAAATTAAACACAGGGCCCGGGGGGAAGCTGCACAGTGAATAGTCACAAGATTGAAAACAGGTCCCCGGGGTGAAGCCGCTCAGTGAATATTCACAAGGTGAAACACAGGGCGTGGGAGAAAGCTGCACAGCGAATAGTAGCAAGATTAAACACAGGGCCCGGGGGAATTTCTGCACAGTGAATATCACAAGATTAAACACAGGGTGCGGGGGATCCTTCTCAGTGAATAGTCACATGTTTAAACACAGGGCCCGGGGGACCCTGCAACGTGAATATTCACAATATTGAACTTCGGGCCCTAGAGATCCTGCACAGTGAATAGTCACAAATTTCAACACAGACCCCTGGGGATCATGCACAGTGAAGAGTCACAAGATAAAGCACAGGGCCTGGGGGAACCTGCTCAGTGAATTGTCACAGGTTTAAGCACAGGGCCTGGGGGAATCTGCTGAGAGAATAGGCACAAAATTAAACACTGGGCGTGGGAGGAAGCTGCACAGTGAATAGTCACAAGTTTAAACACAGGTACCGGGAGAATCTGCACAGTGAATATTCACATGTTTAAACACAGGGCCCGGGGGAATCTGCACAGTGAATATTCACATGTTTAAACACAGGGCCCGGGGGAATCTGCACAGTGAATATTCACAAGTTTAAACACAGGGCCCGGGGAAGCTGCACAGTGAACAGTCGAAAGTCTAAACACAGGGCCCGGGCGTACCTGCACAGAGAATAGTAACAAGATTAAATACAAAGCCCGGGGCGAAGCCGCACAGTGAATAGACAAAGGATTAAAGACAGGGCCCGGGTGGAAGCTGCACAGTGAATAGTCACAAGTGTAAACACAGGGCACGGGGTGACCTGCACTGAGAATTGTCACAACATTAAACACAGGGCCCCGGGGGGACGCTTCACAGTGAAAAGTCACAAGTTTAAACACAGGGCCCGGGGGAACCTGCGCAGTGAATAGTCACAAGATTAAACTTAGGGCCTGGGGGAACATGCACAGGGAACATTAACAAGTTTAAACACAGGGCGCAGGGGAACCTGCACACCGAATAGCCACAAAATTAAACACAGGGCCCGGGGGGAAGCTGCACAGTGAATAGTCACAAGTTTAAACACAGAGCCTGGGGGGAACCTGCACAGTGAATAGCCACAAATGAATATTCACAAGGTTAAACAGGGCCCGGGGGAATTTCTGCACAGTGAATATCACAAGATTAAACACAGGGTGCGGGGGATCCTTCTCAGTGAATAGTCACATGTTTAAACACAGGGCCCGGGGGACCCTGCAACGTGAATATTCACAATATTGAACTTCGGGCCCGGTCGACCCTGCACAGTGAATAGTCACAAATTTCAAGACATACCCCTGGGGATCATGCACAGTGAAGAGTCACAAGATAAAGCACAGGGCCTGGGGGAACCTGCTCAGTGAATTGTCACAGGTTTAAGCACAGGGCCTTGGGGAATCTGCTGAGAGAATAGGCACAAAATTAAACACAGGGCGTGGGAGGAAGCTGCACAGTGAATAGTCACAAGTTTAAACACAGGTACCGGGAGAATCTGCACAGTGAATATTCACATGTTTAAACACAGGGCCCGGGGGAACCTGCACAGTGAATGGTCAAAAGTTTAAACACAGGGCCAGGGGGCATCTGCACAGTGAATAGTCACAAGATTAAACACAGGGCCTGGGGCTGAAGCTTCACAGTGAATAGTCACAGCATTAAAAACAGGGCCCGGGGCGTGGGGGCGGGGGGGCTGGACATTGAATAGTCATAAGATTAATCACAGGGGCCATGAGCAAGCTACACAGTGAATATTCACAAGTTTAAACACAGGGCCCGGGGAACCTGCACAGTGAATAGTCGAAAGACTAAACACAGGGCCCGGGGGTACCTGCACAGAGAATAGTCACAAGATTAAATACAAAGCCCGGGGCGAAGCCGCACAGTGAATAGTCAAAGGATTAAAGACAGGGCCCGGGTGGAAGCTGCACAGTGAATAGTCACAAGTGTAAACACAGGGCACGGGGTGACCTGCACTGAGAATAGTCACAAGATTAAATACAAAGCCCGGGGCGAAGCCGCACAGTGAATAGTCAAAGGATTAAAGACAGGGCCCGGGTGGAAGCTGCACAGTGAATAGTCACAAGTGTAAACACAGGGCACGGGGTGACCTGCACTGAGAATTGTCACAACATTAAACACAGCGCCCCGATGGGACGCTGCACAGTAAATATTCACAAGATTAAACACAGGGCCCAGGGGATCCTGCACAGTGAATGGTCACAAGTTTAAACTCATGGCCCTGGGGATCCTGCACAGTGAATAGTCACACGTTTGAGCACAGGGCCCGGGGGAACCTGCACAGTGAATAGTCATAGGTTTTAACACAGGGACCGGGGGATCATGCACAGTGAATAGTCATACGTTTAAACACAGTGCTCAGGGGGATCCTGCACAGTGAATAGTCACAAGTTTAAACACAGGGACCAGGGGATCAAGCACTGTGATTAGTCACACGTTTAAGCACAGTGCCCAGGGGGATCCTACACAGTGAATAGTCACGTGATTAAACACAGGGCCCAGGGGTATCCTTGCACAGTGAATTGTCACAAGTTTAAACACAGGGACCGGCTGACCTGCACAGTGAATAGTCACAAGTTTAAACACAGAGCCCGGGAGAAGCTGCAAAGTGAATTGTCACAAGTTTAAACAAAGGGCCCGGGGGATCCTGCCCAGAGAATATTCACAAGTTTGAACACAGCGCCCGAGGGAACCTACACAGAGAATAGTCATAAGCTTAAACACAGGGCCCGGGAGGAAGCCGCACAGTGAATAGTCAAAGGATTAAACAGAGGGCGCAGGGGGAAGCTGCAGAGTGAATCGTCACAAATTTAAGCACAGGGCCCGGCGGAATCTGCACAGAGAATAGTCACAAGTTTAAGCACAGGGCCTGGGGGAATCTGCACAGAGAATAGTCATAAGCTTAAACACAGGGCCCGTGAGGAAGCCGCACAGTGAATAGTCAAAGGATTAATGACAGGGCCCGGGGGGAAGCTGCTCAGTGAATAGTCACAAGTTTAAACACAGGGCTCTGGGGAACCTGCACTGAAAATTGTCACAACATTAAACACAGGGCCATGACCCCACCACCGAACATCAAGCCACCGTCCAAAGGACTGTCACTGACCTCATCTCCTCTGGAGATCTTCCCTCTACGGCTTCCAACCTCATAGTCCCACAACCCCGGACAGCCCGCTTCTACCTCCTTCCCAAAATCCACAAACGGGACTGTCCCGGCAGACCCATTGTGTCAGCCTGCTCCTGTCCCACTGAACTTATTTCTTCCTATCTTGACTATATCTTTTCTCCACTGGTCCAGTCTCTTCCCACCTACATCCGTGATTCTTCTGACGCCCTACTTCATTTTGACAATTTCCAGTTTCCTGGTCCCAACCGCCTCCTCTTCACTATGGACGTCCAATCGTTCTACACCTCCATCCCCCACCAGGATGGTTTGAGGGCTCTCCACTTCTTCCTGGGACAGAGGCCCAACCAGTCCCCATCCACCAACACCCTCCTCCGCCTGGCTGAACTTGTTCTCACGTTGAACAACTTCTCCTTCAACTCCATGCACTTCCTTCAAGTAAAAGGTGTCGCTATGGGTACCCGCATGGGTCCTTGTTATGCCTGTCTTTTTGTGGGATATGTCGAGCATTCTTTGTTCCAGTCCTACTCAGGCCCCCTCGCCCAACTCTTTTTCCGGTACATTGATGAATGTATCGGTGCCGTTTCCTGCTCCCACCCCGAACTAGAAAACTTTATCAACTTTGCTTCCTATTTCCACCCTTCTCTCACCTTTACATGGTCCATCTCTGACACTTCCCTTCCCTTCCTCAACTTCTCTGTCTCCATCTCTGTGGATAGGTTGTCTACCAATATCCATTATAAGCCCACTGACTCCCACAGCTACCTCGACTACACTTCTTCACACCCTACCTCCTGTAAGGACTCCATTCCATTCTCCCAGTTTCTCCGTCTCCGACGCATCTGCTCTGATGATGCTACCTTCCATGGCGGTGCTTCTGATATGACCTCCTTTTTCCTCAACCGAGGATTTCCCCCCACTGTGGTTGACAGGGCCCTCAACCGTGTCCGACCCATTCCCCGCACCTCTACCCTCACTCCTTCCCCTCCCTCCCAGAACCGTGACAGGGTTCCCCTTGTCCTCACTTTTCATCCCACCAGCCTCCATATCCAAAGGATCATCCTCCGCCATTTTCGCCACCTCCAGCATGATGACACTACCAGTCACATCTTCCCCTCCCCTCCTCTGTCAGCATTCCGAAGGGATCGTTCCCTCCGTGACACCCTGGTGCACTCCTCCATTACCCCCACCACCTCGTCCCCGTCCCAGGGCACCTTCCCCTGCAATCACAGGAGGTGTAATACCTGCCCATTTACCTCCTCTCTCCTCTCTATCCCAGGCCCCAAACAGTCCTTTCAGGTGAAGCAGCGATTTACTTGTACTTCTTTCAATGTAGTATACTGTATTCGCTGCTCACAGTGTGGTCTCCTCTACATTGGGGAGACCAAGCGCAGACTGGGTGACCGCTTTGCGGAACATCTCCGCTCAGTCCGCAAGCAGGACCCTGAGCTTCCGGTTGCTTGCCATTTCAACACACCCCCCTGCTCTCATGCTCACATCTCTGTCCTGGGATTGCTGCAGTGTTCCAGTGAACATCAACGCAAGCTCGAGGAACAGCATCTCATCTACCGATTAGGCACACTACAGCCTGCTGGACTGAACATTGAGTTCAATAATTTCAGAGCATGACAGCCCCCCATTTTACTTTCATTTTTAGTTATTTTTTCTTCATTTTTTTTACATTCCTTTTTACATTTTTTACAATCTTTTTTTGCATTTATTTCATTTCATCTTAGTTTGTTCAGTTTGCTTACCCACTGTTTTTTTCAGGTTGTTTTTCTTCAGGTTTGCACTTGCTGCTGTTCAATATTCAGTGTATTCACACCTAATCTGTACTAATGCTTTGTCTTTCAAAACACCATTAACATATTGTTTGCCTTTGCTCCGTGACCTTTTGGTCAGCTATGTGGCCTGGTCCAATCTGCACCTTCTCCTTTGTTATCTCTTGCCCCACCCCCACCTCAAATGTTTATGATCTGTGACTTTTCTAATATTTGTCAGTTCCGAAGAATGGTCACTGACACGAAACGTTTTCTCTGCTTCTCTTTCCACAGATACTGCCAGACCTGCTGAGTGATTCCAGCATTTCTTGTTTTTGTTTCAGATTTCCAGCATCCGCAGTATTTTGCTTTTATTAAACACAGGGCCCCGGGGGGACGCCGCACACTGAACATTCACAAGATTAAACACAGGGCCCAGGGAATCCTGCACAGTGAATAGTCATTAGTTTCAACACAGGGCCCAGCGGGTAGCTGCACAGTGAATTTATTTATTTTTTAGATACAGCACTGCAACAGGCCCTTCCGCCCACCGAGTCTGTGCCGACCATCAACCACAAATTTATACTAATCCCATATTCCTACTACATCCCCACCTGTCACTATATTCTCCTACCACTGACATACACTTGGGGCAATTCATAATGGTCATTTTACCTATCAACCTGCAAGTCTTTTGGTGGTGGGAGGAAAGCTGAGTACCCGGCGAAAACCCACGGAGACACAGGGAGAACCTGCAAACTCCACACAGGCAGTATCCAGAATTGAACCCGCGTCCCTGGAGATGTGAGGCTGCGGTGCTAACCACTGCGCCACTATGTCACCCTTGAATAGTCACAAGTTTAAACACAGAGCCCGGGGGTTCCTGCACAGTGTATAGTCACAAATTTAAACACAGGGCCCGGCGGAATCTGCACAGAGAATCGTCACAAGTTTAAGCACAGGGCCTGGGGGAACCTGCACAGAGAATAGGCACCAGATTAAACACAGGGCCCGGGGGAATCTGCACAGTGAATAGTCACAAGTTTAAACACAGGGCCCGGGGGGAATCTGCACAGTGAATACTAACAAGCTTAAATACAGGGTTCGGGTGATGCTGCACAGTGAATAGTCACAAGTTTAAACACAGGGCCCGGGGGAATCTGCACAGTGAATAGTCAAAAGTTTAAACACAGGGCCCGGGGGATCCTGCACAGTGAGTAGTCACAAGTTTAAACACAGGGCCAGGGGGAATCTGCACAGTGAGTAGTCACAAGTTTAAAAACAGGGCTCGGGGGAATCTGCACAGTGAATAGTCACAAGTTTAAACACAGGGCCCGGGGGAATCTGCACAGTGAATAGTCAAAAGTTTAAACACAGGGCCCGGGGGATCCTGCACAGTGAGTAGTCACAAGTTTAAACACAGGGCCAGGGGGAATCTGCACAGTGAGTAGTCACAAGTTTAAAAACAGGGCTCGGGGGAATCTGCACAGTGAGTAGTCACAAGTTTAAACACAGGGCCAGGGGGAATCTGCACAGTGAGTAGTCACAAGTTTAAACACAGGGCCAGGGGGATCCTGCACAGTGAGTAGTCACAAGTTTAAACACAGGGCCAGGGGGAATCTGCACAGTGAGTAGTCACAAGTTTAAACACAGGGCCAGGGGGATCCTGCACAGTGAGTAGTCACAAGTTTAAACACAGAGCCAGGGGGAATCTGCACAGTGAGTAGTCACAAGTTTAAAAACAGGGCTCGGGGGAATCTGCACAGTGAATAGTCACAAGTTTAAACACAGGGCCCGGGGGAATATGCACAGTGAATAGTCAAAGTTTAAACACAGGGCCCGGGGGATCCTGCACAGTGAACATTCACAAGTTTAAACACAGGGCCCGGGGCTGAAGCTGCACAGTGAGTGGTCACTGGATTAAACACAGTGCCCGGGGTGAGGCTGGATATGGAATGGTCATAAGATTAATCACAGGGGGCATGTGCAAGCTGCACAGTGAATATTCACAAGATTAAACACAGGGCCAGGGGGAACCTGCACAGTGAATAGTCACAGGATTAAACACAGGGCCAGGGGGAACCTGCACAGTGAATAGTCACAGGATTAAACACAGGGCCAGGGGGAAACTGCACAGTGAATAGTCACAGGATTAAACACAGGGCCCGGGGGAACCTGCACAGTGAATAGTCACAAGATTAAACACAGGGCCCGGGGGAATCTGCATCGTTTATAGTCTCAAGTTTAAACACAGGGCCCGGGGATCCTGCACAGTGATTCGTGTTAAGTTTAAACACAGGGCTCTGGGTGATGCTGCACAGTGATTCGTATCAAGTTTCAACACAGGGCACGGGGCGATCCAGCACAGTGATTCGTGTTAATGTGAAACACAGCGCCCGGGGTGATCCGCACCGTGATTCACGTCAGGTTTGAACACAGGGCCCAGGGGGATCCTGCACAGTGATTCATGTCAAGTTTCAACACAGGGTTCGGGGGGATCCCGCACTGTGATTTGTGTCAAGTTGTTCCACAGGGCTCGAGGCAGATCCTGCTCAGTGATTCGTGTCAAGTTTAAACACAGGGTTCGGGGGTATCCCGCACTGTGATTTGTGTCAAGTTGTTCCACAGGGCTCGAGGCAGATCCTGCTCAGTGATTCGTGTCAAGATTAAACACAGGGTCCGGGGGAAGCGGCACAGTGAATTTTCACAAGATTAAACACAGGGCCCGGGAGGAAGCTGCACAGTGAATTTTCACAAGATTAAACACGCAACCCGGGGTGTACCTGCACAGTGCTCTTGCCATTCCCTCTAGTAAGTATAATGGCCAGGAGTTGGGCTCTAATTCTGGAGGGACCTGCTGGAACGTTTCAGTTATCCCGACTCTGGAAGACAACAGTGTGCTCACACAGTGGTGTTAAACCTCCTTCTGCACTTTTCAAGGCATAGGTTGCCAAGTGGGCAAGAACTGCTGGTGTAGACTCCCTGTGTTGCTTCCCTAGCTCAGAAATTTCGTACAGAAGGCCACAGCACTAAGAGAGGTGAGCTGTCCATGCTTCCGGGTGGGTGTCAGTTACCTCCCAATGAAGCAGGTTGCTGACTTTTAACATCAAAGTAAGTTGCATTAGCACCAATCACCCAACCACCACTACTAACCCACCCGAACGTCTCTCTACCCCAGCACAAGTACAGTGCTCTATGGGGAGAAGCATATGGCAGACGTGGGGTAGATGGGTACTGGTGATATGGCTGTTATGGTGTCGGCACCAACCGAAATGAGATCCCCTCATATTGACTCCACAACCTACAGCTTGCACATTGCACATCTTCTAAACTGGGTAAACACACCATGTGATACAAGCCTCGCAGCACAGAAAGTGGTCATTTGTGGGCTTCAGATTAAACATTAGCAGTCAATACATATGTAGTTGAACAGCCTGCAACCGCTCAGTTCGAAGAATCGCATATGAAGAACAGTTACTTGGGTAAAGTAGTGGGGAACTACTAACACCTGTCAATTTGGAATTCAGTGGAATTACAGGCTTCAACAGAAGACACGTCTGGAGCAGTCATTGCACAGTCCACCAGCTTGTATTTAAACAGTAGATTTAAGGTCGCAAAATGTCCCAAGGCACTTCACAGGAGCATTATCAAAGAAAAATTGGCACTAAGACAGGGGATATTAAGATCAAATGACCAAAGAATATTGTAGAACAAATGACCAAAAGCTTGATCAAAGAGGGACGTCTTAAAGAGTGTATTAAAAGTAGGGCAGAGAGTGAAGCAGTTTACAGATGGTATGTTGGCTCATCGTGTCCATGCTGTTTCTTCACAGAGCTATCCAGTCATTCCGACTCCCACCCCACCCCTCAACCGAACTCAATCCCCATAGTCCTGCAAGTTTATTTCCTACACGTTGCTGTATAATTTCAATTTGATGTCATTGATTGTCTCTGCTTCCACCACCCATGTAGGCAGCAGGATCCAGATCATTACAACCCGCTGTGTTCAAAATGTTCCTAATCATATTTCACCTGTATATCTTGCTAAAAGCCTTCAATCTATGTCATCTCGTCCTTGTACCACGTGTTGGTGGGAACAGTTTTCCGTTGTCTAACTTATCCAACAGTGTACAATTACATTCAATATCCCCTCAATTTCCTTTGTTCAAAGGAGAGCAGCCCAACTTTTCCAACCTAACCTTATAAGTAAAATCCTCCATCCCTGGAACTATTCTGGCAAATCGCCTCTGCATCCTCTCAAAAACCGTCACATCCTTCTTAAAGTGTCGTGGCCAGAATTGGACACTATTCTCCAGTTGGAGCCTAAAAAAGAACTTTATAAATGTTCAGCATAACTTCCCCACTTTTGCACTCAGTGCCGTTGTTCAGGAAGCCCTACATCCCATATGCTTTACTAATCACTCTCTCAATATGTTCTGCCACCTTCAAAGATCGATGCACATGAACCAGCAGGTCACTGTTTCACCCTACACTCTTTAGAACTGTGTCATTAAGTATATATTGCCTCTCCCTATTCCTTCTGGCAAAATGCATCAACTAACACTTGTCAGTATTAAATTCCATCTGTCACCTGTCTGCCCATTCTGCTAGCCTATCTATTTCCTGTTGTAGGAGGATCATATCATGCTAACTGTTTGCGACCTCTCCAGGTTTGGTGTCATTGGAAGATTTTGAGATTCTACTTTGTATTCTAAGATCCAAATAATTTATATAGATCAAAACAGGAAAACATTGCTCCCCCATTGACTCTTGGGGAACACCACTGTCTACCATCCTTCAGTCTGTAAAAACAATAATTTACTGTGAGTCGGTGTTTTCTGTCCTGACGCCAATTTTTGATCCAATTGAACACTGACCCTCCTATTCCGTGAACCTCAATTTTGTTCACCAACCTTTATGTGGTGCCTTATCAAACATTTTCTTCAAATCCAGATAAACAACATCCACCACATTCTCTTCATCAAACTTCTCTGTTATTTAATCCAAAAAGTAATTAAATTAGCCGAGTAAAATCTGAATTTTACAAATTTGTTTTGGCTATCCTTAAGTAATTTGAACCTCACTAAGTGTGTGTAGATTTTTCCCCCTGATTATTGTTTCTCAAACCTTAACCATCACAGATGCTAAACTAACTGGCCTGGAGTCGCGAGGACTGTCTTTACACACTTTCATGAAAACATTTGTCACTTTTCAATTCTCTGCCACCACCCACTCCCCTATATACAGGGAAGGATTGAAGATTATGGCAAGACCTTCCATTACCGCCATCCCTGCTTCCAATAGCAGCCTGGATATCTACTCATCTAGATCAGGAATCTTATCAGGTATCTAAGCTTAGCCAACGTTTTTAGCGCCTCTCCCTCTCAATGTTTATTCTGTCCATTGTTTTTACTCTTCCTGCTTCTGCACACATTTTGTCAGTTTTCACTTCCTTAGTGAACTCTGATACTAAGTATTCATTAGGTATACTAAGTATATTTTCACGATATGCATGCCCCATAGTAGACCACAGAAAACTCAACTCTTGCACTATAATTATACATATGACTGCCTTCATAAACTTAGCAATGAATCAGAGCTCCTTGGCTGGTAGTTCATGCATCCATGATCTGCTGGTGAACCTACAATATCCTTCTGTTAAAGACTGGGTTAATGAACTGTTTATCCCGGCTTCTTCAGCATGCTTGGAACTATGTTTACCTTCTAGTGTGTATATATATATATATATAGTGTTCAGATGAAAGTCTTTTGCTGAACTTGTTTGTTTATTGACTGTAATGAATGTCAATTTGATGGGGTCCCATTGACTTTCTTTCCTATGAATTTCATTGTCATGTTACTCTCCCAAAACGTCTTTGAGATCATCAAGTCGGGGACAGACATGTATCAGCCACTCTGAGGTAGAGAATCGATCAACCCTGAGAAGATTCGTTTGGAAGAGTATGATCTGCGAGTTTCGATATGTATAGTCAAACGACCATATACCATCTTTTGAAATTAGGATATATATTGCCGTTCTGGGTTCTACTATATCCGAATCGCTAATGCTGGTGTTGCTCGTGAGACTCGATGTCCAAATATTGATGCCTCTAGATTTTCACTGAAATATGGACGTGTCTGGGATTGTGTATCAATATGAGTGGGTATTCCATGGAATTGACAGTATTTGAACCGGATCTCTGGGATTCTGGATGTATCTTCGGGGCGGTAGGGGGGGGAGGGGGCAGTGTGATTGTCAAAACATTTACAGATCAGGCATTTTCCTGCATTTCCACACTTCTGCCCTCACCCCTACCCCTTCCTCCCAAAACAAAGTCAGGGATCTCCTTGCCCTCACTTTCCACCCCAGCAGCTTCCACATCCATACTTTCAACTTCCTCCATTTCCACCACATTCAGCGTGTATCGACCAACCAAACACATCATCCCCTTCCCTCTCTGTCAGCGTTCCAAAGGGACTATTCCCTATGCGACACGCTGGTCCACTCCTCCATCACCACGTCACGTTGTTACCTTCCCATGCAATTGCAGGATGTGTAATACCTTTTACCTCCTCTCTCCTCACCATTCAAGGCTAAAAGCAATCTTTCCAGGTGAGGCAACGATTTAGCTGTACTTCTTTCAATTTAGAATACTGTTACGACCAAGAGTTAATTCAGTCTCATTTCTCCACAGGTCACAACATATTAGTAAAGTTTTCGAGCGACCAAAAAATACCCACATGAAACAATTCATTTGCAACCCGCCCCACCGCTACCACCGCCCCCTCCCCCCCACAGAATAAAGCATATCAAATCAGGTTTCTTAAATGGCAACATTAATTATTTTTAATAAACTAAATCTTAAACAATAATGGAATAAATCTATATATGAAACGATTTTATAACTTCTTATTCTTCCTAACTCTTATGCACACACACATACATGCAAACACCGGTTAACAGGCGGGAAAGGCTTTTCTCTTCACAACTGTTTCTTGAGAATAAAACAACTGGGTCATAATATTCTGGTCGGATATTCCCGGGTCGGTGAGGTGTCCCATAGTCGAATAGTTGGATGCTAGTTGAAATCTCTCCAGGCGGGTTCAATGAACAGACTGTGATGGGTCGGCGTTCAAGGCAATTCGACTGCAGCAGGCGTCACACAGCTCGTTCAGCAAAGCATATAACAACAGGGCTACTTGGATTTTGAAGTAGCTGACCAGCAATAGACGCTTTCTCGAGCTTTCCGGGTCTCCCAAAATATAAGAGGCAACAGGAATCACTCTTGAGGCAGCGATTTTTCAGACGCTGGAGGCAATAGGATTCTGTTCCTTTAATAATGCAGGGTTTCTTTTCTGCAAAGCAGTTTTCCACCACCAAGTGTAGCAACTCCTCTTTTCCTAGGTCTTTTCTCTCTCCAGAGCTCTTTTCCCCACTACAAGCAGACCACAACCACACCGCAAATGTAGGATTTTTTCCCCCAAGAGAAGCAAATCTTATTTTTTCAGATAATAGCTCTTTTCCCTTGTCTGCAAACACAGGTCCCTGCCAGCTCACTGCAATGCTGCTCAGCTCACTGATCTCTCACAGTGCAAAGTGAAACTAAAACCCGATCAATAAGTCATGTAACATTCATAAATCTTCCTGTCATTTCCCTGTTGAGAGGCTTGGAAACAGGTGCCTGGCAGTCTGAATTCAGTTCAAACACCAAGTTTCAGCATTCAATTTTCACAGAAAATACTTTTGCTCAAATTTTAAAAGCACACAGAATTCTTAGCTTTCAATACAAAAAAAAAGTGATTTTGACAATACTATATCTTATTATAAACCCTAACACAAAATCTGGAGCGGAACCCCGAAGGCGTTCATGTGTCACGTGTGGCATGTTTCCGGCAGTTCCTGCAACCATACCGGTGCCAAACGTCATGATCTGCACGCCTTTGAACCCCACCAGGAAGGCCGAGAGGGTGGTTTTGACGCTTGGGCAACTCACAACCTCCATACATCCGCCCAGGCATGCACCATGGAGAGGTCAACTCCATAGTCGCCTCACAGCGATCAAAACAACACGGAACGCAGCAGTAACAGGTTATATGTCCAGCTCAATTGGCACAGAGATTGGGCGCCACGGGTTGCCTTTGTCGGTGGGAGAGGTAATCGCATCTCACTGGACAGTTACTGCCCGCCTTAAACCGGGCAGCCCCCGGTCACTAAGCTTCAGTCCCACCACAGTCAACCAACTTCAATGGGTGCTTGGAGCTCAGGATCATTGCCTGAAAAGTGCACTGCAACACCGCACAAAACAGCATGACCAAAAAAAAGAAGGAAGGTACCAGCCCTTCGTTTTGCAAGCTGGATGTCAGAACTATGTGTCCTGGCCTGTCGGAAGACCTTACACGAGTCAACGTTTCTCAGAAGACTGCCATCATTAACAACGAGCTCAGTAGACTCAATGTGGACATTGCAGCACTTCAGGAGACACGCCTCCCTGTGAGCGGATCTCCAAAAGAGCAAGACTACACCTTCTACTGGCAGCGTAGGGATCCTGAAGTACCAAGACAGCATGGAGCGGGCTTCGCCATGAGAAACTGTTTGCTCAGCATGATAGAGCCGCCCTCAAATGGCTCAGAACGCATACTGTCCATCCGACTGTTCACCGCCTCATTTCCAGTACACCTACTCAGCAGCTGTGCTCCAACACTCAGCCCCCCACCTGAAGCTAAAGACCAGTTCAACGAAGAACTGCAAAATATCATCAGTAGCATCCCCAATACCGAACATCTATTCATGCTGGGGGACTTTAATGCCAGGGTTGGGGCCAACCATGACTCATAGCCCTCCTGCCTTGGGTGCTATGGCATTGGAAGGATGAATGAGAATGGACAGAGACTGCTTGAGTTGTGTACTTATCATAACCTCTGCATCACCAACTCATTCTTTCACACTAAACCGTGTCACCAGGTTTCTTCGAGGCACCCAAGATCACGTCGTAGGCACCAGCTGGATCTCATCGTCACAAGGCGAGCCTCTTTAAACAACGTGCAAACCACACGCAGCTTCCACAGTACGGACCGCGACACCGACCACTCCCTGGTGTGCAGCAAGGTTAGACTCAAACCAAAGAAGCTGCATCACTCCAAGCAGAAGGGCCGCCCGCGCATCAACACTAACAGAATTTCTCATCCACAGTTGTTTCATATGTTTCTAAATTCACTCGAAAAAGCCCTTCAAAACACTCCCACTGAGGATGCAGGGACCAAGTGGGCCCTCATCGGAGACGTCATCTATGACTCAGCAATGACCACCTGTGGTAAATGTGTGAAGCGGAAGCAGAGTGGTTTAAATCTCACTTTGAAGAGCTGGAACCTGTCATAGCTGCTAAGCGCATTGCACTGTTGAACTACAAGAAAGCCCCCAGAGAGTTAACATCCGTAGCACTTAAGGCAGCCAGAAGCACTGCACAAAGAACAGTCAGGCGCTGCGCAAATGACTACTGGCAACACCTATGCAGTCATATTCAGCTGGCCTCTGACACCGGAAACATCAGAGGAATGTATGATGGCATTAAGAGGGCTTTTGGGTGAGGCATGAAGAAGATCGCCCCCCTCAAATCTAAATTAGGGGAAATGATCACAGACCAGCACAAGAAAATGGACCGCTGTGTGGAATACTACCTAGAACTGTACTCCAGGGAAAATGTTGGCACTGAGACCGCCCTCAATGCAATCCAGTCTCTGCCAGTCATGGATGAGCTGGAAGTACAGCCAACAAAATCGGAACTCAGTGATGCCATTGATTCTCTAGCCAGTGGAAAAACCCCTGGGAAGGCCGGCATTACCCCTGAAATAATTAAGTGTTCCAAGCCTGCTATACTCTCAGCACTCTACGAACTGCTTTGCCTGTGTTGGGACGAGTGAACAGTACCACAGGACATGCGCGATGCCAATATCATCACCCTCTATAAAAACAAAGGTGACTGCAACAACTACAGTGGAATCTCCCTGCTCAGCACAGTGGGGAATGTCTTCGCTCGAGTCGTTTTAAACAGGCTCCAGAAGCTGGCCAAGTATGTCTACCCTGAGGCACAGTGTATCTTTCGAGCAGAGAGTTCTACCATTGCCATGCTGTTCTCTCTTCGTCAGCTGCAGGGAAATGCCACGAACAACAGATGTCCCTCTACGTTGCTCTCATTGATATCACCAAAGCCTTTGACCTCGGCAGCAGACGTGGTCTCTTCAGACTACTAGAAAAGATTGGATGTGCACCAAAGTTACTAAGTATCATCACCTCATTCCATGACAATATGAAAGGCACAATTCAGCATAGTGGCGCCTCATCAGACCACTTTCCTATCCTGAGTGGTGTAAAACAGGGCTGTGTTCTCGTACCTACACTGTTTAGGATTTTCTTCTCCCTGCTGCTCTCACATGCGATCAAGTCTTCAGAAGAAGGAATTTTCCTCCACGCAAGATCAGATGGCAGGTTGTTCAACCTTGCCCGTCAAATAGCGAAGACCAAAGCATGGAAAGTCCTCATCAGGGAACTCCTCTTTGCTGACGATGCTGCATTAACATCTCACACTGAAGAGTGTCTGCAGAATCTCATCAACAGGTTTGCGGCTGCCTGCAACGAATTTGGCCTAACCATCAGCCTCAAGAAAACGAACATCATGGGACAGGACATCAGAAATGCTCCATCCATCAATAGCGGCGACCACGCTCTGGAAGGAGTTCAAGAGTTCACCTACCTAGGCTCAACTATCACCAGTAACCTGTCTCTCGATGCAGAAATCAACAAGCGCATGGGAAAGGCTTCCACAGCTATGTCTAGACTGGCCAAGAGAGTGTGGGAAAATGGCGCACTGACACGGAACACAAAAGTCTGCGTGTATCAAGCCTGTGCCCTCAGTACCTTGCTCTATGGCAGCGAGGTCTGGACAACGTATGTCAGCCAAGAGTGACTTCTCAATTCATTCCACCTTCGCTGCCTCCGGAGAATACTTGGCATCAGGTGGCAGGACCGTATCTCCAACACAGAAGTCCGCGACGTGGCCAAAATCCCCACCTTGTACACACTACTGAGTCAGCGGCGCTTGAGATGGCTTGGCCATGTGAGTTGCATGGAAGATGGCAGGATCCCTCAGGACACATTGTGCAGCGAGCTCGTCACTGGTATCAGATCCACCGGCCGTCCATGTCTCCGCTTTAAAGACGTCTGCAAACGCGGCATGAAGTCCTGTGACATTGATCACAAGTCGTGGGAGTCAGTTGCCAGCGAGCGCCAGAGTTGGCAGGCAGCCATAAAGGCGGGGCTAAATTGTGGTGAGTCAAAGAGACTTCGCATTTGGCAGGAAAAAAGACAGAAGCGCAAGGAGAGAGCCAACTGTGTAACAGCCCCGACAAACAAATTTCTCTGCAGCACCTGTGGAAGAGCCTGTCACTCTAGTATTGGCCTTTATAGCCACTCCAGGCGATGCTTCACAAACCACTGACCACCTCCAGGCGCTTACCCATTGTCTCCCGAGACAAGGAGGCCAAAGAAGAAAAAAAGAAGATAGTGAGGTCATTTTATGTAATATTTTCTGTGGCTGTTTTAATTATATTTTGGTCAATGAAATGACAAGATATTTGTTGTGTCAATTTTCAGTGATGTACCCTGAGTCCATTTTATGTGATATGCGTCATTTAAAGTCATATTTTGAAATTTGCTGTGGCCATTTTAAGAGATATTTGCCGTGGTCAGTTGAAGTGATATTTGCTGCAAGTATCTTTCGTGGAATGACAGAAGGAAAAGAAGGAAAAGCTTGCACTTGCATTGCATTTTTCAGAGCCACGGGACGTCCCGAAGTGCCTTACAGCCATGTAAATGTTTCTGATGTGGAGTCAATGTTGGAATGTGGAAAACAGAGCAGCTAATTGATACACAGTGAGATATCACAAACAGCAAGGTGATAATAGACAGATCATCATCGAGGGCAAAATATTGGCCAGGGCACCGCAGATAAGCCCCCGCCTTCTTTCCAAATAGTACTTTGTGATCTTTTATCTCCAGACAGAGGGCATAGGGGCCTTGGTTTAACGTCTCATCCCCAAAAATACACATTTGACAGTGCAGCACTCCCGCAGTACTGAACATCGGACAGTGCAGCCCTACAGGAATATTGCCCTGCTGACAGTGTCGGGCCACAAAGGTACTTCCCATCTGACAGTGCAGAATTCCTCCAGTACTGTCTTTGCTGACATCGCCGAGCTCCCCCAATAATATCCCATCGACAGTCCAGTACCTCTTCAATACTGACCTCCCCACAGTGCAGTACTGTCTCTGTACGTACCCGACAACTGTGTAGCTTTCCCTTAGTAATTCACCTCAAAAGGGGCATCGCTCCCACATTGCTGCCCCTCCAACAGTGTGACTTCCCACCCTATTGTACCACTGGCTATGCAGAGAGGCCTCAATATTGCTCCTTCAACAATGAATCGGTCTCTCAGTACTGCCCATCCAACAGTGCAGCACTCCCTCAGTACTGCTCCATCCATCAGTGCAGTAGTCCCTCTGTACTGCTTCTTCCAACAGAAGGAGTAGGCCATTCGGCCCTTAGAAGCTGCTCCTCCATTCAATAAGATCATGCATGATCTCATTGCGACCTTGATTCCACTTCCCTCCCTGCAACCCGCACCCGCACTCTCCCCCACACCATAACCGCTGTCTCTCATGTTAATTGTTATTTGTCCATCACAGCCTTGAATATATTAAATGACTCAACTCCACTGCTCGCTCAGGTGGAGAATTTCAAATACTAACAACAGTCTGAGAGAGGAAATTCCTCCTCATGTCCGACTTAAATGGGAGACCATTAGTATGAAACTGTGCTCCCAAGTTCTCGATTCCCCCACGATAAGAAGCTTACTCTCAACTTCTACCCTGTCAGGTCTCTTCAGAATCCTATATTTCGCAGTAAGATCAACTCTCAATCTTCAAACTCCATTGAGTATGGACACAACTGGACTAACATGTCCTCAGAAGAGAAACCTCTCATCCCAGGATTCAACCGAACAAACCTTCTCTGATCTGCTTCCATTGCAAGTATATCCCTCCTTAAATAAGGTGACCAAAACTGTAAACAATGATCTAGCTGCCTTCTCACAAATGGCCCGAACAATTGTACCAATGCTTCACTACTTTTATACTTCATCCCCCTTGCAAAGAATACCAACAATCCATTTACCATCCGAATTACTTGCTGTACTTGCTTGCTGACATTTTCAGACTCCTGTGCATGGACACCCAGGTTCCTCATACCGCAGCATTCTGCCATCTCCCACCACATAAATAATAGTCCTCTTTTCTGTGATTCCCACCCAAGTGGAAACTTCACATCGTGCTCCACGTTATGCTCCATTAGAACATT
Organism: Heterodontus francisci; assembly: GCF_036365525.1. NCBI lineage: Eukaryota > Metazoa > Chordata > Chondrichthyes > Heterodontiformes > Heterodontidae > Heterodontus > Heterodontus francisci. Next base: position 1,130,555 of record NW_027141909.1, read on the forward strand.
ACAGCGCAGGACAGGCCCTTCGGCCCTCGATGTTGCGCCGACCTGTGAAACAATCTGACCTACACTATTCCATTTTCATCCATATGTCTATCCAATGACCATTTAAATGACCTTAAACTTGGCGAGTCTACTACTGTTGCAGGCAGGGCATTCCACGCCCCTACTACTCTCTGAGTAAAGAAACTACCTCTAACATCTGTCCGATATCTATCACCCCTCAACTTAAAGCTATGTCCCCTCGTGTTTGCCATCACCATCCGAGGAAAAAGACTTTCACTATCCACCCTATCTAACCTCTGATTATCTTATATGTCTCTATTAAGTCACCTCTCCTCCTCCTTCTCTCCAACGAAAACAACCTCAAGCTCCTCAGCCTTTCCTCGTAAGACCTTCCTTCCATACGACGCAACATCCTAGTAAATCTCCTCTGCACCCTTTCCAAACCTTCCATATCCTTCCCATAATGTGGTGACCAGAACTGCACGCAATACTCCAGGTGAGGTCTCACCAGAGTTTTGTACAGCTGCAGCATGACCTCGTGGCTCGGAAACTCGATCCCCCTGCTAATATAAGCTAACACACCATATGCCTTCGTAACAGCCCTATTAACCTGGGTGGCAACTTTCAGGGATTTATGTACCTGGACACCAAGATCTCTCTGCTCATCGACACTACCAAGAATCTTCCCATTAGCCCAGTACTCTGCATTCCTGTTACTCCTTCCAAAGTGAATCACCTCACACTTTTCCGCATTAAACTCAATTTGCCATCTCTCAGCCCAGCTCTGCAGCCTATCAACATCCTTCGGCACCATCCACAACTCCACCGACCTTTGTGTCATCCGCAAATTTACTAACCCACCCTTCTACACCCTCTTCCTGGTCAGTTAGAAAAATGACAAACAGCAGTGGCCCCAAAACAGATCCTTGTGGTACACCACTAGTAACTGAACTCCAGGATGAACATTGGCCATCAACCACTAGCCTCTGTCTTCTTTCAGCTAGCTAATTTCTGATCCAAAGCTCTAAATCACCTTCAACGCTAGACTTCCGTATTTTCTGCAATAGCCTACCGTGGGGAACCTTATCAAACGCCTTACTGAAATCCATATACACCACATCCACTGCTTTACCCGCATCCACCTGTTTGGTCACCTTCTCGAAAAACTCAATAAGGGTCCAGGGTGTACTAGCTAGATGAATAAAGAACTGGCTGGGCAACAGGAGACAGAGAGTAGCAGTGGAAGGGAGTTTCTCAAACTGGAGACGTGTGACCAGCGGTGTTCCACAGGGATCCGTGCTGGGACCACTGTTGTTTTTGATATGCATAAATGATTTGGAGGAAAGTATAGGTGGTCTGATTAGCAAGTTTGCAGACGACACTAAGATTGGTGGAGTAGCAGATAGTGAAGGGGACTGTCAGAGAATACAGCAGAATATAGAAATGTTGGAGAGTTGGGCAGAAAAATGGCAGATGGAGTTCAATCAGGGCAAATGCGAGGTGATGCATTTTGGAAGATCCAATTCAAGAGTGAACTATACAGTAAATGGAAATGTTCTGCGGAAAATTGATGTCCAGAGAGATTTGGGTGTTCAGGTCCATTGTTCCCTGAAGGTGGCAACGCAGGTCAATAGAGTGGTCAAGAAGGCATCCGGCATGCTTTCCTTCATCGGACGGGGTATTGAGTACAAGGGTTGGCAGGTCATGTTACAGTTGTATAAGACTTTGGTTCGGCCACATTTGGAATACTGCATGCAGTTCTGGTCGCCACATTATCAAAAGGATGTGGATGCTTTGGAGAGGGTGCAGAGGAGGTTCACCAGGATGTTGCCTGGTATGGAGGGCGCTAGCTATGAAGAGAAGTTGAGCAGGTTAGGATTATTTTCATTAGAAAGACGGAGGTTGAGGGGGGACCTGATTGAGGTGTACAAAATCATGAGAGGTATAGACAGGGTGGATAGCAAGAAGCTTTTTCCCAGAATGGGGGATTCAATTACTAGGGGTCACGAGTTCAAAGTGAGAGGGAAAACGTTTAGGGGGATATGCGTGGAAAGTTCTTTACGCAGAGGGTGGTGGGTGCCTGGAATGAGTTGCCAGCGGAGGTGGTAGACGCGGGCACAATAGCATCTTTTAAGATGTATCTAGACAGATACATGAATGGGCAGGAAGCAAAGAGATACAGACCTTTAGACAATAGGCGACATGTTTAGATAGAGGATCTGGATCGGCGCAGGCTTAGAGGGCCGAAGGGCCTGTTCCTGTGCTGTAATTTCCTTTGTTCTTTGTTCTTTGTGTTAGGTAATTGCATTTCCGAACACCTCTGCTCAGTCCGAAAACATGACCCTGATCTATCTGTCGCTTACCATTTCAACACACACCCCCTGCTGTCATGCCGACATCTCGGTCCTCGAATTTTTGCAATGTTCCAGTGAACATAAAACAAGATCGAGGAACAGCACCCCATTTACCACTTAGGCATTCCACAGCATTGCGAGCAGAACATTGAGATCAATAATTTCAGAGTTTGACTGGCCCCAACATTTTTATATTTAACTTTATCTTTCATTTTTATTTTTATTATTTTACTTTGTTTCATCGTTCATTTTTTTTAACATGATCCTGCCCTCTGTTTTTATTCATGTTTGTGCTTTTGGCTAGAGCTTTCATTATTCAGTCATGTAACACCCTCTCTGCACTAACCTGTTGTCTTGCACCACGCCATTAAAACACCCTCTTTGCCTTTGCCCCATGATCTCCCTGTCAGTTACTCTCTGTCACCCTTTGGCATTTCAACACATACCATTTTGTTCTCTTTTGCCCCACTCCCGCTTTATTTGCTTGAAACCTATCACATTTGTAACCTTTGCCATTTCTGATGAAAGCTCACTGACTTGAAACGTTAACTCTGTTGCTCTCTCTGCAGATGCTGCCAGACCTGCTGAGTGTTCCCAGCACTTATTGTTTTTATGCTTTCACCCTTTCTTTAGTCGATTTCCAAACTCAGTTTCCATCCCAAGCTCTTGCCGTTACTTGTTGCCTCCTTAATCTGTCCCTATCTTTTCCAGAACTGCACGATTGAAGTCCTCCAATCAGACATCCGTCACTGCCACAGTACCATATCAGCTCTTCCCAAAATCACAAAAGGCATCCTGTGTGACTGAAATAAACATTAACGTTTCCTCCTCGAGTTCTCGACCTGTCTGCAGCAATTGACTAAGATGATCAGTCAATCCTCCAAATCTCTCCACCATCGTCCCCGTGTCCGGAACTGCAATCATCTGCTTCCATTCTTATCTTTGTCATCATCGCCCGAATATCACCATCAGTAGATTATATTCCAATTTCTGCAGCAGTGTCTCTGTTTGTCTCGAAAGGTCTATTTCTCACTTACATTCTGTCTGCCAGTGACATCATCCAAAAACAGAATGTCAGTTTCAATATTGGTGCTGAATACACCAAACTCTACCTCACTCTCACATCCCTCGTTCCTCAGTTGTCTCTGGATTGTCACACGGTTTGTCAGAAATCTCATACTGGGTGAACAGCAATGTCCTTCAGTTAAATATTGGAAAGGCTGATGCCATTTACATTGCTCCTTGCTGCAAACTTTACTCTCTAGCCAGAATTCCTTTTCCTGGAAACTTTCTTGAGACTGAACCATATTTTTCGCAACCTTGCTCGAAATGATCTCGAGGTGAGCATACAGCCACAAGCCTGCGCCATCACAATGACTCATTCCTCTGTCCCTGTTTCACCTCAAATGCTGAAAACCCATCCGTGTCTTTGTCAGCTCCAGGTTTGAATGTTCAAATACACTTCAGGCCGACCTCCCACATTCTACGCTCGTATTTTTTCTTCTATTTATCCGGAGGACACTCACTGTGTCCGCTGTCAGAACCAACTGCTGCCCAAGTTCATTGAAGCTCATGAATGGTAACCAGGGAGGAAATCTGATCGCAAACTCAGGAGCCAATCAAATAGCAGCCAGCACAAGATACCTCCACTTCCAGTAAGACAGGGTCACATGACCAGGCTCTGCTCCTGGTCAATTCTACTCTGCCTGTTTCCGACTCCAGTTTTTGTCGACCCACTACCAAATCAGGAGCACAGTCGAAACAGCAGGTATCCCGAATGCCACAGCTCAAATCCTGACCAAGAATAAGACCACAATCCCTGTCCAGCACAGTTCCACCAAGTTTCCCTTGTCTTCATTGCTCCACTGAAATAATTTGAAGAATCATGGACGACCATTTCAATCCCGTTGCAAATGACACCCTGTCACTCAGAACAATCTGCCAAGCGAGAAATCGCTGTGAACTTTCTCCATTCCTCCCTTGTCATCTGTTGTCGAACAGTATTTGTTATGCACCACTGTTTCTGCTGCACCGTCAGCAGATGTTTCCCAATAAACTGCACCCAGGGCATCGTAAATTCCAGGACTCCATCATTTCAACTCTCTTCTTCTCTTCAAAGCCCGTCTGGAAGTCGATATCTCTCAATACGTGCTCATCAATCTCGCACTCTCTGTACTTTTCCTCTCACTCTTGATGTCACGCTGTTTTAACCTGCTCCATTATGTCTTATGAGATGTCTGGATGTGTGTAGCACTTTGTTCATGTAAGATGTCATGGTTGTGGTTGGCGACCATTTTGCTGCATGTCACCGGTGTCTTGCCACCCCATACTCTACGGTCTGGCTGAACCTGCTTCTTTCCCCGTTGCAGTGGAAAGTATGTTGGCAAAGTGCATCCCCAAAGGAGGAGAGGAACCATCAGAAGTCGAGTGATACTGGGCAGCATTCCGATAACTGCTGGAGCCTGCTTGGATTGGAGAACCTGTGCAGTGGGATTTGTGCCTTATATTTTTTTCAATATATTTTAGCACTAATATCATTTGACACAATTACTTTAATATTATTGCCATGCCCAGTAGAACCATGTCAAATTCATATCTTTTAACATAGAATTTCACTGAGTGTGTAGTATTTTGTAACTGACTTTTCTTTTAAAATGGATCATCCGAGCCGCAAATGATGGCCACCAAAGGTCATCTGACATGATCAGTGAATTTCTAAACAGCCATACAGTCTCGCAAGGACAAAATGATGCATTCCAGACTCAGAAGTGGCAACACCCCGTATTTTGAGACAATACAATGGGGAATTCTGAACTGAATGGGTCTATCTGAACCAAAGGCAGTAATCAAGCAATAAGCCAGATAATGAATAATCACACCAATTCCCACGCCATATTTGGGAAAGGAAAATGTGATAATGCACGTGATAAGCTAGCCATGTTTGTTTCTTTTTATTCTTTAAATGCTATTTGAAGAAAGTCACAACAGCAACAGTAAAAAGGGCAGAAAAATCTATGCCGAAATAATTGGAGACTGCAGCATGGTGAGGTCTCCAAGCCTGTTCCATTAAGAATCCACTGGTAGTGCACACTGACCTCGTGGTAACGAGACTACAAGCAACCAAGTTTTTGGCCTGCAGAAAGTCTATCCCTTCAAGACAATCCTGAAAGTCACTTCAGCACGTGACTCTGGCTGTTGAACTTAGCGAAGCGACACTTCAGAACTGAAGGCGATTTTTTCATAAGGTCTGCAACGTGTCTTTTCGAGAATAAGCCATGTGAATTATGAACTATTATTTTGATTATAAGCTGTAAAAGTGCACTATTCTTTTCAATTGTACTTTCCTTAAGTGTGTTTGTGTATGTCACTGTGTGAGTGAGTGTCATAGCGTTGGATTTCAGGGTGTGTGTTGAATGAACTGTCCAGAGGGTGTGCCTTGATGCAATGCAGGACATGTGAAGAGCAGTTCTGGTCTTCAAACAGGAGCTGAAATGCTCACATGTCGCGTGAATTTTCGAACAGGAATCGCAAGAAAAATAATAATGTACAATGGATACATTGATGGACTGATTACAAAATGGTGATAATGAGGCAATGTTGAAATGATTTGTCAATTGAGTTTGCTCAGCTGCATGTTCTAATTGTGATTAAGAGCAGCTGATACTAATTGTGGAAAGATCAGGGTACATCTGGAAGAACCAGTTTCCACCCAGGGAGGGGTATGGGGGAGCTGGTCTGGAGAAGGGAAATGTAGTCTGCACTTATGCTGTATGGATTATTGTGAATAAACCTATGTAGAAGTAAGAATGGCTCCTGCTTTATCCTTTGACAGATGCATGTTTAACAAATTAACATAATGGTCCTGCATTTTTGCACCTTCCCAGGATCAGATATTGTAATTGGCATGTTTCATGTTCCTTTGTTGATCTCTGTCAGGGCGTGGGATTCGCCTGACTTCAGGCCCTGCAGGGCACGTGAACGAAACATTCTATGAGGCTATCAGTCCCTCATTCAGGGTAATTCAAACCAACAAGGAACCTACTCGCTGCAAAGTAAAAATCTGCAATAATTGTAATTCATGTGTGGGAGAAGCAGAAGGACATGGGCATGCTTTTGCTGGCAGATTTGCCTTGAAGATTTTTTGGGAGGTTTGTTGAATGCCAAGTCAGTAAGTGTATAACTGATCCATCCTGAAATTGTGCGAAATCGAACATAAAATCACACAAATATTTGGGAACAACAGATAAAATTAGCAGGGAAAATAGACCTTCTCGAGAAAGGAAACGAAATTATTGAAATCGGAAGATATTTGTACTGACAAAGGATTGAATCTGATTCACCAGTAAATCCACGTCTTTGTTTTCTGTTTGTTATAAATGTGAAATCTGTGGCAGCTTTGCCTTTACAGCCAACTGACATAGTCCTCGGGGTTAGAGCTTTCTTGCTGCTGTGTTTCGATAACCCAGAAGATACAATGATATTCTGGGGCCGGAATTGTATTACTTACTTTCCGTGGCACGCCTGCAATCTGTTGTCAATCACTTCCAGAACTCTGAGTAAGAGCTGTGCTGCTAACAGCTTCCTCCATCACCTACCAACTGGACACTCGAGCTTCAGTTCCATCAACAAGAAGGCAAGGTTGGCCCTCCCATTAGTCCGAACCCCCTCAAACACATTCTGCATTCCCCCCTGTTACTACGATGCCTCTCCATGTAGTGGGAAGAGATGGTTCATCTAATTCCAAAGATTAAGCACAGTGGTGCAGTGGTTAGCACCGCAGCCTCACAGCTCCAACGACCCGCGTTCAATTCTGGGTACTGCCTGTGTGGAGTTTGCAGGTTTTCCCTGTGTCTGCGTGGGTTTCCTCCAGGTGCTCCGGTTTCCTCTCACATGCCAAAGACTTGCAGGTTGATAGGTAAGTTGGTCATTGTAAATTGCCCCTAGTATCGGTAGGTAGTAGGGAAACATAGGGATAGGTGGGAATGTGGTAGGAATATGGGATTCATGTAGGATTAGTATAAATGGGTGGTTGGTGGTCGGCACAGACTCAGTGGGCCGAAGGGCCTGTTTCAGTGCTGTATCTCTCAAAATGAAATGCCCCAAGGCTCGATACACAGCATCATAACTCTCCATATTGTGACCTCCCCTTTCAAACATGTAACTAAGCATTGATGGGGAATTGAAGAGCCTGGATCAGATCCAATGTCCCCTCCTCTTGCCCATTTATGACACAAAACTACGTATTTTTCATGTTCTCCTGATCATTACAATGTATCTATTTGAAATTATCATAGCCGATCATGAAGCTCATCGCTTGTTTCAACAAATAGACTAACGACAGTTCTTCATCCCCCAACTACTCTGTCATTTGCCTCTTTCAATTATTCGGTCAAAGATTGGGGCCAGGATGAGATGAAATTTACTCTGGATGAATGACGGACAAACTGAAACTGTCTTCTTTCACTCCCATAAAAAACCATCGCATTTTTGAATTGTTTGCATGCAGATTTGGGCTGATAAAAGGCAACCAAAAATCGCATCACACATTTGCCATGAAATGGCCTTGTCCAACAAGAGAGAATCTAACCACCTCCCCTTGATATTCATCATCGTGGTCACTCCCCAATGACCATATTATTAATATCATAGGCGTTACCTTTGATCAGAAATTTAACTGGGCCAGACAAATAAATATGGTTGCTCCAGAGAAGATCAGACGCTGGGATTTATGCAACAAATAACTCTCTGACTTTTACATCCGCAATCTGCAAGGCATATGTCAGGAACAATGGAATACACTCCACCTTCCTGGATTTGTGCCACCAACAAAAATCTCAAACGCCTCAGCAGGATCCAAGCAAATGGGCTTGCTTGATGTGCATCTGATGCACCGTACTAACACTTAACTCCTTCCTCCAATAGCACACAGTGGATGCCGTGTGCACCATATATAACATCACACCGCAGGAAGTGACTGAATTTATTTCGACAGCTCCTTTCAAGCACCAGACCCCGAACACCTAAAAAGATAAGGGCAGCAGACGCATGGAAACATGAACACCTGATAGTTCCCTCCAAGACACAGACATCCTGAGTTGGAACGACATCGCAATTTCTTCACTATTGCTGGGTCAAAATCCTGGAACTCACTTTCTAATTACACTGCGGGTGTACCTAAAGCAGATGGAGTCCAGCGTTTCAAGAAGGTGGCTCTCCACCACATTCCGAAGTGAAAATAAAGATGGATAACAAATCCCAACCACGCCAACAATGCCCACATTCAAGGAACAAGAAGGAACAGTCTTCACCTTGCTACCTCAGTCTAAGTCCAGATGTGTGTTTCGAAGAAGGGTCACTGACCCGAAACGTTAACTCTGCAGTTCCGAAGAAGGGTCACTGACCCGAAACGTTAACTCTGCTTCTCTTTCCACGGATGCTGCCAGACCTGCTGAGTGACTCCAGCATTTCTTGTTTTTGCGTGTGTTTCATTGGTGCCCTGTCCTGAGCTCAGCACATTCTCCACCGTTTATGAATAAGTGGTCGCCCAATTAAAACAGCGATGAGGAGGAATTTCTTCTCTTGAAAGTTGCATTGCATTTAGAGTTGACTTACGCAGAAGTCAGTGGAGTCTGGGTCATTGAATATATTCAAGGATGGTTTAGACTGACGATTTATTTACGAGGAAGTGAAGACTTACTATTGTCGGGCAGGAAATTGGAATTACGGCCATGGTCAGATCAGCCATTATGGTATTGAATGCAGAACATGATCTCGGGGCTGAATGGCCGACTCCCGCTTTTAGTTCGAATGACATTATCATTATAGGTGAAAGGAAATCTGTTGCATCTCTGCACTTACATAGAAAGGAGCTGCGGGCAAGCAAACCAGATCTTGGGTGTGATGGAAGAGTGAACAAAAATATTTTGTTTGCGATTTTAGTTGGACATGGTGGAAATGGAGGAGCATGATGTGTTGAAGGTGGAGGCGGTTGCAATAGAAAGTGAGAATAAGTGAATTAATATCATGGTTCTGGAAGGTAGGGAAGGAGGTGCGGACAGTCACTCGGGTGATGGAACAGATAAAGCTGAGGCCTCTGCAAAACTAATGTGAGGAATGCACGGTTCATGTGAAATGAAGAGACTGCAGAAGCTGTGGGATGGAAGATGGCGTCGTTTAAACAAACAAAAGGCCATCGCCTAGGAAACAAAGAGAATGGAATGTATTATTTATGCAAGGTGGAGTTTGAGGAAATGTGGTCAAGATAACAGTGGAAGTTGCTGGATCACAGTAAATACTGATGCAAAGTCTGTCCACTTATATTGAGGGAGGGTATTCGTGGAAGAGAAGTGAGGAGTCACAAATGGACCGTTTTCATGCAAGGAAGGTGCAGATATTTCAATGCAAATGTGATTACATTTTCGAGCTCGATGTGAGCAATGGTTTGACACAGGCACAATCATCGATGTGTCGGATAAGGAGGTTGAAAAGGGAAACGGAGTAGCTCGGACCGTGTGATGGGGAGAGCAATTTTGAAAATCCTGTCATTATATCTAGTTCTGGGCACCACACTTTGTGGAACAATGTATCGGCTTTAGAGCGGGTGTAGAAAATGATGAAGAGAAAATTCCAGGGGGGACAGATGTTTTATGCCGACAGATTAAAGAAGCGGGGTTATTCTCGTGAAAGAGGAAATAGAGAGAGAGTTTGATAGAATTGTTCCAAACCATGGGCTGTTTACATAGAGTAGACAGAGAGAAGGCGCTCTCATTGGCAGACGTGGCGAAAACCAAAGGACACAGGTTTAAGGGATCGGCAATGAAATAAATGGCGACATGAGGAAAATGTATGTTTCCAAAGCTCGTGTTTGAGGATATGAAATGAACTGGCTGAGAGAGTGGTGAAGCCAGAATTAATCAGAAGCGAATTGAATAAACAACTGAAGAGAAAACCAATGCAGGTCAGTGATGAGGAGATGTGGGAGTGAGATTAGCTGAGCTGCCCTTGCAGAGAGCTGACACGGAAAAGACAGACCAAATGGCCAACTGCTGTGTTGCAACCATTCTATGTTCCTTTCTGTTTGAATATATGAATTGTTGAACAGAATTGAAAATAAAACATTGATAAAAATTGATGAAAACCCTAATTAACTAATTAATAAGTAGAGTAACTAAACCAGAGGGAGGAGATTACTGTATTTAGTTAGCATTTAATATTTATATTAGGAATATAGCGCGAGGGACCATATAGTTAATTATAAAAATTTTGTAAGGATTTAAAAAGTACTTATTTTAAATAATTTATTAATTAGTGCTGGACACGTCAATTTGAGGGTTGAAGTGCTTCACCTGTGAGATGTGGGAGGTTCGGGCTGCTTCCAGCACTCCGGACGACAACATCTGCAGGAAGTGTACCCAGTTGCAGCTCCTCACAGACCGCATTGATAAGTTGGAGCGGCATCTAGATGCACTTAGGAGCATGCTGGTGGCAGAAAGCGTCAAAAACAGGATTTGGAGGAAAGTATAGGTGGTCTGATTAGCAAGTTTGCAGCCGACACTAAGATTGGTGGAGTAGCTGATAGTGAAGGGGACTCTCAGAGAATACAGCAGAATATAGATAGATTGGAGAGTTAGAACATAGAACATTACAGCGCAGTGCAGGCCCTTCGGCCCTCGATGTTGCGCCGACCTGTGAAACCATCTGACCTGCACTATTCCATTTTCATCCATATGTCTATCCAATGACCACTTAAATACCCTTAAATTTGGCGCGTCTACTACTGTTGCAAGCAGGGCGTTCCACGCCCCGACTACTCTCTGAGTAAAGAAACTACCTCTGACATCTGTCCTATATCTATGACCCCTCAACTTAAAGCTATGTCCCCTCGTGTTTGTCATCACCATCCGGGGAAATAGACTCTCACTATCCACCCTATCTAACCCTCTGATTATCTTATATGTCTCTATTAAATCACCTCTCCTTCTCCTTCTCTCTCACGAAAACAACCTCAAGTCCCTCAGCCTTTCCTCGTAAGGCCTTCCCTCCATACCAGGCAACATCCTGAAAAATCTCCTCTGCACCCTTTCCAAAGCTTCCAAATCCTTCCTATAATGCGGTGACCAGAACTGCACGCAATACTCCAGGTGCGGCCACACCAGGGTTTTGTGCAGCTGCAGCATGACCTCGTGGCTCCGAAACTCGATCCCCCTACTAATAAAAGCTAACACACCATATGCCTTCTTAACAGCCCTATTTACCTGGGTAGCAACTTTCAGGGATTTATGTACCTGGACACCAAGATCTCTCTGCTCATCTACACTACCAAGAATCTTCCCATGAGCCCAGTCCTCTGCATTCCTGTTACTCTTTCCAAAGTGAATCACCTCACACGCATTAAACTCCATCTGCCATCTTTCAGCCCAGCTCTGCAGCCTATCTATGTCCCTTTATAATCTGCAACATCCTTCGGCACTATCCACAACTCCACCGACCTTAGTGTCATCTGCAAATTTACTAACCCACCCTTTTACACCCTCATCCAGGTCATTTATAAAAATGACAAACAGCAGTGGCCCCAAAACAGATCCTTGCGGTGCACCACAAGTAACTAAACTCCAGGATGAACATTTGCCATCAACCACCACCCTCTGTCTTCTTTCAGCTAGCCAATTTTTGATCTAAAGCACTAAGTTGGGCAGAGAAATGGCAGATGGAGTTCAATTAGGGTAAATGCTAGGTGATGCAGTTTGGAAGATCCAATTCAAGAGTGAACTATACAGTAAATGGAAAAGTCCTGGGCGCTAGCTATGAAGAGAGGTTGAGTAGATCAGAAGTATTTTCATTGGAAATGCGGAGGTTGAGGGGGGACCTGATTGAGGTGTACAAAATCATGAGAGGTATAGACAGGGTGGATCGAAAGAAGCTTTTTCCAGAGTGGGGAATTCAAATACTAGGGGTCACAAGTTCAAAGTGAGAGGGGAAAGGTTTAGGGGGAAATGCGTGGAACGTTCTTTATGCAAAGGGTGGTGGGTGCCTGGACCGCGTTGCCAGCGGAGGTGGTAGATGCGAACACGATAGCGTTTTTTAAAATGTATCTGGACAGATACATGAATGGGCAGGAAGCAAAGAGATACAGACCCTTCGAAAATAGGCGACCGTTTTGGTAGAGGATCTGGATCGGCGCAGGCTTGGAGGGCCGAAGGGCCTGTTCCTGTGCTGTAATTTGGGATACTGTTGGGGTGGATGGTCCATCAGGCGAAAACACAGCATCCAGAGCTGTGGCACCACGGCTGGCACTGTTGTTTAGCAGGGAGGGGCAAAGCGCAGATCAGCAATAGTTATAGGGGACTCTATAGTCAGGGTCACAGATAGGCTCTTCTGTGGACGTGAAAGAGACTCCAGGATAGTTAAAAGACAGGACCTCTAAGGTTGTAATCTCGTGATTACTCCCTGTGCCACGTGCCAGTGAGGCTAGAAATAGGATGATAGTGCAGCTAAACACGTGGCTAAACAGCTGGTGTAGAAGGGAGGATTTCAGATATCTGAACAATTGAGATCTCTTCAGGGACAGATGGGACCTGTACAAGAAGGACGGGTTGCATCTAAACTGGAGGGGGACAAATATCCTGGCTACGAGGTATGCTTGCGTCACTCGGGAGGGTTTACAGTCGTGTGGCAGGGGGTTGGGAACCAGAGCAGTGGGACAGCAAGTGAAAGAAATCAGGGGGAAGTAGTAAATAAAGCCAGTAAGACTAAGAGGAAGAGCAGGCAGAGAGATGTTGCGGAGCACAGCGGGACTGATGGTCTGAAGTGCATTTGTTTCAATGCCAGAATTAAACAGGTAAGGCAGATGAAATTGGAGCGTGGATTCGTACTTAGAACTATGATGTTGTTGCTATTACAGAGATTGGTTAAGGGAAGGACAGGATTGGCAGCTAAATGTTCCACGATTTAGAAGCTTCAGGAAGGATAGAGGGGGAGGTAAAAGGGATCGGGGAGTTGCATTACTGGTTAAGGAGAATATCACAGCTGTACTGCGGGAGGACACCTCGGAGGGGTCGAGCAGCGAGGCAATATGTGTGGAGCTCAGTAACAGAAAGGGTGCTGTCACGATGTTGGGGGCTTTCCACAGGCCTCCCAACAGCCAGCGGGAGGTAGAGGAGCAGATATATAGACAGATTTTGGGAAGATGTAAAGGTAACAGTGTTGTCGTGGTGGGTGATTTTAACTTCCCCTATATTGACTGGGACTCACCGAGTGTTGGGGGCTTGGATGGGGCAGAATATGTCAGGAGCATCCAGGAGGGCTGCTTGAAACAATATGTAGGTAGTCCAACGAGGGATGGGGCCGTACTGTACTTGGTATTTGGGAATAAGCCTGGCTAGGTGATCGACGTTTCAGTAGGGGAGTATTTCGGGAACACTGACCATAATTCCATAAGTTTTAAGGTACTTGTGGATAAGGTTAAGTGTAGTCCTCGGGTGAAGGTGGTAAATTGGGGGAAGGCGAATCAGAACAATATTAGGCAGGAACTGAAGAATGTAGATTGGGGCCGGCTGTTTGAGGCGAAATCAACATCTGACATGTGGGAGTCTTTCAAACGTTAGTTGATTAGAATCCAGGACCAGCATGTTCCTGTGAGGATGAAGGATACGTTTGGCAAGATTCGGTAACCTTGGATAACGCGGGACACTGTGAGCCTGGTAAAAAAGAAGAAGGAAGCATTTGTAAGGGCTGGAAGGCTAGAAGCTGACGAATCCCTTGAGGAACATAAAGACAGTAGGAAGGAACTTAAGCAAGGAGTCAGGAGGGTTAAAAGGGGTCATGAAGTCCTTGCCAAACAGGATTAAGGAAAATCGCAAGGCTTTTCATATGTACATAAAGAGCAAGAGGGTAACCAGGGAAAGGGTTGGCCCACACAAGGACAGAGAAGGGAATCTATGTGTGGAGCAGGAGGAAATAGGCGAGGTATTAAATGAGTGCTGTGCATCAGTATTAACCAAAGAGGAGGACTTGGTGGATGATGAGCCCAGGGCAGGGAGTGTAGATAGTCTCAGTCATCTCATTATCAAATAGAGGAAGTGCTGGGTGTCTTGCAAAGCATTAAGGTAGATACGTCTCCAGGGTCTGATGGGATCTACCCCAGAATACTGAGGGAGGCAAGAGAAGAAATTGCTGGGGCCTTGACAGAAATCTTTGCATCCTCATTGGCTACAGGTGAGGTCCCAGAGGACTGGATAATAGCCAATGTTGTTCCTTTGTTTAAGAAGTGTAGCAAGGATAATCGAGGAAATTATAGGCCGGTGAGCCTTGCGTCAGTGGTGGGGAAAATATTCGAGAGGATTCTTCGGGACAGGATTTACTCCCATTTGGAAACAAATGAACCTATTAGCGAGAGGCAGCATGGTTTTGTGAAGGGGAGGTCGTGTCTTACTAATTTGATTGAGTTTTTTGAGGAAGTGACGAAGATGATTGATGAAGGAAGGGCAATGGATGTTATCTGTATGGACTTCAGTAAAGCCTTTGACAAGGTCCCTCATGGCAGACTGGTACAAAAGGTGAAGTCACACGGGATCAGAGGTGAACCGGCAAGATGGATACAGAACTGGCTCGGTCAGAGAAGATAGAGGGTAGCAGAGAAAGGGTGCTTTTCCGAATGGGGGGATGTGACTAGTGGTGTTCCGCATGGATCGGTGCTGGGACATTTGCTGTTTGTAGTATTTATGGATGATTTGGAGGACAATGTTTAGTCTGATTAGTCAGTTTGCGGATGACACAAAGGTTGGTGGAGTCGCGGATAGTGATGAGGATTGTCAGAGGATACAGCAGGATATAGATCGGTTGGAGACTTGGGCAGAGAAATGGCAGATGGAGCATAATCCGGACAAATGTGAGGCAATGCATTTTGGAAGCTCTAATGCAGGTGGGAAGTTTACAGTAAATGGCATGTACCCTTCGGTGTATTGACAGGCAGAGAGATCTGGGCGTGCACAGGTCACTGAAAGTGGCAACGCAGGTGGATAAGGTAGTTAAGAAGGCATGCAGCATGCTTGTCGTCATCGGTCGGGGCAGAGAGTATATAAATTGACAAGTCATGCTGCAGTTTTACAGAACTTTAGTTAGGCCACACTTAGAATATTGTGTGCAATCCTGGTCGCCACACTACCAGAAGGACGTGGAGGCTTTGGAGAGGGCACAGAAGAGGTTTACCAGGATGTTGCCTGATCTGGAGGGCATTAGTTATGAAGAGAGGTTGGATAAACACGGATTGTTTTCACTGGAATGACGGAGGTGGAGGGGCGATATGATAGAGGTTTACAAAGTTATAAGCGGCATGGACAGAGTGGATAGTCAGAAGCTTTTTCCCAGGGTGGAAGAGTCAGTTACGAGGGGACATAGATTTAAGGTGAGAGGGACAAAGTTTACAGGGGATGTGCGAGGCAAGTTCTTTACAGAGAGGGAGGTGAGTGAATGGAACATACTGCCGGGGGAGGTGGAAGCAGGTACGATAATGACGTTTGAGAGACATCTTGACAAATGCATGAATAGGATGGGAATAGAGGGTTACGGTCACCGGAAGTGCAGAAGGTTTTCGTTTAGGCAGGCATCAGGATCGGAACAGGCTTGGAGGGCAGAATGGCCTGTTCCTGTGCTGTTCTGTTCTTTGTTCTTTGGTCTGAAGACAGCATCCAAAGTATAGACGAACATCCCTGAGATGCTTCTCTGACGTTAGGAGTTTAATTTCCGAATAGTGATGCAGAGTCAAGGCCATCACTAAAACAACATGAAATCTGCAGATGGGACTCGTGATTTTTCTTGGACTTCCTTGATTTCAGTTTAACACAGCTTCTAGTTATGATTAGTTGCACATTGTGATCAGATTTGTCCAGTCTTGGGGGTGGTTTGGGTACAATTCAATTTTAGTGGAAAATATATTCCATCAACAGGGAATTAACACAGCTGTCGTAATCTGTTTGTTCAAAGATTAAGAAAAAAATGTTTGAACAATTTTGCAACCTCAGTATCCCCATGGAGATCCGGAAGGGTATAAAGTAAATGCACTGGGAATGTGTCACCTCAGAATTTACTTCAGAGATATTACCTGCAGCACAAACAGATCGATCACTCCAAGCAGAGAATGCACCGACCAATTCAATGGGTGAGGAAAATATTCTATGTGATCCTGGCTACAGTTGGTGTTCCTGGTAAGTATCTCTAACAATTGAGGTTTTGTAAATCTGTGTATGAACTGGTTTCTTCCATTACCATGGGAATAATAATATTACATGAGATCGAATGGTTACAGTTACATAGACACACATTCAATAATATAATTGCATTAATTTCCTGAATTATCTGTGCAGTTTTAATCTGTTGTCTCAACTGGTTCTAGCTCAAGACACTCTGCATTGTAAAGTTATTGAATTATGTGGAATGTTCTGTAGAATCATGGCTCAAAGCAGGAAAATCTCAGAGGGGAAGGATCACTGGAATTATCATTTAATGTAGAATTACACTGTGTGTGCACTAACTGGAGTGGAGAACCTGACCTCAGCCATCATGTATAACTGGGACCATGTAATTCCTGGAATATCTGTCATTGTATTCAATGCGGGTCCCCATCTTACTCTTACTCTAAGTAGAGTTGTTGATGGCACTATCAGGTGCTGATCAATTTCCTTCCGGAGCACGTTCTTGAGCATCGTTTGGTCATAAGTGCACTGAATATTAAAGGGTCCTCTTCAATATTACGAAAAACACTGATGACTATGACTTGTTAATAGACAAGTTACCGATTCTACAGCACAGAAACTGGGCATTCGGTACAACTAGATCACGACTGTCTTCCTGCTCTGCACGAGCCTCTCTTCATTCCAGCTCATCTAATGCTATCCGTATATCCTTCCAATCCTGTCTCCCTCATGTACTAACCTCGCTTCTTCTTATTTTTTCCCCATTGCAAGAGGTCTCAATTCCAAGTTCTCAGCTCTCCGAGTAAGTAGGTCTCTCGTGAATACAATCGTGCATTTATTGATGACCATCTTATTTTCAGGAAATGCAGAACTGGTCACCAGCGAAGGTGGAAATCTCGTGTCCACGTTATCCCTCTCTAACCCTTATATAATTTTAAAGGCCTCTATTCGTTCAACACCTATCCTTCCCTTATCGACAGAATAGAGCCACAACATATCCCAATAATTATAATCTCCCAGTTATGGTATTATTTTTGTGAAGATTACGTGAACCTGCTGGTTACCCTGGATATTTTTTATCATGTGTAGTCCAGAAGAGTACACATTATTTACGTGTTCAATAAACACCTTTCTAATAGGTTGAGGGGGGACCTGATTGAGGTGTACAAAATCATGAGAGGTATAGACACGTTGGAAAGCAAGAAGCTTTTTCCCAGAGTGGGGGATTCAATTACTATGGGTCACGAGTTCAAAGTGAAAGGGGAAAAGGTTTAGGGGGATATGCGTGGAAAGTTCTTTGCACAGAGGGTGGTGGGCGCCTGGAACGCGTTGCCAGCGGAGGTGGTAGACGTGGGCACGATAGCGTCTTTTAAGATGTATCTAGACAGATACATGAATGGGCAGGAAGTAAAGAGATACTGACCCTTAGAAAATAGGCATCATGTTGAGATAGAGGAGCTGGATCGGCGCAGGCTTGGAGGGCCGAAGGGCCTGTTCCTTTGTTCTTTGTTGTTATTATAACACTTTTATTTTAATGATATTCCTGTAGAAATCAAAGCCCGTGCTGTGATCACATTTGCATTGACTCAGTAAATTCCCTTTTCAATTGAACTCGTTTATACATCAGAGGAGTGGTCCAAGATGTACGAGTACAATCCGAGGGACTGGTTCGACCCCATGGAGATATTCGAGTCCAGGATGGGTCCCGACAGTGGGAATGGTTATCGACCGGGTGCAGTTCTTCAATTGACCCGTTTTTTGGCTCCCTATTGCTATATTTAACAGGCTGACTAGCGTCTGGTGAGCGGATTTCTGGACCTCGCCGTCCAGGATTTGTTAAATCTGGAAGTGCTGGGGTTGGAGGCAGCTTGGGCTCATGGACCCGATCTGACACGATCCCAGACCACATGGTATTTGGTGCTAAAATCCTTCCTGCTTGGGTTGAGAAGCGGAGAATGTTTTTCAGTAATTTACAGCCATTCTCCCTTTTGTACTTGGCAGTTAATTTAGTGTCAATTGTGATCCTGTCCAAGGGAAATTGCGGACTGTCCAGCTGCACCACCCGCTACCTGGTGGCCATGTCAACAGCGGATCTACTGGTCATTATCACTGAGATCATACTCGGGAGAATCAATGATTATTATTTCCCATTTAATTTCCTGGACCTCACCTCTGTGTGTCGCTCTGTCTCTGTCCTGATCCGGGCAGCGATCGACTGTTCTGTCTGGTTCACCATCACATTCACACTTGATCGATTTGTCGCAATTTGTTGCCTGAAGCTGAAATCAAAATATTGTACAAGGAAAACTGTGGCTGTGGTTCTATCAACAACCAGCATTCTATTATTACTAAAAAATATTCCCATATACTTTAGATTTAAACCTCTTTGGGTAATCGATAGTGTAGAATGGAGCTGCTCTAATAAGCCAAGCTATTATACTGACCCTCGATGGATTGGATTTACAATGTTTGAAAAAGCTTTAACACCATTATTGCCGTTCATTTTAATTCTGTTGCTGAACGCTCTGACGGTCAGACACATTTTAGTGACAGGACGAGTTCGTCAGAGACTGAGGGGTCAGAGCAAGAAAGATAATCACAGTGACTCTGAAATGGAGAGAAGAAGGAAGTCTATGATTTTACTCTTCACCATATCTGGCAGTTTCATATTTCTGTGGCTGGTTTATATGTTGTACATTTTTGGTGTTGGTTACTTCTTAGATGATAATTCTTTTGATATCTTTGAAGCTGTCGCATATATGCTGCGGAATTTAAGTTGCTGTACGAACACATTTATTTATGTGGCCACTCAGTTCGAGTTCAGAGAGCAGTTAAAGAGCGCACTGAAATATGCAGTTACATCAATTATTAAATCAATAAAGAAACAAAACTACTGAGACCAGCTGAAAGATCCAGTGGTTAATGGACAAGAGGTGACCGCTGGAGGTCCAGAAGAAAATGGCCTGTAGGAGTAAAGACAAGCACTAGAGCTGTTATCGACGGGGAGAGGGGGGTCGAGAGCAGGAGGATGGGAAGTAAATTAGCAGCAGCTATCTGATACACCAAAGACCAGTGAATAAAGAACAGAGAGTGACATTCAGAGGACCTGAAGTAAATGAACTGGAGTAGTCGGGCACGTCAAGCAGTATTAGGACAAGCACAAGAGTTTCCTTTCAGAGGACCATTAACAAATATGCAGGAGGAGTCAGACACAGAATGGATCAGCGGGACATTGGGGGGGCGGTGGGGAGGGGGGAAGTGGGGGTGGTGGGGGTCGGGGGGTTGGCACAGGAGACACTGGGAGGACCGGATGTACATTATCAAGAATCAAAAAAGATAATGGGCAGTGAGCAAAGGGAAACAGATGACTTTCATACAGGGGTCAGGAGGAGAGTTATTGCACTCCCCAAAATAACTGATGTGAAAGAAGCTTGAACTGGATATGTCACCTATCATTAAACAAGAACAATGCAGTTTAATAAGTCTGTTAACTGACTTGATCAATTAAATATATCTGTCGAAGAAAACATTTATATTTAAAAAGAACATTAATTATTCTTAATTGCTGGGAATGTTGAGGTGAATTCTTTCGGACAGTTGACATTGTTGATAAGAGGATGAAACATTGATTGTCCAACTGCTTTGTAACTACAAGGATGTAATATGTGTTCACACCATGAAATGTTAACTCTTGGAGCCTAGGAAGTAAGCAATGGATATGCTTTCAGCGTACTCACTCTAATTACAGAAGTGCGGTGACAGCAGAGGAACCTGACGTTAAACTAATGAAAGAAGGTAATTCAAAGCATTTCATAATAATGAATCAGAAGCCCGAAATATGGAAACTCAGAGTCTTTGCTGGTACAGTTTACAGTGGTGTCTGTGGTGTAACTATTCTGAAACACAGTTCAACGTAATGTCAATTCAGAGACAGGAGAACAAAGGCATCGCCTGTGCTGGCAACATTCACTGAATACTCGTCTTGAAGGATATGAAAATTCCACATTGTCTTCAGTATTTATAACATCTTGTTTCATAAATTATACTGGATTCAGAAGTAGTAGTTGTTTGTACATTGTTAGGTCAGGCACAACTGAGGACCTCATTGTAAGAAATTGAAAATTCAGAACTGAGAATTTTTAAATAAAAGTTTTTTAAGCCTCAAAACCTCAAACATGCAATGGTGCAACTTGGGGCCAGACGTTGAAAAAGGCTAAAACGAAATGACTGGTTGTGACGTTGAGTGGAATCTTGCTCTGATTACTCTGACTAACTTTTTTCATTCAAGGAAGGGAATCCGTAAGGGGAACAACCAGACATCGATCCGCAAGACCTGTGAATAAGATGTCATTTGAATTACGAGGTAAAAGATTGGTCAAAAGCATAGAACAAAGATCAGCGGAAAAGAGGAATAATTTAGTATTTTAAGTTTCCAAGAACCAGAGAATCATCGAAACATAAAATATTTAAGGCACAGAAAGAGGGCACTTTGACACATCGTGTCTGTGCCAGCGGAAAACGGATCGACCTATTCCAATCCCACATGCCAGCATTTGATTCTTAGCCCTGCAGATTATGGGAGCTGAGGTGCATATCCAGACATCTTTTTAATGAGCTGAGAGTCTCTGCCTCAACTCTCCTTTCAGCCAGTGAGGTCCAGAGACGACCAACCTCTGGGTAAAATAAAAACGTTTTTCCTCATGTTGCCTTTATTTTTCTCGCAATCAGTTTCAAGCTATGCCCCCTCATCACTGACCTCTCTGCTAAAGCGAATAGATCCTTCACCTCCACTCTATCCAGGCTCTTCAAGATTTAGTACATTTCAATCAGATCTCCTTTCTGCCTTCTCTGTTCCAAGGAGAATAACCACAGCCTATTCAATCTTTCCTCCTACCTGCATTTTTACAGTCCTGGCAACATCCTCGTAAATCTCCGCTGTAAGCTCTCGAGTGCAATTACATCCTTTCTGTAATGAGATGACCAGAACTGCACACAGTACTCAAGTTTTGGCCTAACCAATGAGTTATACAGTTCCAGCATAACCTCACCTGTTCTTATATGCTGTACCACAGCAAATAAAGGAAAGGATTCCATATACCTTCTGAACCACCTTATCGACCTGTCCTGTTACCTTCAAGTATCTGTGGAAATTGATTCCAAGGTCCCTCATTTCCTTTACACTTCTAAGTATTTTTTTTCATTTATCATCTATTCCTTTGCCTTGTTTGAACTCCCAAAATGCATCACCTCGCACTTCCCTGGCTGGAATTCCATTTGTCAAATTTGTGCCCATCTGAACAGACCATCAATATCTTCCTGCAGCCTACAGCTATCATCTTTGCATCTTCCAAATAGCCAGTCTTCGTCTTGTCTGCAAGCTTCTTGATCATGCCTCCTACATTTACGTCCAAATCGTTTAGATATAGCACAAAAAGCAGGGGACCCAGTACTGAGCCCTGCAGAATACCACTGGAAACAGCCCTCCAGTCATTAAAACACGTTTAGATATAGCACAAAAAGCAGGGGACCCAGTACTGAGTCCCTGCAGAATACCACTGGAAACAGCCCTCCAGTCATTAAAACACGTTTAGATATAGCACAAAAAGCAGGGGACCCAGTACTGAGTCCCTGCAGAATACCACTGGAAACAGCCCTCCAGTCATTAAAACACCTGCCAACAATTACCCTTTGTTTCCTGTCACTGAGCCAATTTTGTATCTACCTTGCTGCATTTCCCTGAATCCCATGGGGATTTTTTTTAACCAGTCTGCCATGTGGGACTTGTCAAAAGCCTTGCTGAATTCTATGTTGACCATGTCAGCTGCACTACCCTTATCTATCTTCCTTGTTTCTGCTTCAAAAATGTGGTCAAGTTGGTCAAACAAGATCTTCCCTTAACAAATCCATACTGACTATCCTTGATTAACCTGTGCCTTTCTAAGTGACAGTTTATCCTGTCTCTCTGAATAGATTCCAATAATGTGCCCAGTACTGATGTTAGGCTGACTGCCCTGAATTATTCAGTCTATCCTTCGCACCCTTTTAATCAGAGGTAAAACGTTAGCAATTCTCCAATCCTTAAGCACCGCAACTGTATCCAGTGAGGACCACAGTGCTGAGGACGCCGTGGATAGATTGTTTAGTGATGTGGTCACACTGCAGGTCATGGCTGGACAGGTAGAAAAGTAATGGCTGTCCACCAGGAGGAGTAGTAGGCGCAGCTAGGTCGTGCAGGAGTCCCCTGTGGCCATTGCCCTGTCTAACAGATATACCGCCTTAGATACTGTTGGGGTAAGGATGGGAATGCCTCTCAGGGGAAAGCAGCAACAGCCAAGTTCGTGGTGCCACGGATGGCTCTGCTGTACAGCAGGTCAGGAAAAACACGTGGAGATCCATGGTGATAGGAGATTCAATTGTAAGGGGAGCAGACAGGCGTTTCTGTGTCCACAAACGAGACTCCAGGATTTTGTGTTGCCTCCCTGTTGCGAGGATGAATAATGCCTCAGAGTGGCTTGTTCAAGGGAAAGCATGTTGTCCCTTATGTATTCTTTTTCGTTAAAAAGTGGTTAGAATTGGTTGAACATGGGTTTCTTTGTCCTTTGCCTTTAAAAAGAGAGGTGGGATGTCATTACATCCAGGGAACTTTTGCTTCACCACTTTAAAACTAGTAGAGTTAACCCTTTCAGCTAGCAGCTCATTGACCTTGTGTTCTTTGTTTCTCTAAATAGGTGGACGATATGGTCACAGAGATCAATCAACTCCAGCACCTTAAGATATTTGCAATATTTATGACAGCATGGTAATATTTTGATCTGAAGGCTTCGCCTTCTTTATTTCAAAAGTCAGAAATTGTCATTAATTCATTCATGCATTTGTTTCGATTTGTTGTCTTTCCACAGAAAGTCTTTGCAATTATTTGCAGTCAGCTTCCATTACAATTGTAGACATTACTGTCTCTGATAAATTCATCTGAAACCACGAAACATGGAAATAATTGTTTATGACTTTTTAATCAATAATAAATAAATTAATATGAGTTGCTATTCTAAGCAATCAAAAGGAAATCTACTTGAGTTTAAAGGGATATAAACATACATAATTTTCACAAAAGTTAATGGGAATGCCATTGAATACAGAATACTGAGGAAAAACCTTGCTTTCAGATATATAAATGAAAGATATTGTCAACTGACAGCACCATTAGTTGAATTAGAGAAACTTAGATTTTTAAAAATGAGTATAATTCGGTGCATTTCCTATCAAAAGTAAAGGGGTATCTGAGGTAAATAATAAACCATCGTGCATAATCTCTTGTTTTAATTGTATGTACTTACATGTTAACAGTTTAGGAATTAACAGCACTCCTTTGAAAGGATAATGACTGTCATCGAGTGAGGTGATCAGCAGGTGGTGTGACAGTCTTCAATCTGAGGAGTATCAATGAAGTTTTAACAGATAATAACATTCTTCATCATCAGTAGTCACTCAGGTTATGATATTTTAGAAGGTAAGAAAATGTAACATTTGTGCAGATCACACCACTCATGAGCTGGAGAATATAAAGAATGGTCAACAACAAGAGTGAGATTAAGGAGGAGGCACATTTTGTCCTGTGGGGAATTGGTGGTTCTTGGAATCTTTTATTTTCCACTTGTGCTTGATGTCACGCTGTTTTAACCTTCTCTATTATGTCTTCTGAGATGTCCTGATGTGTGTTGCGCTTTGTTCATGTAAGTTGTCACCTTTGTGGTTGGCGACCATTTCGCTGCGGGTCACCAGTTTCTTGCCATCCCATACTCTACGGTCTGGCTTCACCTGCTTCTTTCCCCATTGCAGTGGAAAGTATGTTGGCAAAGTGCATACCCAAAGGAAGAGAAGAACCATCACAAATCGAATGATACTGGGCAGCTTTCCTATAGCTGCTGGAGCATGTTTAGATTTGAGAACCTGTACAATGGGATTTTTTGTCTTATATTTTTTCAATACATTTTAGCACTAATATCATTTGACACAATTACTTTAATATCATTGTCATGCCCCGTGGAGCCCATGTCAAATTCATATCTTTTAACATAGGTTTTCACTTAGTGTGTAGGATTTTGTAACTGACTTTTCTTTTAAAATGGACGAGTCGCAAATAATGGCCACCAAAGGTTATCTGACCTTGATCAGTGAATTTCTAAACAGCCATACTGTCTCACAAGGACAAAAGGATACATTCCAGACTAAGAAGTGGCAACTCCACGTATCCTGAGACAATCCAAGAGGCAATCCTGAACTGAAAGGGTCTTTCTGAAACAAAGACCGTAATCAAGCAATAAGCCAGGTAATGAATAATCACTCTAATTCCAACACCATATTTGGGAAAATAAAATGTGATAATGTACATGCTAAGCTAACCATGTTTGTTTCTTTTTATTCTTTAAATGCTATTTGAAGAAAGTCACAACAGCAACAGCAAAAAGGGCAGAAAAATCTATGTCTAAATAATTGGAGACTGCAGCATGGTGAAGTCTCCAATCCTGTTCCATTTCGAATCCACTGGTACTGCACACTGACCTCATAGTAATGAGACTACAAGCAACCAAGTTTATGCCCTGCAGAAATTCTATCCCTTCAGGACAATCCTGAAGGTCACTTCAGCACGTGACTCTGGCTGTTGAACTTCGCGAAGCAACACTTCAGGAGTGAAGACGTCTTTTTCATAAAGTCTGCAACGTGTCTTTTCGAGAATGAGCCATGTGAATTATGAACTATTATTTTAATTATAAGCTGTAAAAGTGCACTATTCTTTTCAACTGTACTTTCCTTAAGTGTGTTTGTGTATGTCACTGTGTGAGTGAGTGCTGTAGCCTTAGATTTCAGGGTGAGTGTTGAATGAACAGTCCAGAGGTCGTGTATTCATACGATGCAGGACATGTGAAGAGCAGTTCTGGTCTTCAAACAGGAGTGAAAATGCTCACATGTAGCGTGAATTTTCGAACAGGAATCGCAAGAAAAATAATAATGTACAATGGATACATTGATGGACTGATCACAAAATGGTGCGAATGAGGCAATGTTGCAAATGATTTGTCAATTGAGTTTGCTCAGCTGCATGTTCCAATTGTGATTAAGAGCAGCTGATACTAATTGTGGAAAGATCAGGGTACATCTGGAAGAACCAGTTTCCACCAGGGAAGGGGTACGGGGGAAGCTGGTCTGGAGAAGGGAAATGTAGTCTGCACTTATGCTGTTTGGATTACTGTGATTAAACCTATGTTGAAGTAAGACTGGCTCCTGCTTTATCCTTTGACAGATGCATGTTTTACAAATTAACATAATGGTCCTGCATTTTTGCACCTTCCCAGGATCAGATATTGTAATTGGCATGTTTCATGTTCCTTTGTTGATCTCTGTCAGGGCGTGAGATTCGCCTGACTTCAGGCCATGCAGGGCACGTGAACGAAATATTCTATGAGGCTATCAGTCCCTCCCTCAGGGTAATTCAAACCAACAAGGAACCTACTCGCTGCAACGGAAAAATCTGCAATAATTGTAATTCATGTGTGGGAGAAGCAGAAGGACATGGGCATTCTTTTGCTGGCAGATTTGCCTTGAAGATTTTTTGGGATGTTTGTTGAATGCCAAGTTAGTAAGTGTCCAACTGATCCATCCTGAAATTGTGCGAAATCGAACATAAAATCACACAAATATTTGGGAACGACAAATAAAATTAGGAGGGAAAATAGAGCTTCTCGAGAAAGGAAACGAAATTATTGAAATAGGAAGATATTTGTACTGACAAAGGATTGAATCTGATTCACCAGTAAATCCACGTCTTTGTTTTCTGTTTGTTATAAATGTAAAATCTGTGGCAGCTTTGCCTTTCCAGCCAACTGACATAGTCCTCGGAGTTAGAGCTTTCTTGCTGCTGTGTTTCGGTAACCCAGAAGAAACAATGATATCCTGGGGCTGGAATTGTATTCCTTACTTTCCGTGGCACGCCTGCAATCTGTTGTCAATCACTTCCAGAACTCTGAGTAAGAGCTGTGCTGCTAACAGCTTCCTCCATCACCTACCAACTGGACACTTGAACAACAGTTCCATCAACAAGAAGGCATGGTAGGCCCTCCCATTAGCCCGAACCCCCTCAAACACATTCTGCATTCCCCCTGTTACTACGATGCCTCTCCATGTAGTGGGAACAGATGGTTCATCTAATTCCAAAGATTAAACACAGTGGTGCAGTGGTTAGCACCGCAGCCTCACAGCTCCAGTGACCCGGGATCAATTATGGGTACCGCATATGTGGAATTTGCAAGTTCTCCCTGTATCTGCGTGGGTTTCCTCCGGGTGCTCCGGTTTCCTCCCACATGCCAAAGACTTGCAGGTTGATAGGTAAATTGGCTATTGTAAATTGCCCCTGGTATATGTAGGTGGTAGTGAAATATAGGGACAGGTGGTGATGTGGTAGGAATATGGGATTCATGTAGGATTAGTATAAATGTGTGGTTGATGGTCGGCACAGACTCGGTGGGTTGAAGGGCCTGTTTCAGTGCATTATATCTTAAAAAAGTAATGCCCAAGGTTCGACACACAGCGTCATAACAATCCATATTGTGACCTCCCCTTTCAAACATGTAACTAAGCATTGATGGGGAATTGAAGAGCCTGGATCAGAACCAATGACCCCTCCACTTGTCAATTTATGACACAATACTACGTATTTTTCATGTTCTCCTGATCATTACAATGTATCTATTTGAAATTATCATAGCCGATCATGAAGCTCATTGCTTGTTTCAACAAATAGGCTAACGACTGTTTATGCTTCCCCCAACTACTCTGTCATTTGCCTCTTTCAATTATTCGGTCAAAGATTGGGGGCCAGGATGAGATGAAATTTACTCTGGATGAATGACGGACAAACTGAAACTGTCTTCTTTCACTCCCACAAAAAACACCGCATATTTTGCATTGTTTGCATCAGATTTGAGCTGATAAAAGGCCACTAAAAATCGCATCACACATTTGCCATGAAATGGCCTTGCCAACATGAGAGAATCTAACCACCTCCCCTTGATATTCATTGTCGTGGTCACTCCCCAATTCCCACATTATTAATATCATAGGCGTTACTTTCATTCAGAAATTTAACTGGGCCAGCCAAATAAATATTGTTGCTCCAGAGAAGATCAGACGCTGGGATTTATGCAACAAATAACTCACTGACTTGTACATCCACAATCTCCAAGCATAAATCAGGAATACTGGAATACAATCCACTTTCCTCGATCTGTGCCGCCGCCAACAAAACTCAAGCGCCTCAGCAAGATCCAAGAAAATGGGCTTGCTTGATGTCCATCTGCAGCACCATACTAACACTTAACTCATTCCATCACCAGCACACAGTGGCTGCCGTGTGCACCATATATAACATCACACCGCAGGAAGCTACTAAATTTATTTCGACAGCTCCTTTCAAGCAGGAGATCGCTAACACCTAAAAGGATAAGGGCGGCAGACGCATGGAAACATGAACACCTGAATGCTCCCTCCAAGACACAGGCATCCTGAGTTGGAAACACATCGTCATTTCTTCACTATTGCTGGGTCTAAATCCTGGAACCTCGTTTCTAATTGTCCTGCGGGTGCACCGAAAGCAGATGGAGTCCAGCGTTTCAAGAAGGTGGCTCTCCACCAAGTTCTCAAGGCAAACTACAGATGGATAACAACTCCCAGCCTCGCCAGCAATGCCCACATCCAAGGAACAAGAAGGAACCGCCTTCACCTTGCTACCTCAGTCTAAGCCCAGATGTGTGTTACATTGGTGCCCTGCCCATTCCTGAGCTCAGCACATTCTCCACCGTTTATGAGTAAGTGGTCTTCCAATTAAAATGGTGATGAGGAGGAATTTCTTCTCTTGAAAGTTCCATCGCATTTAGAATTCACTTACACAGAGGTCAGTGGAGTCTGGGTCATTGTATATATTCAAGGCTGGTTTAGACTGACTTTTCATTTATGAGGGAGTGAAGACTTACTGTTGTCTGGCAGGAAATTGGAATTACGACCATGTTCTGATCAGCCATTATGCTATTGAATGCAGAACATGATCTATGGGCTGAATGGCCAACTCCCACTTTTATTTCTAATGACCTTGTTCCCACTGCCTGCTGATGTTGTTTCAGCTCCCACTTTCCGTCCTGGCGACAGGACTTCTCAACCTCCATCAAAATTCAGCCGAACCATTCACAATTCTCTTTCAGAACATTTCATAATTTTGTAAAGTTAAATTAAATTTCCCCCATAATAATCTTTGGACCAGTGAAAAATGACAGTTTTTTGAGCATTTGTTAATAACTATATTGCTCGTTCCTTGCAACATTCTGGCACTCCATTAATCTTTTCCTGGCTCTAATATCTTTCCAAGAAAGGGTTCCCTTGAGCTGCAGGCAATGTTCAGTAGGGGCGTGGAACGCCCTGCCTCCAACAGTAGTAGACTCGCCAACTTTAAGGGCATTTAAGTGGTCATTGGATAGACATATGGATGAAAATGGAATAGTGTAGGTCGGATCGTTTCACAGGTCGGCGCAACATTGGCCTGTACTGCGCTGTAATGTTCTAATGTTCTAATTCTAATTTTTATCATCATCGGTGAAAGGAAATCTTTTGCATCTCTTGCACTTGCACAGAAAGGAACTGCGGGCAAGTAAACCAGATCTTGGTTGTGATAGAAGAGTGAATAAAAATATTTTGTTTGCGGTTTTAGGTGGACCTGATGGAAATGGAGGAGCATAATGTGTTGAAGGTGGAGGCGGTTGGAGTGGAAAGTGAGAACAAGTGAATTAGTATAATCGTTCTTGAAGGGAGGGAAGGAGGTGAGGACAGTCACTCGGGTGATGGAAGAGATAAAGCTGAGGCCTTTGCAAAACTAATGTGAGGAATGCACGGTTAATGTGAAATGAAGAGACTGCAGAAGCTCTGGTATGGAAGATGGCGTCGTTGGGACAAACAGAAGGTGATGAGGAAACTGAGAGAATGGAAGTTATGATTTATGCAAAGTGGAGTTTGAGGAATTGTGGTCAAGATAACTGTGGAGGTTGGTGGATCATATTAAATATTGATGCAAAGTCTGTCTACTTATATTGAGGGAGGGAATTCGTGGAAGAGAAGTGAAGAGTCACAGATGTACCGTTTTCAGGCGAGGGAGCAACACATATTTCAATGCAAATTTGATTAAATTTTCCAGCTCGATGTGAACAAGGGTTTGACACAGCCACAATCATCGATGCATCGGACAAAGAGGTTGAAAAGGGAAACGGAGTAGATCGGACCGTGCGAGGCAGAGGAAAATTTTGAAAATCTTGCCATTGTGTTCAGTTCCAGGCACCACACTTTGAGGAGCAATGTATTGGCTTTGGAGCGGGTGTAGAACATGTTCAAGAGAAAGTTCCAGGGGTAACAGATGTTTTATGCCGACAGATTAAATAATCGGGGTTGTTCTCAAAGAGGAAATTGAGAGAGAGTTTGATAGAGTTGTTCCAAACCATGGGCTGCTTAAACAGAGTAGACACTGAGAAACTGCTCTCATTGGCCGACCTGACGAATACCAGAGGGCACAAGTTTTAGGGGGATGGCAATAGCATCAATGGCGACATTATGGAAACGTATGTGTACAAAGCACGTGTTTTGGAAATGAAATGAACTGGCTGAGAGAGTGGTGAAACCAGAATGAATCAGAAGCGAATTGAATAAACAACTGAAGAGATTAAAAACTGCAGGTCAGTGATGAGGAGATGTGGGAGTGAGATTAGCTGAGCTGCCTGTGCAGAGAGCTGACACGGTCAAGACAGACCAAATGGCCAACTGCTGTGTTGCAAGCATTCTATACTCCTTTTTGTTTGAATATATGAGTTATTGGACGAAATTGCACAGTTAAAGAGAGCATCCAAAGTATAGATGAACATCCCTCAGAGGCTTCTCTGATGTTAGGAATTTAATTTATGAATAGCCATGCAGAGTGAAGGCCATCACTAAAACAACATGAGATCTACAGATGGGACTCGTGATTTTTCTAGGACCTCCTTGATTTCTGTTTAACACAGCTTCCAGTTATGATTAATTTCTTATTGTGATCAGATTTGACCAGTCTTGGGAGTGGGGATGGGTCCAATTCAATTTTAGTGGAAAATATATTCCATATTCAGGGAATTAACACAGCTGTCGTAATCTGTTTGTTCAAAGATTAAGAAAAACTGTTTGAACAATTGTGCAACCTTACTATCCCCATAGAGATTCAGGAGGGTATAAAGTTAATGCACTGGGAATGTGTCAGCTCAGAATTTATTTCATTGATATTAACTGCAGCACGAACAGACCGATCACTCCAAGGAGAAAATGCACCGACCAATTCAATGGGTCAAGAAAATATTCTACATGATCCTTGCTATAGTTGGCGTTCCTGGTAAGTATCTGTAACCAATGAAGTTTCATAAATCTGTGTATGAGCTGGTTTCTTCCATTACCATGGGAATAATTATATTACATGAGATTGAATGGTTCCAGTTACACAGACTCACATTCAATAATATAATTCTATTAATTTCCTCAATTATCTGTGCAGTTTTAATTTGTTGTCTGAACTGTTTTAAGCACAAGGCACTCTGCATTGTAAAGTTATTGAATTATGTGGAATGTTGTATTCTGCAGAATCACAGTTCAAAGCAGGAGAATCTCAGAGGGGAAGGATTACTGGAATTATCTGTTAATGTAGAATTATACTGTGTGTGTGCACCTAACTGGAGTGGAGCACCTGACCTCAGCGATGATGTGTAACTGGGAGTCTCTGTCACTCTAGAAATGCACTGATTGTGGCTGAATAAATGGTGTGGACCACGTAACTCTCGGGACCATGTATTTCCTGGAGTATCTTTCATTGTATTCAGTGCGGGTCACCATCTTACACTTACTCGAAGTTGAGTTGTTGGCAGCACTATCAGGTGCTGATTAATTTCCTTCCCGAGCACGGTCCTGAGAAGTGTTTTGTCATGAGTGACTGCAATAATAAATAATCCTCTTCAATATTACAACAAACACTGATGACTATGACTTGTTAAGAGACATGTTACTGATTTTACAGCACATGCACTGGGCATTCGGCACAACTAGATTAGGACTGTCTTCCTGCTCCGCAGGAAGACATTCCAGCTCATCTAATCCTATCAGTATATCCTTCCAATCTTGTCGCTCTCATGTACTAACCTCGCTTCTTCGTATTTTTTTCCCATTGCAACTACTCCAAGAGGTCTCAATTCCACGTTCCCAGAACTCCGAGTAAACAGGTCTCTCTTGAATTCCATCGTGAATTTATTGATGACCATCTTATTTTGAGGAAATGCAGAACTGGTCACCAGCAAAGGTGGAAATATCAGGTCCACGTTACCCCTCTCTAACTCTTATATAAGTTTAAAGGCCTCTATTAGTTCAACACTCATCCTACTCTTATCGACATAATAGAACCACAACATATCCCAATAACTATAATCTCCCAGTTACGGTATTATTTTTGTGAAGAATACATGCACCTGTTGGTTTCCCTGGATATTTTTATCACGTGTCGTCCAGAAGACTACACATTATTTAGGTGTTCAATAAATACCTTTCTAATCTGATAATGATATTCCTGTAGAAATGAAAGCCTGTGCTGTGATCACATTTGCATTGACTCAGTAAATTCTCTTTTCAATTTAACTCATTTATACAGCAGAGGGAGAGGTCCAAGACGTATGAGTGCCTCCACTCCGAGGGGCTGGTTAGAGTCAGGGAGGGATTTCTTCCACCCCAGGGAGTGTTTCGATTCTGGGATGGGTTCCGACAGTGGGAGTGGTTGGAGACCGGGTGCAGTTCTCTAGTCTACTCATTTTTTGGTTTCTCATTGCGACATTTAACTACTTGACCAGCGTCTGGTGAGCGGGGTGCTGTACCTTCCCGTCCAGGATTTGTTAAATCTGGAAGTGCTGGGGTTGGAGGCAGGTTGAGGTCATGGACCCAATCTGACCCGATCACAATCTACACGGTTTTCGTTCGAAAATCCTTCCGGCTTGGGTTGAGAAGCGGAGAATGTTTTTTTCAGTAATTTACAGCCACTTCTCCCTTCTCTCCTTTACAGTTAATTTAATGTCAATTGTGATCCTGTCCCGGAGAAATTGCGGACTCTCCAGCTGCACCACCCGCTACTTGGTAGCCATGTCAACGGCGGATCTATTGGTCATTATCACGAATATCATACTCCGGAGAATCAATAATCTGTATTTCACATTAAACTTTCTGAAACTCACCTCTGTGTGTCGCCCTCTCTATGTCCTGATCCGTGCAGCCGTCGACTGTTCCGTCTGGTTCACCATCACTTTCACATTTGATCGATTTGTCGCAATTTGTTGCCCGAAACTGAAATCGAAATGTTGCACCAGGAAAACTGCGTCTGTGGTTCTAACAACAACCGGCATTCTGCTCTGTCTTAAAAATATTCCCATCTACTTTAGATATAAGCCTAAATTGGTAATCAACAATGTCGAATGGAGCTGCTCTATTAACCCAAGCCATTTTACTGACCCTCGATGGATTGGATTTAGAATATTTGATAATGTTTTAACACCATTATTGCCATTTATTTTAATTCTGTTGCTGAAC
Organism: Heterodontus francisci; assembly: GCF_036365525.1. NCBI lineage: Eukaryota > Metazoa > Chordata > Chondrichthyes > Heterodontiformes > Heterodontidae > Heterodontus > Heterodontus francisci. The sequence goes on from NW_027141909.1 coordinate 1,163,769, forward strand.
GCTCTGACGTTCAGACACATTTTAGTGACCAGTCGAGTTCGTCAGAGACTGAGGGGTCAGAGCAAGAAAGATAATCACAGTGACTCTGAAATGGAGAGAAGAAGGAAGTCTATGATTTTACTCTTCAGCATATCTGGCAACTTCATATTTCTGTGGTTTCTGTATATTTTATATATCTTTGCTGCTCGTTATTTCTTAGATGTTTATTCTTATCGTACCTTTGAAGCTGTTGCATATATGCTGCGGAATTTAAATTGCTGTACAAACACATTTATTTATGTGGTCACTCAGTCCGAGTTCAGAGAGCAGTTAAAGAGTGCAGTGAAATATCCAGTTACATCAATTCTTAAATTAATTAATAAACAAAGCAACTGATACCGGCTTAAAGATCCAGTGGTTAATGGACAAGAGGTGACCGCTGGAGATGCAGAAGAAAATGACCTGCAGGAGTAAAGACAAACATTAGAGCTGTTAGTGACGGGAAGAGGGGGGTCGAGAACAGGAGGATCGGAAGTAAATTAGCAGGAATCAAAAAAGATAACGAGCAGTGAGCAAAGGGAAAGAGATGAACTTCGGAAAGGGGTCAGGAGAAGATTGACTGCTCTCCCTAAAGGAACTGATGTTAAAGAAGCTTGAACTGGATATGACACCTATCATTAAACAGGAACCATGCATTTTAATAAGTCTGCTAACTGACTTGATCAATTGAATATATCTACAGAAGAAAACATTTATATTTAAAAACAACGTTGTTTTTTCCTGATATTCCACCAGACACATTTATTCTTAATTGCGTTGGTAACCTGGGAATGTTGATGTGAATAGTTTACGGTAATTGGCATTGTTGATAAGAAGATGAAAGATTGATGTAGAACTGCTTTGTTTCTACAAGGATGTGTTATTTGCTCACACAATGAAATGTTAACTCTAGGAGACAGGTAAATCAGACATGGATAAAAGCAAAATACTGCGGATGCTGGAAATTTGAAATAAAAACAAGAAATGCTGGAACCACTCAGCAGGTCTGGCAGCATCTGTGAAAAGAGAAGCAGAGTTAAAGTTTCGGGTCGGTGACCCTTCTTCGGAACTCAAGAACTCGGAAGAAGGGTCACTGACCCGAAATGTTAACTCTGCTTCTCTTTTCACAGATGCTGCCAGACCTGCTGAGTGGTTCCAGCATTTCTTGTTTTTATATTAAATAAGAGATGGAGATGCTTTTATCGTACACCACTCGAATTACAGAGGTGCAGTGACAGCAGATGAATCTGACGTTAAACTAATGGAAGAGTTAATTCAAAGGATATCATAATAAGGAATCAGAAGCCTAAAAGATGGAAACTCAGAGTCTTTGCTGGTACAGTTTACAATGGTGTCTGTGGTGTAATTATTCTGAAACACAGTTCAACGGAATGTCCAATCAGAGACTGGAGAACCAGGGCATCGCCTGTGCTGGCAACATTCAAGGAATCCTGGTCTTGAAGGAGAAGAAACTTCCATGTTGGCTTCAGTGCTTTTTTGTTAAGCATTTATAACATCTTGCTTAATAAATTATTCTGGATTCATAAGTATCCGTCATTTGTGCATTGTTAGGTCAGGCACAACTGAGAACCCCATCGAAATAAATTGAAAATTCTGTACTGAGAATTTTTAAATAAAAGTGTTCAACACCTGAAAATCCTGAAAGAGACAATGGTGCAACTTGGGGCCAGATGTTGAAAAAGGCTAATACGAAATGACTGGTTGTGAAGATGAGTGAAATCTTGCTGTGATTAGTCTGGCCAACTTTTTACATTCAAGGAAGGAAATGCATAAGGGGAACAACCAGACATAGATCCGCAGGACCTGTGAATAAGATGTCATTTGAATTACCATATAAAAGATTGGTCAAAAACATAGAACGAATATCAGCAGAAATGTGGAATAATTTAATATTTTAAGCTTCCAAGAATCATAGAAACATAAAATGTTTAAGGTACAGAAAGCGGCTACTTTGACCTATCGTGTCTGTGCCAGCCAGAAAATGATCCACCTATTCCAATCCCACCTTCCAGCATTTGGTTCTTAACCCTGCAGATTATGGTAGCTGAGGTGCATATCCAGACTTCTTTTCAATGAGTTGAGCGGCTGTGCCTCAACCACCCTTTCAGGCAGTGAGGTCCAGCTCCCTACCACCCTCTGGATGAAAAAAAGTTTTTCATCATCTCCCCTCCATTGTTTTAGCAATCAGATTAAAGCGATCCCCCTCGTCACTGACCTCTCTGCGAAGGCGAATAAATCCTTTACCTCCATTCTATCCAGGCTCCTCAAGATTTTGTATATTTCAATCAGATCTCCTCTCAGCCTTCTCTGTTCCAAGGAGAATAACCACGGCCTATCCAATCTTTCCTCCTACTTGCATTTTTCCAGTCCTGGCAACATCCTCGCAAATGTCCTTTGTACCCTCTCTAGTGCAATTACATCCTTTCTGTAATGAGGTGACCAGAACTGCACACAGTACTCAAGTTGTTGCCTCACCAATGAGGTATATTGGGATTCAGATGGTAACAGAGAGGGAGAGACTGGAATTCAGAGGGTAACAGAGTGGGAGAGACTGGGATTCAGAGGGTAACGGTGAGGGAGAGACTGGGATTCAGAGGGTAAAAGAGTTGGAGAGACTGGGATTCAGAGGGTAACAGAGAGGGAGAGACTGGGATTCAGAGGGTAACAGAGAGGGAGAGACTGAGATTCAGAGGGTAAAAGAGTTGGAGAGTCTGGGATTCAGAGGGTAACAGAGTGGGAGAGACTGGGATTCAGAGGGTAAAAGAGTTGGAGAGACTGGGATTCAGAGGGTAACAGAGAGGGAGAGACTGGGATTCAGAGGGTAACAGAGTGGGAGAGACTGAGATTCAGAGGGTAACGGTGAGGGAGAGACTGGGATTCAGAGGGTAAAAGAGTTGGAGAGACTGGGATTCAGAGGGTAACAGAGAGGGAGAGACTGGGATTCAGAGGGTAACAGAGAGGGAGAGACTGGGATTCAGAGGGTAACAGAGTTGGAGAGACTGGGATTCAGAGGGTAACAGAGAGGGAGAGACTGGGATTCAGACGGTAAGGGAGAGGGAGAAACTGGGATTGCGAGGGTAACAGAGAGGGAGAGTCTGAGATTCAGAGGGTAACGAAGAGGGGGAGGCTGGGGTTAATATGGTAACAAAGAGGAAGAGACTGGGATTCAGAGGGTAACAGGGAGGGAGAGACTAAGATTCACACGGTAATTGAGATGGGCCACTTGTCCCATCGTGTCTATTCCAGACAGAAAACGATCCACCTATTCTAATCCCACCTTCCAGCATTTGGTCCGTAGCATAGACAGGGTGAGGGAGAAAGGGAGAGATACAGGATGAGGGAGAGAGATAGAGAAGCTGGGTGAGAGCAGAGAGAGAGAGAATGTTTGAGGAAGACAGAGAGAGTGGCAGAGACAGAGAGAGGGAGGCACAGAGTCAGAGGGAGGGAGAGGGAGAGACAGTGTGTGGCAGACAGAGAGAGAGAGAGACAGGGTGAGCGAGAGAGAGAGAGACAGAGACAGAATGAGGGAGAGAGAGAGAATAAGACAGTGTGAGGGAGACAGAGAGAGAGAGATAGAGTGAATGTCAGGATGAGGGAGAGGGAGACTGTGTGAGGAAGAGAGAGAGAGAGAGATAGAGAGAAAGAGAGAAAGAATTCGTGAGACAGTGTGAGGGAGAGAGAGACAGTGTGAGGGAGAGAGAGAGACAGAGACAGAGAGAGAGAGAGAGAGAGACGGTGAGAGAGAGTGAGACGGTGAGAGAGAGAGAGAGAGACAGAATGAGGGAGAGAGAGAGAAAGACAGTGTGAGGGAGACAGAGAGAGACAGTGAATGACAGGATGAGGGAGAGAGAGACTGTGTGAGGGAGAGAGAGAGAGAGACAGAGACAGGGAGAGAGAGACACACAGAGAGACAGAGTGAGGGAGTGAGAGACAGAGTGAGGGGGAGAAAAAGGGTGAGTGAGAGAGAGAGAAACAGAGAGACGGAGTGAGGGAGAGACAGAGAGAGAGAGAGAGAGGGTGAGGGAGAGAGAGAGAGTGGCTGAGTGAGGGAGAGAGAGAGAGAGACAGAGTGATGGAGAGAGCGAGAGAGAGAGCGAGGGTGAGGGAGAGAGGGAGACTGCGTGAGGGAGAGAGCGAGAGGGAGAGACAGGGTGAGGGAGGGAGAGAGAGAGACACACACACAGTGAGGGAGAGAGAGAGAGACTGTGTGAGGGAGACAGAGAGGGAGACAGAGTGAGGGACAGAGAGAGACAGGGTAAGGGAGGGAGAGAGAGATAGATAGAGGGAGAGAGAGAGGTAGAGAGAAAGACAGACAGAGTGAGGGATGGAGGGAGAGAGATATCGATAGAGGGAGAGAGAGGTAGATAGAGAGACAGAGACAGAGAGACAGAGACAGAGAGACAGAGACAGAGAGAGAGAAAGACTATTTGAGGGAGAGAGAGAGTGAAAGAGAAAGGGAGAGTGTGTGTGAGAGAGAGAGAGAGAGTGAGGGAAACAATGAGAGAGAGAGACAGGATGAGGGAGGGAGAGAGATAGAGTGATAGGGTGAGGGAGAGCGAGAGAGAGAAATAGAGAGACAGTGTGAGGGCGAGAGAGAGAGAGACTGTGTGATGGAGAGAGAGAGAGACTGTGAGGGAGAGAGAGGGAGAGACAGGGTGAGGGAGGGAGAGAAGGAGATTTGGGGAGGGAGAGCGAGAGACTGTGAGGGAGACAGATAGAGAGAGACTGCGTGAGGGAGGGTGAGGGAGAGACTTTGCGAGGAAGACAGAGAGGGAAACAAGGTGAAGGAGAGAGAGAATTTGAGACAGTGTGAGGGAGACTGAGAGAGCCAGTGTGAGGGAGATTGAGAGACAGAGTGAGGGAGGCAGAGAGAGACAGTGTGAGGGAAGGAGAAAGAGAGACTGTGTCAGGGAGGCAGAGTGAGAGACTGTGTGAGGCAGTCAGGGAGAGAGAGAGAGAGAGTGAGGGGGTTAGAGAGACAGTGTCAGGGAGACAGAGAGAGACAGACAGAGTGAGGGTGAGAGAGAGACTGTGTGAGGGAGACAGAGAGGAAGACAGGGTGAGGGAGGGAGAGAGAGAGAGACAGAGTGAGGGAGAGAAATAGAGAGAGAAATAGATAGACAGTGTGAGGGAGAGACAGAGAGACAGCATGAGGAAGACAAGAGAGAGAGAGCGAGAGAGAGACAGGGTGAGGGCGAGAGAGAGAGAGAGAGACAGTGTGAGGGGAATAGAGAGAGAGAGAGAGAGAGAGCGAGAGAGTGACAGGGTCAGGGAGAGAGAGAGAGAGACAGAATGAGGGAGAGGGATGGAGAGAGAAATGGAGAGACCGGGTGAGGGAGAGACAAAGAGAGAGACAGGGTGAGGGAGACAGAGAGAGAGAGAGACAGAGAGCGACAGCATGAGGGAGACAGAGAGAGAGCGAGAGCGAGAGAGACAGGGTGAGAGAGAGAGAGAGAGATGGGGGAAGATTTGAAAGATTTAGAGACAGGTTGAGCAAAGGCGAGAGAGGGAGACAGAGACTTTTATGTACAAAATGATGGGAGATCCATGTCCATGGAACAAATGGAGGGATCTCCCCTCTTCATATAAAATGGAGGGAGCTCCCCCTCCTCATATAAACTGGAGGGAGCTCGCCCTCTACATATCGAATGGAGGGTGCTCCTCCTCTACATATCAATTGGAGGGCGCTCCCCCTCTACATATCAAATGCAGGGTGCTCCCCCTCTACATATCAGATGGAGGGCACTCCCCCTCGACATAACAAATGGAGGGAGCTCCCCCTCTACATATCAAATGGAGTGAGCTCTCCCTCTACATGTCAAATAGAGGGACCTCCCCCTCTACATACAAAGAGGAGAGGGCTACCCCTCTACATACAACGTGGAGGGACCTCCCCCTCTACATAACAAATAGAGGGACCTCCCCCTCTACATATAAATAGGAGGGCGCTCCCCCTCGACATATCAAATGGAGTGCACTCACCCTCTACATAACAAATGGAGTGAGCTCCCCCTCTACATACCAAATGGAGTGAGCTCTCCCTCTACATGTCAAATAGAGGGACCTCCCCCTCTACTTATAAAGAGGAGAGGGCTACCCCTCTACATATAAAGTGGAGGGACCTTCCCCTAGATATGAAACAGAAGGAGATGCCATTCAATGTAGAAAATGGAGGGAGATCCCTGTCTAGATAACAATTAGAGGGAGCTCCGCCTCCACTTATAAAATGGTGGGAGTTCCACCTGTACATATAGAATGGAGGGAGCACCCTCTCTGCATATGAAATGGTGGGAATTAGTAGAGGGGGAGCTTTTACAGCACAGGCAGGATACTTAGAAAGGGGGAAGTGTTTACAATGGAGGGCAGGGGGGAGAATTAGATTGGAGTCAGTAATGGAGGGGTATAATATATGGAAGTCTGTTCATGGGGGTATCTAGATGGGTGTCTGTCCACAGGAGGGGGGTATTTACAAGGGAGTGTGTTTCTCGGTGGGTATTTAGATGGGAGTCTGTTTCTGGGGGGGGGGGGTAGATGGGAGTCTGTTCCTGGGGAGTGTATTTACATGGGAGTGTGTTCCTCGGGTGGCGGGGGTATTTAGATGGGAGTCTGTTCTTGGGGTCGGGGGTGGTATTTAGATGGAAGTCTGATCCTGGGGGGGTGGGTATTTAGATGGGAGATTTTTCCTGGGGGGATATTTAGATGGGAGACTGTACCTGGGGGGGGGGGGTGTATTTAGATCGGTTGTCTTGTAACAGGGGGAAGGGGATAATTAGATGGGGTCTGTTCATAGTGAGGGCATTAGATAGGGTCAGTTAACAGGAGAAATCAGATAGGGGTCTGTAGATGAGATTATTTAGATTGGGGGGGGCCTTACAAGGGGGGATGTTTTCCAGGGGGCAAATATTGCAGGGGAAAAAAATTGCAGGGTTGACATAAATTGTGGGGGGAGGACATTTTGAGGGGGTGGGAAAAGAATTGGGAAAATACATTGTGGGGGCGGAACTTGCGGGGGGGATATAAATTGCGGGGGGTCGATATAAATTACGGGGGGTCGACATAAATTGTGGGGGGTAGATATAAATTGCGGGGGGAGATATAAATTGCGGGGGAGATATAAATTGTGGGGAGGAGATATAAATTGCGGGGGGGAGATATAAATTGCGGGGGGGAGATATAAATTGCGGGGGGGAGATATAAATTGCGGTGGGAGATATAAATTGCGGGGGAGATATAAATTGTGGGGAGGAGATATAAATTGCGGGGGGGAGATATAAATTGCGGGGGGGAGATATAAATTGCGGGGGGTCGATATAAATTGCGGTGGGAGATATAAATTGCGGGGGAGATATAAATTGTGGGGAGGAGATATAAATTGCGGGGGGGAGATATAAATTGCGGGGAGGAGATATAAATTGTGGGTGGGAGATATAAATTGCGGGGAGGAGATATAAATTGTGGGGAGGAGATATAAATTGTGGGTGGGAGATATAAATTGCGGGGGGGAGATATAAATTGCGGGGAGGAGATATAAATTGTGGGTGGGAGATATAAATTGTGGGTGGGAGATATAAATTGCGGGGAGGAGATATAAATTGTGGGGAGGAGATATAAATTGCGGGGAGGAGATATAAATTGCGGGGAGGAGATATAAATTGTGGGTGGGAGATATAAATTGCGGGGAGGAGATATAAATTGTGGGGAGGAGATATAAATTGCGGGGAGGAGATATAAATTGTGGGGAGGAGATATAAATTGCGGGGAGGAGATATAAATTGTGGGGAGGAGATATAAATTGCGGGGAGGAGATATAAATTGTGGGGAGGAGATATAAATTGCGGGGAGGAGATATAAATTGTGGGGAGGAGATATAAATTGTGGGGAGGAGATATAAATTGTGGGGAGGAGATATAAATTGCGGGGGGGAGATATAAATTGCGGGGAGGAGATATAAATTGCGGGGAGGAGATATAAATTGTGGGGAGGAGATATAAATTGTGGGGGGGAGATATAAATTGCGGGGGGTAGATATAAATTGCGGGGGGTCGATATAAATTGCGGTGGGAGATATAAATTGCGGGGGGTAGATATAAATTGCGGGGGGGAGATATAAATTGCGGGGGAGATATAAATTGTGGGGAGGAGATATAAATTGCGGGGGGGAGATATAAATTGCGGGGAGGAGATATAAATTGCGGTGGGAGATATAAATTGCGGGGGGTAGATATAAATTGCGGGGGGGAGATATAAATTGCGGGGGAGATATAAATTGTGGGGAGGAGATATAAATTGCGGGGGGGAGACATAAATTGCGGGGAGGAGATATAAATTGTGGGGAGGAGATATAAATTGTGGGTGGGAGATATAAATTGCGGGGGGGAGATATAAATTGCGGGGGGTCGATATAAATTGCGGTGGGAGATATAAATTGCGGGGGGGAGATATAAATTGCGGGGGGGAGACATAAATTGCGGGGAGGAGATATAAATTGTGGGGAGGAGATATAAATTGTGGGTGGGAGATATAAATTGTGGGTGGGAGATATAAATTGCGGGGGGTCGATATAAATTGCGGTGGGAGATATAAATTGCGGGGGGTAGATATAAATTGCGGGGGGGAGATATAAATTGCGGGGGAGATATAAATTGTGGGGAGGAGATATAAATTGCGGGGGGGAGACATAAATTGCGGGGAGGAGATATAAATTGTGGGGAGGAGATATAAATTGTGGGTGGGAGATATAAATTGCGGGGGGGAGATATAAATTGCGGGGAGGAGATATAAATTGTGGGTGGGAGATATAAATTGCGGGGAGGAGATATAAATTGCGGGGAGGAGATATAAATTGTGGGTGGGAGATATAAATTGCGGGGAGGAGATATAAATTGCGGGGAGGAGATATAAATTGCGGGGAGGAGATATAAATTGTGGGGAGGAGATATAAATTGCGGGGAGGAGATATAAATTGTGGGGAGGAGATATAAATTGCGGGGAGGGGATATAAATTGTGGGGAGGAGATATAAATTGTGGGGAGGAGATATAAATTGAGGGGAGGAGATATAAATTGCGGGGGGGAGATATAAATTGCGGGGAGGAGATATAAATTGTGGGGAGGAGATATAAATTGCGGGGAGGAGATATAAATTGTGGGGAGGAGATATAAATTGTGGGGAGGAGATATAAATTGTGGGGGGAGATATAAATTGCGGGAAGGAGATATAAATTGCGGGGAGGAGATATAAATTGCGGGGGGGAGATATAAATTGTGGGGGAGATATAAATTGTGGGGAGGAGATATAAATTGCGGGGAGGAGATATAAATTGCGGGGGGGAGATATAAATTGCGGGGAGGAGATATAAATTACGGGGGGTCGATATAAATTGTGGGTGGCAGATATAAATTGCGGGGGGTAGATATAAATTGCGGGGGGGAGATATAAATTGCGGGGGGGGAGATATAAATTGCGGGAAGAGATCTAAATTGTGGGTGGGAGATATAAATTGTGGGGAGGAGATATAAATTGCGGGGGGGAGATATAAATTGCGGGGGGAGATATAAATTGCGGGGGGAGATATAAATTGTGGGAAGAGATATAAATTGTGGGGAGGAGATATAAATTGCGGGGGGGAGATATAAATTGCGGGGGGAGATATAAATTGCGGGGGGGAGATATAAATTGCGGGAAGAGATATAAATTGTGGGGAGGAGATATAAATTGCGGGGGGGAAATATAAATTGTGGGTGGGAGATATAAATTGCGGGGAGGAGATATAAATTGCGGGGGGGAGATATAAATTGTGGGTGGGAGATATAAATTGCGGGGGGGAGATATAAATTGTGGGGAGGAGATATAAATTGTGGGGAGGAGATATAAATTGCGGGGAGGAGATATAAATTGCGGGGAGGAGATATAAATTGTGGGGAGGAGATATAAATTGCGGGGAGGAGATATAAATTGTGGGAAGGAGATATAAATTGTGGGGAGGAGATATAAATTGCCGGGGGGAGATATAAATTGTGGGGAGGAGATATAAATTGCGGGGAGGAGATATAAATTGCGGGGAGGAGATATAAATTGCGGGGGGGAGATATAAATTGCGGGGGGGAGATATAAATTGCGGGGGAGATATAAATTGTGGGGAGGAGATATAAATTGTGGGGGAGATATAAATTGCGGGGGGGAGATATAAATTGCGGGGGAGATATAAATTGTGGGGAGGAGATATAAATTGCGGGGGAGATATAAATTGTGGGGAGGAGATATAAATTGCGGGGGAGATATAAATTGTGGGGCGGAGATATAAATTGCGGGGAGGAGATATAAATTGCGGGGGGGAGATATAAATTGCGGGGGGGAGATATAAATTGCGGGGGGGAGATATAAATTGCGGGGGGAGATATAAATTGTGGGGAGGAGATATAAATTGCGGGGAGGAGATATAAATTGCGGGGGGGAGATATAAATTGTGGGGAGGAGATATAAATTGCGGGGGGAGATATAAATTGCGGGGGGAGATATAAATTGTGGGGAGGAGATATAAATTGCGGGGAGGAGATATAAATTGCGGGGAGGAGATATAAATTGCGGGGGGAGATATAAATTGTGGGGAGGAGATATAAATTGCGGGGGGGAGATATAAATTGCGGGGGGGAGATATAAATTGCGGGGGGAGATATAAATTGTGGGGAGGAGATATAAATTGCGGGGAGGAGATATAAATTGCGGGGGGGGAGATATAAATTGCGGGGGGAGATATAAATTGTGGGGAGGAGATATAAATTGTGGGTGGGAGATATAAATTGCGGGGGGGAGATATAAATTGCGGGGGGGAGATATAAATTGCGGGGGGAGATATAAATTGTGGGGAGGAGATATAAATTGCGGGGAGGAGATATAAATTGCGGGGAGGAGATATAAATTGCGGGGGGGAGATATAAATTGCGGGGTGAGATATAAATTGTGGGGAGGAGATATAAATTGCGGGGAGGAGATATAAATTGCGGGGGGGAGATATAAATTGCGGGGGGGAGATATAAATTGCGGGTGGAGATATAAATTGTGGGGAGGAGATATAAATTGCGGGGGGGAGATATAAATTGCGGGGGGGAGATATAAATTACGGGGAGGAGATATAAATTGCGGGGGGGAGATATAAATTACGGGGAGGAGATATAAATTGCGGGGGGGAGATATAAATTGCGGGGAGGAGTTATAAATTGCGGGGGGGAGATATAAATTGCTTGGAGGAGATATAAATTGCGGGGGGGAGATATAAATTGCGGGGGGAGATATAAATTGCGGGGAGGAGATATAAATTGCGGGGGGGAGATATAAATTGCGGGGAGGAGATATAAATTGTGGGTGGGAGATATAAATTGCGGGGAGGAGATATAAATTGCGGGGGGGAGATATAAATTACGGGGAGGAGATATAAATTGCGGGGGGGAGATATAAATTGTGGGTGGGAGATATAAATTGCGGGGAGGAGATATAAATTGCGGGGTGGAGATATAAATTGCGGGGGGGAAATATAAATTGCGGGGGGGAGATATAAATTGTGGGTGGGAGATATAAATTGCGGGGAGGAGATATAAATTGCAGGGGGGAGATATAAATTACGGGGAGGAGATACAAATTGCGGGGGGGAGATATAAATTGCGGGGAGGAGATATAAATTGCGGGGGGGAGATATAAATTGCGGGGAGGAGATATAAATTGCGGGGGGGAGATATAAATTGCGGGGGGAGATATAAATTGCGGGGAGGAGATATTAATTGCGGGGGGGAGGTATAAATTGCGGGGAGGAGATATAAATTGCGGGGGGGAGATATAAATTGCGGGGGGGAGATATAAATTGCGGGGGGGAAATATAAATTGCGGGGGGGAGATATAAATTACGGGGAGGAGATATAAATTGCGGGGGGGAGATATAAATTACGGGGAGGAGATATAAATTGCGGGGGGGAGATATAAATTACGGGGAGGAGATATAAATTGCGGGGGGGAGATATAAATTGCGGGGGGAGATATAAATTACGGGGAGGAGATATAAATTGCGGGGAGGAGATATAAGTTGCGGGGAGGAGATATAAATTGCGGGGGGGAGATATAAATTGCGGGGAGGAGATATAAATTGCGGGGAGGAGATATAAATTGCGGGGAGGAGATATAAATTGCGGGGGGGAGATATAAATTACGGGGAGGAGATATAAATTGCGGGGGGGAGATATAAATTACGGGGAGGAGATATAAATTGCGGGGGGGAGATATAAATCGCGGGGGGGAGATATAAATTGCGGGGAGGAGATATAAATTGCGGGGGGGAGATATAAATTACGGGGAGGAGATATAAATTGCGGGGGGGAGATATAAATTGCGGGGGGGAGATATAAATTGCGGGGTAGATATAAATTGCGGGGGGAGATATAAATTGCGGGGGGGAGATATAAATTGCGGGGGGAGATATAAATTGCGGGGGGGAGATATAAATAGTGGGGGAGATATAAATTACGGGGAGGAGATATAAATTGCGGGGGGGAGATATAAATTGCGGGGGGGAGATATAAATAGTGGGGGAGATATAAATTACGGGGAGGAGATATAAATTGCGGGGGGGAGATATAAATTGCGGGGGGAGATATAAATTGCGGGGGGGAGATATAAATAGTGGGGGAGATATAAATTACGGGGAGGAGATATAAATTGCGGGGGGGAGATATAAATAGTGGGGGAGATATAAATTACGGGGAGGAGATATAAATTGCGGGGGGGAGATATAAATTGCGGGGGAGATATAAATTGTGGGGGGTAGATATAAATTGCGGGGTAGATATAAATTGAGGGGGGAGATATAAATTGCGGGGGGGAGATATAAATTGCGGGGGAGATATAAATTGTGGGGGCGTGAGATAAATTGCGGGGGGGAGATATAAATTGCGGGGGAGATATAAATTGTGGGTGGGAGATATAAATTGCGGGGAGGAGATATAAATTGCGGGGAGGAGATATAAATTGTGGGGGCGTGAGATAAATTGCGGGGGGGAGATATAAATTGCGGGAGGGAGATATAAATTGCAGGGGGCGAGATATAAATTGCAGGGGGCGAGATATAAATTGTGGGGGCGTGAGATAAATTGCGGGGGGAGATATAAATTGCGGGGGGGAGATATAAATTGCAGGGGGCGAGATATAAATTGTGGGTGGGAGATATAAATTGCGGGGGTGTGATATAAATTGCGGGGCGAGATATAAATTGCGGGGGGGAGATATAAATTGCGGAGAGGAGATATAAATTGTGGGTGGGAGATATAAATTGCGGGGAGGAGATATAAATTGTGGGGGGGAGATATAAATTGCGGGGAGAGATATAAATTGTGGGTGGGAGATATAAATTGCGGGGAGGAGATATAAATTGTGGGGGGGAGATATAAATTGCGGGGGGAGATAGAAATTGTGGGGGGGAGATATAAATTGCGGGGGGAGATATAAATTGCGGGGAGGAGATATAAATTGTGGGGTGGAGATATAAATTGCGGGGGGAGATATAAATTGTGGGTGGGAGATATAAATTGCGGGGGGAGATATAAATTGTGGGTGGGAGATATAAATTGTGGGGAGGAGATGTAAATTGTGGGGGGAGATATAAATTGCGGGGGGAGATATAAATTGTGGGGAGGAGATATAAATTGTTGGGGGGAGATATAAATTGCGGGGGGAGATATAAATTGTGGTGGGAGATATAAATTGCGGGGGGAGATATAAATTGCGGGGGGAGATATAAATTGTGGAGGGAGATATAAATTGCGGTTGGTAGATATAAATTGCGGGGGGAGATATAAATTGCGGGGGGTAGATATAAATTGCGGGGGAGATATAAATTGCGGGGGGTAGATATAAATTGCGGGGGGAGATATAAATTGTGGGGGGAGATATAAATTGCGGGGGGTAGATATAAATTGCGGGGGTTAGATATAAATTGCGGGGGGAGATATAAATTGCGGGGGGTAGATATAAATTGCGTGGGGAGATATAAATTGCGAGGGGTAGATATAAATTACGGGGAGGAGATATAAATTGCGGGGGGTAGATATAAATTGCGGGGGGAGATATAAATTGCGGGGGGAGATATAAATTGCGGGGGGTAGATATAAATTGCTGGGGGAGATATAAATTGCGGGGGGTAGATATAAATTGCGGGGGGAGATATAAATTGCGGGGGGTAGATATAAATTACGGGGAGGAGATATAAATTGCGGGGGGAGATATAAATTGCGGGGGGTAGATATAAATTGCGGGGGGGAGATATAAATTGCGGGGGGAGATATAGATTGCGGGGGAGATATAAATTGCGGGGGGTAGATATAAATTGCGGGGTAGATATAAATTGCGGGGGGAGATATAAATTGCGGGGGGGAGATATAAATAGTGGGGGAGATATAAATTACGGCAGGAGATATAAATTGCGGGGGGAGATATAAATTGCGGGGGGTAGATATAAATTGCGGGGTAGATATAAATTGCGGGGGGAGATATAAATTGTGGGGGGGAGATATAAATTGCGGGGGAGATATAAATTGTGGGGGCGTGAGATAAATTGCGGGGGGGAGATATAAATTGCGGGGGAGATATAAATTGTGGGTGGGAGATATAAATTGTGGGGAGGAGATATAAATTGCGGGGAGGAGATATAAATTGTGGGGGCGTGAGATAAATTGCGGGGGGGAGATATAAATTGCGGGGGGGAGATATAAATTGCAGGGGGCGAGATATGAATTGTGGGTGGGAGATATAAATTGCGGGGGTGTGATATAAATTGCGGGGCGAGATATAAATTGCGGGGGGGAGATATAAATTGCGGAGAGGAGATATAAATTGTGGGTGGGAGATATAAATTGCGGGGAGGAGATATAAATTGTGGGGAGGAGATATAAATTGTGGGGGGGAGATATAAATTGCGGGGGGAGATATAATTGTGGGGGGGGAGATATAAATTGCGGGGGGAGATATAAATTGTGGGTGGGAGATATAAATTGCGGGGAGGAGATATAAATTGTGGGGGGGAGATATAAATTGCGGGGGAGATATAAATTGCGGGGCGAGATATAAATTGCGGGGGGGAGATATAAATTGCGGAGAGGAGATATAAATTGTGGGTGGGAGATATAAATTGCGGGGAGGAGATATAAATTGCGGGGAGGAGATATAAATTGTGGGGGGGAGATATAAATTGCGGGGGGAGATATAAATTGTGGGGGGGGAGATATAAATTGCGGGGGGAGATATAAATTGTGGGTGGGAGATATAAATTGCGGGGAGGAGATATAAATTGTGGGGGGGAGATATAAATTGCGGGGGGAGATATAAATTGTGGGGTGGAGATATAAATTGTGGGGGAGATATAAATTGTGGGTGGGAGATATAAATTGCGGGGAGGAGATATAAATTGTGGGGGGGAGATATAAATTGCGGGGGGAGATATAAATTGCGGGGAGGAGATATAAATTGTGGGGGGCAGATATAAATTGCGGGGGGAGATATAAATTGTGGGTGGGAGATATAAATTGCGGGGGGAGATATAAATTGTGGGTGGGAGATATAAATTGTGGGGAGGAGATATAAATAGTGGGGGGGAGATATAAATTGTGGGGGGGAGATATAAATTGTGGGGAGGAGATATAAATTGTGGGGGGGAGATATAAATTGCGGGGGGAGATATAATTTTGGGGGGGAGATATAAATTGCAGGAGGAGATATAAATTGTGGGTGGAGGATATAAATTGCAGGAGGAGATATAAATTGTGGGGAGGACATATAAATTGTGGGGAGGAGATATAAATTGTGGGGGGGAGATATAAATTGTGGGGGGGAGATATAAATTGCGGGGGGAGATATAAATTGTGGGGGGGAGATATAAATTGCAGGGAGGAGATATAAATTGTGGGTGGGAGATATAAATTGCAGGGGGCGAGATATAAATTGCAGGGGGCGAGATATAAATTGTGGGGGCGTGAGATAAATTGCGGGAGGAGATATAAATTGCGGGGCGGAGATATAAATTGCAGGGGGCGAGATATAAATTGTGGGTGGGAGATATAAATTGCGGGGGTGTGATATAAATTGCGGGGCGAGATATAAATTGCGGGGGGGAGATATAAATTGTGGAGAGGAGATATAAATTGTGGGTGGGAGATATAAATTGCGGGGAGGAGATATAAATTGTGGGGGGGAGATATAAATTGCGGGGGGAGATATAAATTGTGGGTGGGAGATATAAATTGCGGGGAGGAGATATAAATTGTGGGGGGGAGATATAAATTGCGGGGGGAGATATAAATTGTGGGGGGGAGATATAAATTGCGGGGGGAGATATAAATTGCGGGGAGGAGATATAAATTGTGGGGGGGAGATATAAATTGCGGGGGGAGATATAAATTGTGGGTGGGAGATATAAATTGCGGGGGGAGATATAAATTGTGGGTGGGAGATATAAATTGTGGGGAGGAGATATAAATTGTGGGGGGAGATATAAATTGCGGGGGGAGATATAAATTGTGGGGAGGAGATACAAATTGTGGGGGGGAGATATAAATTGCGGGGGGAGATATAAATTGTGGTGGGAGATATAAATTGCGGGGGGAGATATAAATTGTGTGGGGAGATATAAATTGTGGGGGGAGATATAAATTGCGGGGGGTAGATATAAATTGCGGGGGGGATATAAATTGCGGGGGGAGATATAAATTGCGGGGGGAGATATAAATTGCGGGGGGTAGATATAAATTGCGGGGGGAGATATAAATTGCGGGGGGAGATATAAATTGCGGGGGGTAGATATAAATTGCAGGGGGAGATATAAATTGCCGGGGGTAGATATAAATTGCGGGGGGAGATATAAATTGTGGGGGGAGATATAAATTGTGGGGGGTAGATATAAATTGCGGGGGGAGATATAAATTGCGGGGGGTAGATATAAATTGCGTGGGGAGATATAAATTGCGGGGGGTAGATATAAATTACGGGGAGGAGATATAAATTGTGGGGGGTAGATATAAATTGCGGGGGGAGATATAAATTGCGGGGGGAGATATAAATTGCGGGGGGTAGATATAAATTGCGGGGGGTAGATATAAATTGCGGGGGGAGATATAAATTGCGGGGGGTAGATATAAATTACGGGGAGGAGATATAAATTGCGGGGGGAGATATAAATTGCGGGGGGTAGATATAAATTGCGGGGGGGAGATATAAATTGCGGGGGGAGATATAAATTGCGGGGGGAGATATAAATTGCGGGGGGTAGATATAAATTGCGGGGTAGATATAAATTGCGGGGGGAGATATAAATTGCGGGTGGGAGATATAAATAGTGGGGGAGATATAAATTATGGGGAGGAGGTATAAATTGCGGGGGGAGATATAAATTGTGTGGGATAGATATAAATTGCGGGGTAGATATAAATTGCGGGGGTGATATAAATTGCGGGGGGGAGATATAAATTGTGGGGGAGATATAAATTGTGGGGGCGTGAGATAAATTGCGGGGGGGAGATATAAATTGCGGGGGAGATATAAATTGTGGGTGGGAGATATAAATTGCGGGGAGGAGATATAAATTGCGGGGAGGAGATATAAATTGTGGGGGCGTGAGATAAATTGCGGAGGGGAGATATAAATTGCGGGGGGGAGATATAAATTGCAGGGGGCGAGATATGAATTGTGGGTGGGAGATATAAATTGCGGGGGTGTGATATAAATTGCGGGGCGAGATATAAATTGCGGGGGGGAGATATAAATTGCGGAGAGGAGATATAAATTGTGGGTGGGAGATATAAATTGCGGGGAGGAGATATAAATTGCGGGGAGGAGATATAAATTGTGGGGGGGAGATATAAATTGCGGGGGAAGATATAAATTGTGGGGGGGAGATATAAATTGCGGGGGGAGATATAAATTGTGGGTGGGAGATATAAATTGCGGGGAGGAGATATAAATTGTGGGGGGGAGATATAAATTGCGGGGGGAGATATAAATTGTGGGGGGGAGATATAAATTGCGGGGGGAGATATAAATTGTGGGTGGGAGATATAAATTGCGGGGAGGAGATATAAATTGTGGGGGGGAGATATAAATTGCGGGGGGAGATATAAATTGCGGGGAGGAGATATAAATTGTGGGGGGGAGATATAAATTGCGGGGGGAGATATAAATTGTGGGTGGGAGATATAAATTGCGGGGGGAGATATAAATTGTGGGTGGGAGATATAAATTGTGGGGAGGAGATATAAATTGTGGGGGGGAGATATAAATTGTGGGGGGAGATATAAATTGTGGGGAGGAGATATAAATTGTGGGGGGGAGATATAAATTGCGGGGGGAGATATAAATTGTGGGGGGGAGATATAAATTGCAGGGAGGAGATATAAATTGTGGGTGGGAGATATAAATTGCAGGGAGGAGATATAAATTGTGGGGAGGAGATATAAATTGTGGGGAGGAGATATAAATTGTAGGGGGGAGATATAAATTGTGGGGGGGAGATATAAATTGCGGGGGGAGATATAAATTGTGGGGGGGAGATATAAATTGCAGGGAGGAGATATAAATTGTGGGTGGGAGATATAAATTGTGGGGGGGAGATATAAATTGTGGGGAGGAGATATAAATTGTGGGGGGGAGATATAAATTGCGGGGGGAGATATAAATTGTGGGGGGGAGATATAAATTGCGGGGAGGAGATATAAATTGCGGGGAGGAGATATAAATTGTGGGGGGGAGATATAAATTGCAGGGAGGAGATATAAATTGTGGGGGGGAGATATAAATTGTGGGTGGGAGATATAAATTGTGGGGAGGAGATATAAATTGTGGGGAGGAGATATAAATTGTGGGTGGGAGATATAAAATGCGGGGAGGAGATATAAATTGCGGGGGGAGATATAAATTGCGGGGAGGAGATATAAATTGTGGGTGGGAGATATAAATTGCGGTGGGAGATATAAATTGCGGGGAGGAGATATAAATTGTGGGTGGGAGATATAAATTGCGGGGAGGAGATATAAATTGTGGGGGGGAGATATAAATTGCGGGGGGAGATATAAATTGCGGGAGGGAGATATAAATTGTGGGGGGGAGATATAAATTGCGGGGGGAGATATAAATTGCGGGGGGAGATATAAATTGTGGGGGGGAGATATAAATTGCGGGGGGAGATATAAATTGCGGGAGGGAGATATAAATTGTGGGGGGAGATATAAATTGCCTGGGGAGATATAAATTGCGGGGAGGAGATATAAATTGCGGCGAGGAGATATAAATTTCCGGGGGGCAGATATAAATTGCGGGGGAGATATAAATTGGGGGAGAGGTTTATAAATTGCGGGGGGGATATAAATTGAGAGGGGGGAGATATAAATTGCGGGGGGTGTGGAGATAAATTGCGGGGGTGGATATAAATTGCGGGGGGTAGATAAATTCTGTGGGATAAATTGAAGGGGGCGGTTAGGGTTCGAAAAAGAAAGAGAAAAAGAAAAATTCGGAAAGAGATAAAAAGAAAGAAAGAAAATATAGAAAGAGAAAGAGAGAAGATATAATGAGACAAAGAAAGAGAGAGAGAAAGAGAGAGAAAAGAAAGAAAGCGACAAAGGAAGAGAGATAAAAAGAGAGAAGAGATAGAGACAAGAAAGAGAGAAAAAGAGAAAGAAAGAGAGAAAAGACATATAAACAGAAAAGAGAGTGAAATCACAGAAACAGAGAAAAGACAGAAAGACGCGGGGAATGAGAGAAAAGACTGAAAGAGACAGAGAAATAGAGAAAAGACAGAAAGTCAGGAATAGAGGAAAGACAAAGTCAGAGAAATAGAAAAAATACAGAAAGTCAGAAATAGAGAAAAGACAAAAAGTCAGAAATAGAGAAAAGACAGAAAGTCAGAGAAATGGAGACAAGACAGAAAGTCAGAAATGGAGAAAAGACAAAGTCAGAGAAATAGAGAAAAGACAGAAAGAGAGAGAAAAAGTGGAGGGAAAAAAGTGGAGGGAAATAACTGAAATGCAAAGAAATAGCAGGCAGCAAAGAGACAGACAGAAAGACAGTGAGAAAGGCACACAGAAAATCACAGAGAGATGAGAGAGAGAAGGACAGAGAAAGCAATTGAGACAAAAATATGCACACTCACTCAGAGAGAAACAGAGAGTGAGATTGGGGTGAGAGAGATTGAGGAACAGAGAGGGAGAGAGAAACAGAGAGAGAGAGAAAAACAGAGAGATAGATTTGGAGAGAGACATTGAGGAACAGAGAGAGTGAAACAGAGAGAGAGAGAGAGAAAGAAAGAGAGAGAGAGAGACACAGACAGACAGACAGAGAGAGGGAGAAACAGAGAGATAGAGAGAGAAACAGAGATTGAGAAACCGAGAGAGAGAGAGATTGAGGAACAGAGAGAGAAAGAAACAGAGAGCGAGAGAAACACAAAGTGAGGGAGAAAGACGGAGAGAGATGGAGAAACACAGATGGAGAGACAGAAACAGAGAGAGAGAGAGAGAAACAGAGACAGAGTGAAACCGAGAGTGAGATTGGGAGAGAGAGATTGAGGAACACAGAGAGAAACACAGAGAGAGAGAAACAGAGAGATACATTGGGAGGAGACATTGAGGAACAGATAGAGAGAGAAAGAGAGAGAGAAAGAAACACAGAGAGAGAGAAAAACACAAAGTGAGGGAGAGAGCGAGATTGAGAAACAGGGAAAGAGAGAGAAAGGAAGAGAGAGAGAGAGAGAGAAACAGAGAGAGGGAGAAACAGAGATTGAGAAACCGAGAGAGAGAGAGATATTGAGGAACAGAGGGAGAAAGAAACAGAGAGAGAGAGAAACACAAGATGAAGGAGAGCGACAGAGAGAAATGGAGGAACACAGACGGAGAGAACCAGAGAGACAGTGAGAAACAGAGAGAGAAGCAGAGAGAGAGAGTGAGAGCGAGACAAGCAGAGAAACAGAGCGAGAGAGAGAGAGAGAGAGAAGCACAGAGCGAAAGAGAAACACAGAGAAAGAGAGATTGAAAAAGATTGAGAAGAAGAGATTGGGAGGAAGAGATTGGGAGGGAGAGATTTAGAGGGAGAGATTGAGAGGGAGAGATTGAGTCAAAAGGAGGGAGAAAAGCAGGGAGAGACAATAAAGATGTGATACTCACTATCCCAAAGATCTGCGCTCATCGTTGGACTCTAACACCTTCCCTCCATGGGGAAAAGATCCTGGAGAGGGGCATTGAGGTGGGAATTGAAGAAAAGGGTCAGGACTGGGACAGAGAGAGGGGGATTCAGACTGGACTCTCTCCATCTCTCTCTCTCTCTCTCTCTGTCTCTCTCTCACACACACACACACACACACTGTAATCAGCTTGCAATTCACCTGGGCACAGAGACACAGAGATTGGGGCACAGAAATTCACCTTCACAAACCAGCCACATGGAAAGAAATAATGGAGGCTGACGTTGTCCTAATATATCCCAGAACCTGTCACTCAAAACAGACAGTCCACCTAAAATACAGCTCATCCAACCAGCTCTCAGCTTCCTCCATCTGGACACTCCCTCCCGGTATGGGACAGTCCAAGGCGAGTTTCTGTGCAAGCAGGGAATGGGGGAAGAGAGGGATATTCCAGCCAAATCCCAAAGGGAACATTCCAGCCAAAAACCTGTCTGTCTGTCTGTCTCTCTCTCCCTTTACCAAAAACCTCATTAACGGAGCAGAAAAGCTGCTGCAATTTAAAACCTGGAGGGGTCGGTTCGGATAATGGCCATTTAGCACTAATTGAATTAAATGTTTTTCACTATTCACCTCCACTTAACAGAAAGTTCAAAAAATGACTGAAAATGTCTCACTGCAATTACCTTGAAATTCTGACAGAGAGTTTTTTGCTGGAGAGGCCGGTTTGACTGCAATATATTTGTCAATGATCCTTTGGACTAGATTTGCTGCTGCTGCATTTATGCATTCGCCTGTAATCAATCGAAAAAACCTTCTTAACATTTACTTGTTTAATGTTACAAAGGTTTACAAAGCTGGGAAATGGACATTTAACACAAATTGTATTAAAGATCTTCCACTTTTCACCTCCAGTTTATATAAAGTTCAGCGATAACGACCTCCACATTCTGACAAAGAGTTTTTTGCTGCTGTAATAAAGTGTCGCTTGCTTCCATTTGCTTCCTGACTGTTTATTTCCTGTGCTCCCCTGGGGGATTCAGAGATGATTTTTGTTCATCACTTGTCCATATTCAGGAGGTTCCAGCTCCTCTGCAGCTGCTGTCCAAATTAATTGTATTCAAAATCTTTCCCTCAGTTTGGAGACCTGAGGCGAGACTGTTTACACTAGCAGAGGGGAGAAACAAATAGGCAGTGAGTTGTTCCTCTCTGGAATTCACTCTCTGACAGGTTTCTGAAAGCAGATTCAAAATTAACTTTCAAAAGACAATCGGATCAAAACTTCAATTACTTTGAGTTACAGTAGAGAAGATACCAGCACAGAGAAAGACGTGAGAGGGAGAGAGAGAGAGATGTCATAACGTTAGTGATGAAGAAAGCAACACAACATATTCAGATAGTTTTTATTTGTAAATGATTGTTTGAGTTTTATTTGATGCTGTTGTTTTATTTATACAATCATACAATCACTCAAAATAATTTTCCAAACAGGAACCATTTTAATGTTACATGTGGTTACATAGTAGGAAAATAGCCATTTAACACAAATTGTATTAAAATTATTTTATTCAGCACCTCAAGTTTACAGAAAGTAAATTCCTCAAACTTTTGGAAACTTTCAAACTCTCAGTTGCACAGAATCTCCAATCAGCAATGGCTCATCATCTCCATCTGCTGGTGGCCTGTCTCACTACAGTTACTGCCCCCTCTCACCATCTCCATCATTGGACATTCCGTTGAACTGTGTTTCAGAATAATTACACCACAGACACCATTGTAAACTGTACCAGCAAATACTCTGAGTTTCCATCTTTTAGGCTTCTGATTCCTTATTATGATATCCTTTGAATTAACTCTTCCATTAGTTTAACGTCAGATTCATCTGCTGTCACTGCACCTCTGTAATTCGAGTGGTGTACGCTAAAAGCATCTCCATCTCTTATTTAATATAAAAACAAGAAATGCTGGAACCACTCAGCAGGTCTGGCAGCATCTGTGAAAAGAGAAGCAGAGTTAACATTTCGGGTCAGTGACCCTTCTTCCGAGTTCTTGAGTTCCGAAGAAGGGTCACTGACCCGAAACGTTAACTCTGCTTCTCTTTTCACAGATGCTGCCAGACCTGCTGAGTGGTTCCAGCATTTCTTGTTTTTATTTCAAATTTCCAGCTTCCGCAGTATTTTGCTTTTATCCATGTCTTATTTACCAGGCTCCTAGAGTTAACATTTCTTTGTGTGAACAAATAACAATTCCTTGTAGAAACAAAGCAGTTCTACATCAATCTTTCATCTTCTTATCAACAATGCCAATTACCGTAAACTATTCACCTCAACATTCCCAGGTCACCAACGCAATTAAGAATAAATGTGTCTGGTGGAATATCAGGAAAAAACAACGTTGTTTTTAAATATAAATGTTTTCTTCTATAGATATATTCAATTGATCAAGTCAGTTAGCAGACTTATTAAAATGCATGGTTCCTGTTTAATGATAGGTGTCATATCCAGTTCAAGCTTCTTTAACATCAGTTCCTTCAGGGAGAGCAGTCACTCTTCTCCTGACCCCTTTACGAAGTTCATCTCTTTCCCTTTGCTCACTGCTCGTTATCTTTTTTGATTCCTGCTAATTTACTTCCGATCCTCCTGTTCTCGACCCCCCTCTTCCCATCACTAACAGCTCTAATGTTTGTCTTTACTCGTGCAGCCATTTTCTTCTGCATCTCCAGCGGTCACCTCTTGTCCATTAACCACTGGATCTTTAAGCCGGTATCAGTTGCTTTGTTTATTAATTAATTTAAGAATTGATGTAACTGGATATTTCACTGCACTCTTTAACTGCTCTCTGAACTCGGACTGAGTGACCACATAAATAAATGTGTTTGTACAGCAATTTAAATTCCGCAGCATATATGCAACAGCTTCAAAGGTACGATAAGAATAAACATCTAAGAAATAACGAGCAGCAAAGATATATAAAATATACAGAAACCACAGAAATATGAAATTGCCAGATATGCTGAAGAGTAAAATCATAGACTTCCTTCTTCTCTCCATTTCAGAGTCACTGTGATTATCTTTCTTGCTCTGACCCCTCAGTCTCTGACGAACTCGACTGGTCACTAAAATGTGTCTGACCGTCAGAGCGTTCAGCAACAGAATTAAAATAAATGGCAATAATGGTGTTAAAACATTATCAAATATTCTAAATCCAATCCATCGAGGGTCAGTAAAATGGCTTGGGTTATTAGAGCAGCTCCATTCTACATTGTTGATTACCAATTTAGGCTTTTTTCTAAAGTAGATGGGAATATTTTTAAGACAGAGCAGAATGCCGGTAGTTGTTAGAACCACAGACGCAGTTTTCCTGGTGCAATATTTCGATTTCAGCTTCGGGCAACAAATTGCGACAAATCGATCAAATGTGAAAGCGATGGTGAACCAGACGGAACAGTCGACGGCTGCACGGATCAGGGTAAAGAGAGGGCGACACACAGAGGTGAGTTTCAGAAAGTTTAGTGGGAAATACAGATTATTGATTCTCCGGAGTATGATATTCGTGATAATGACCAGTAGATCCGCCGTTGACATGGCTACCAGGTAGCGGGTGGTGCAGCTGGAGAGTCCGCAATTTCTCCGGGACAGGATCACAATTGACATTAAATTAACTGTAAAGGAGAGAAGGGAGAAGTGGCTGTAAATTACTGAAAAAACATTCTCCGCTTCTCAACCCAAGCCGGAAGGATTTTCGAACGAAAACCGTGTAGATTGTGATCGGGTCAGATTGGGTCCATCACCTCATCCTGCCTCCAACCCCAGCACTTCCAGATTTAACAAATCCTGGACGGGAAGGTACAGCACCCCGCTCACCAGACGCTGGTCAAGTAGTTAAATGTCGCAATGAGAAACCAAAAAATGAGTAGACTAGAGAACTGCACCCGGTCTCCAACCACTCCCACTGTAGGAACCCATCCCAGAATCGAATCACTCCCTGGGGTGGAAGAAATCCCTCCCTGACTCTAACCAGCCCCTCGGAGTGGAGGCACTCATACGTCTTGGACCTCTCCCTCTGCTGTATAAATGAGTTAAATTGAAAAGAGAATTTACTGAGTCAATGCAAATGTGATCACAGCACAGGCTTTCATTTCTACAGGAATATCATTATCATATTAGAAAGGTATTTATTGAACACATAAATAATGTGTAGTCTTCTGGACGACACGTGATAAAAATATCCAGGGTAACCAACAGGTGCATGTATTCTTCACAAAAATAATACCGTAACTGGGAGATTATAGTTATTGGGATATGTTGTGGTTCTATTATGTCGATAAGAGTAGGATGAGTGTTGAACTAATAGAGGCCTTTAAACTTATATAAGAGTTAGAGAGGGGTAACGTGGACCTGATATTTCCACCTTTGCTGGTGACCAGTTCTGCATTTCTTCAAAATAAGATGGTCATCAATAAATTCACGATGGAATTCAAGAGAGACCTGTTTACTCAGAGTTCTGGGAACGTGGAATTTAGACCTCTTGGAGTAGTTGCAATGGGAAAAAAATAAGAAGAAGCGAAGTTAGTACATGAGAGCGACAAGATTGGAAGGATATGCTGATTGGATTAGATCACTGAAATCCTAATCTAGTTGTGCCGAATGCCCAGTGCATGTGCTGTAAAATCAGTAACATGTCTATTAACAAGTAATAGTCATCAGTGTTTGTTGTAATATTGAAGAGGATTATTTATTATTGCAGTCACTCATGACAAAACACTTCTCAGGACCGTGCTCGGGAAGGAAATTAATCAGCACCTGATAGTGCTGCCAACAACTCTACTTCGAGTAAGTGTAAGATGGTGACCCGCACTGAATACAATGAAAGATACTCCAGGAAATACATGGTCCCGAGAGTTACGTGGTCCACACCATTTATTCAGCCACAATCAGTGCAATTCTAGAGTGACAGAGACTCCCAGTTACACATCATCACTGAGGTCAGGTGCTCCACTCCAGTTAGGTGCGCACACACAGTATAATTCTACATTAACAGATAATTCCAGTAATCCTTCCCCTCTGAGATTCTGCTGCTTTGAACTGTGATTCTACAGAATACAACATTCCACATAATTCAATAACTTTACAATGCAGAGTGCCTTGCGCTTGAAACAGTTCAGACAACAAATTAAAACTGCACAGATAATTGAGGAAATTAATAGAATTATATTATTGAATGTGAGTCTGTGTAACTGGAACCATTCAATCTCATGTAATATAATTATTCCCATGGTAATGGAAGAAACCAGCTCACACACAGATTTCTGAAACTTCATTGGTTACAGATACTTACCAGGAACGCCAACTATAGCAAGGATCATGTAGAATATTTTCTTGACCCATTGAATTGGTCGGTGCATTTTCTCCTTGGAATGATCGGTCTGTTTGTGCTGCAGTTAATATCAATGAAATAAATTCTGAGCTGACACATTCCCAGTGCATTAACTTTATACCCTCCCGAATCTCTATGGGGATAGTGAGGTTGCACAATTGTTCAAACAGTTTTTCTTAATCTTTGAACAAACAGATTACGACAGCTGTGTTAATTCCCTGAATATGGAATATATTTTCCACTAAAATTGAATTGGACCCATCCCCACTCCCAAGACTGGTCAAATCTGATCACAATAAGAAATTAATCATAACTGGAAGCTGTGTTAAACAGAAATCAAGGAGGTCCTAGAAAAATCACGAGTCCCATCTGTAGATCTCATGTTGTTTTAGTAATGGCCTTCACTCTGCATGGCTATTCATAAATTAAATTCCTAACATCAGAGAAGCCTCTGAGGGATGTTCATCTATACTTTGGATGCTCTCTTTAACTGTGCAATTTCGTCCAATAAGTCATATATTCAAACAAAAAGGAGTATAGAATGCTTGCAACACAGCAGTTGGCCATTTGGTCTGTCTTGACCGTGTCAGCTCTCTGCACAGGCAGCTCAGCTAATCTCACTCCCACATCTCCTCATCACTGACCTGCATTGTTTAATCTCTTCAGTTGTTTATTCAATTCGCTTCTGATTCATTCTGGTTTCACCACTCTCTCAGCCAGTTCATTTCATTTCCAAAACATATGCTTTGTACACATACGTTTCCATAATGTCGCCATTGATGCTATTGCCATCCCCCTAAAACTTGTGCCCTCTGGTATTCGTCAGGTCGGCCAATGAGAGCAGTTTCTCAGTGTCTACTCTGTTTAAGCAGCCCATGGTTTGGAACAACTCTATCAAACTCTCTCTCAATTTCCTCTTTGAGAACAACCCCGATTATTTAATCTGTCGGCATAAAACATCTGTTACCCCTGGAACTTTCTCTTGAACATGTTCTACACCCGCTCCAAAGCCAATACATTGCTCCTCAAAGTGTGGTGCCTGGAACTGAACACAATGGCAAGATTTTCAAAATTTTCCTCTGCCTCGCACGGTCCGATCTACTCCGTTTCCCTTTTCAACCTCTTTGTCCGATGCATCGATGATTGTGGCTGTGTCAAACCCTTGTTCACATCGAGCTGGAAAATTTAATCAAATTTGCATTGAAATATGTGTTGCTCCCTCGCCTGAAAACGGTACATCTGTGACTCTTCACTTCTCTTCCACGAATTCCCTCCCTCAGTATAAGTGGACAGACTTTGCATCAATATTTAATATGATCCACCAACCTCCACAGTTATCTTGACCACAATTCCTCAAACTCCACTTTGCATAAATTATAATTTCCATTCTCTCAGTTTCCTCATCACCTTCTGTTTGTCCCAACGACGCCATCTTCCATACCAGAGCTTCTGCAGTCTCTTCATTTCACATTAACCGTGCATTCCTCACATTAGTTTTGCAAAGGCCTCAGCTTTATCTCTTCCATCACCCGAGTGACTGTCCTCACCTCCTTCCCTCCCTTCAAGAACCATTATACTAATTCACTTGTTCTCACTTTCCACTCCAACCGCCTCCACCTTCAACACATTATGCTCCTCCATTTCCATCAGGTCCACCTAAAACCGCAAACAAAATATTTTTATTCACTCTTCTATCACAACCAAGATCTGGTTTACTTGCCCGCAGTTCCTTTCTGTGCAAGTGCAAGAGATGCAAAAGATTTCCTTTCACCGATGATGATAAAAATTAGAATTAGAACATTAGAACATTACTGCGCAGTACAGGCCAATGTTGCGCCGACCTGTGAAACGATCCGACCTACACTATTCCATTTTCATCCATATGTCTATCCAATGACCACTGAAATGCCCTTAAAGTTGGCGAGTCTACTACTGTTGGAGGCAGGGCGTTCCACGCCCCTACTGAACATTGCCTGCAGCTCAAGGGAACCCTTTCTTGGAAAGATATTAGAGCCAGGAAAAGATTAATGGAGTGCCAGAATGTTGCAAGGAACGAGCAATATAGTTATTAACAAATGCTCAAAAAACTGTCATTTTTCACTGGTCCAAAGATTATTAAGGGGGAAATTTAATTTAACTTTACAAAATTATGAAATGTTCTGAAAGAGAATTGTGAATGGTTCGGCTGAATTTTGATGGAGGTTGAGAAGTCCTGTCGCCAGGACGGAAAGTGGGAGCTGAAACTACATCAGCAGGCAGTGGGACCAAGGTCATTAGAAATAAAAGTGGGAGTTGGCCATTCAGCCCATAGATCATGTTCTGCATTCAATAGCATAATGGCTGATCAGAACATGGTCGTAATTCCAATTTCCTGCCAGACAACAGTAAGTCTTCACTCCCTCATAAATGAAAAGTCAGTCTAAACCAGCCTTGAATATATACAATGACCCAGACTCCACTGACTTCTGTGTAAGTGAATTCTAAATGCGATGGAACTTTCAAGAGAAGAAATTCCTCCTCATCACCATTTTAATTGGAAGACCGCTTACTCATAAACGGTGGACAATGTGCTGAGCTCAGGAATGGGCAGGGCACCAATGGAACACACATCTGGGCTTAGACTGAGTTAGCAAAGTGAAGGCTGTTCCTTCTTGTTCCTTGGATGTGGGCATTGCTGGCGAGGCTGGGATTTGTTATCCATCTGTAGTTTGCCTTGAGAACTTGGTGGAGAGCCACCTTCTTGAAACGCTGGACTCCATCTGCTTTCGGTGCACCCGCAGGACAATTAGAAACGAGGTTCCAGGATTTAGACCCAGCAACAGTGAAGAAATGACGATGTGGTTCCAACTCAGGATGCCTGTGTCTTGGAGGGAGCATTCAGGTGTTCATGTTTCCATGCGTCTGCCGCCCTTATCCTTTTAGGTGTTAGCGGTCTCCTGCTTGAAAGGAGCTGTCGAAATAAATTTAGTAACTTCCTGCGGTGTGATGTTAGAGATGGTGCACACGGCAGCCACTGTGTGCTGGTGATGGAATGAGTTAAGTGTTAGTCTGGTGCTGCAGATGGACATCAAGCAAGCCCATTTTCTTGGATCTTGCTGAGGCGCTTGAGTTTTGTTGGCGGCGGCACAGATCGAGGAAAGTGGATTGTATTCCAGTATTCCTGACTTATGCCTTGGAGATTGCGGATGTACAAGTCAGTGAGTTATTTGTTGCATAAATCCCAGCGTCTGATCTTCTCTGGAGCAACAATATTTATTTGGCTGGCCCAGTTAAATTTCTGAATGAAAGTAACGCCTATGATATTAATAATGTGGGAATTGGGGAGTGACCACGACAATGAATATCAAGGGGAGGTGGTTCGATTCTCTCATGTTGGACAAGGCCATTTCATGGCAAATGTGTGATGCGATTTTTAGTGGCCTTTTATCAGCTCAAATCTGATGCAAACAATGCAAAATATGCAGTGTTTTTTGTGGGAGTGAAAGAAGACAGTTTCAGTTTGTCCGTCATTCATCCAGAGTAAATTTCATCTCATCCTGGCCCCAATCTTTGACCGAATAATTAAAAGAGGCAAATGACAGAGTAGTTGGGGGAAGCATAAACTGTCGTTAGCCTATTTGTTGAAACAAGCGATGAGCTTCATGATCGGCTATGATAATTTCAAATAGATACATTGTAATGATCAGGAGAACATGAAAAATACGTAGTATTGTGTCATAAATTGACAAGTGGAGGGGTCATTGGTTCTGATCCAGGCTCTTCAATTCCCCATCAATGCTTAGTTACATGTTTGAAAGGGGAGGTCACAATATGGATTGTTATGATGCTGTGTATCGAACCTTGGGCATAACTTTTCTAAGAGATAATGCACTGAAACAGGCCCTTCAACCCACCGAGTCTGTGCCGACCATCAACCACACATTTATACTAATCCTACACGAATCCCATATTCCTACCACATCACCACCTGTCCCTATATTTCACTATCACCTACATATACCAGGGGCAATTTACAATGACCAATTTACCTATCAACCTGCAAGTCTTTGGCATGTGGGAGGAAACCGGAGCACCCGGAGGAAACCCACGCAGATACAGGGAGAACTTGCAAATTCCACATATGCGGTACCCAGAATTGATCCCGGGTCACTGGAGCTGTGAGGCTTCGGTGCTAACCACTGCGCCACTGTGCTTAATCTTTGGAATTAGATGAACCATCTGTTCCCACTACATGGAGAGACTTCGTAGAAACAGGGGGGAATGCAGAATGTGTTTGAGGGGGTTCGGGCCAATGTGAGTGCCAACCTTGCCTTCTTGTTGATGGAACTGCAGCTCAAGTGTCCAGTTGGTAGGTGATGGAGGAAGCTGTTAGCAGCACAGCTCTGACTCAGAGTTCTGGAAGTGATTGACAACAGATTGCAGGCGTGCCACGGAAAGTAAGTAATACAATTCCAGCCCCAGGATATCATTGTATCTTCTGGGTTACCGAAACACAGCAGCAAGAAAGCTCTAACTCCGAGGACTATGTCAGTTGGCTGTAAAGGCAAAGCTGCCACAGATTTCACATTTATAACAAACAGAAACCAAATACGTGGATTTACTGTTGAATCAGATTCAATCCTTTGCCAGTACAAACATCTTCCGATTTCAATAATTTCGTTTCCTTTCTAGAGAAGGTCTATTTTCCCTCCTAATTTTATTTGTTGTTCCCAAATATTTGTGTGATTTTATGTTCGATTTAGCACAATTTCAGGATGGATCAGTTATACACTTACGAACTTGGCATTCAACAAACATCCCAAAAAATCTTCAAAGCAAATCAGCCAGCAAAAGCATGCCCATGTCCTTCTGCTTCTCCCACACATGAATTACAATTATTGCAGATTTTTACTTTGCAGCGAGTAGGTTCCTTCTTGGTTTGAATTACCCTGAGGGAGGGACTCATCGCCTCATAGAATATTTCGTTCACGTGCCCTGCAGGACCTGAAGTCAGGCGAATCCCACGCCCTGACAGAGATCAACAAAGGAACATGAAACATGCCAATTACAATATCTGATCCTGGGATGGTGCAAAATGCAGGACCATTATGTTAATTTGTTAAACATGCATCTGTCAAAGGATAAAGCAGGAGACAGTCTTACTTCAACATAGGTTTAATCACAGTAATCCAAACAGCATAAGTACAGACTACATTTCCCTTCTCCAGACCAGCTTCCCCCGTACCCCTTCCCAGGTGGAAACTGGTTCTTCCAGATGTGCCCTGATCTTTCCACAATTAGTATCAGCTTCTCTTAATCACAATTAGAACATGCAGCTGAGCAAACTCAATTGACAAATCATTTGCAACATTGCCTCATTATCACCATTTTGTTATCAGTCCATCAATGTATCCATTGTACATTATTATTTGTCTTGCGATTCCTGTTCGAATATTCACGCTTCATGTGAGCATTTTCACTCCTGTTTGAAGACCAGAACTGCTCTTCACATGTCCTGCATTGTATGAATACACGACATCTGGACTGTTCATTCAGCACTCACCCTGAAATCTAAGGCTACAGCACTCACTCACACAGTGACATACACAAACACACTTAAGGAAAGTACAGTTGAAAAGAATAGTGCACTTTTACAGCTTATAATCAAAATATTCGTTCATAATTCACATGGCTCGTTCTGGAAAAGACACGTTGCAGACCTTTTGAAAAAGACGTCTTCACTGCTGAAGTGTCGCTTCGCTAAGTTCAACAGCCAGAGTCACGTGCTGAAGTGACTTTCAGGATTGTCTTGAAGGGATAGAATTTCTGCAGGCCATAAACTTGGTTGCTTGTAGTCTCATTACTACGAGGTCAGTGTGCAGTACGAGTGGATTCGAAATGGAACAGGATTGGAGACCTCACCATGCTGCAGCCTCCAATTATTTAGGCATAGATTTTTCTGCCCTTTTTGCTGTGCTGTTGTGACTTTCTTCAAATAGCATTTAAAGAATAAAAAGAAACAAACATGGTTAGCTTAGCATGTGCATTATCACATTTTCCTTTCCCAAATATGGTGTTGGAATTAGAGTGATTATTCATTACCTGGCTTATTGCTTGATTACTGTCTTTGTTTCAGAAAGACCCTTTCAGTTCAGGATTGCCTCTTGGATTGTCTCAGGATACGTGGAGTTGCCACTTCTTAGTCTGGAATGTATCCTGTTGTCCTTATGAGACAGTATGGCTGTTTAGAAATTCACTGATCAGGTCAGATAACCTTTGGTGGCCATTAATTGTGACTCGTATGGTCCATTTTAAAAGAACAGTCAGTTACAAAATCCTACACACTCAGTGAAAACCTATGTTAAAAGATATGAATTTGACATGGTCTCTGCGGGGCATGACAATAATATTAAAGTAATTGTGTCAAATGATATTAGTGCTAAAATGTATTGAAAAAATATAAGACAAAAATCCCATTGCAAAGGTTCTCAAATCTAAACAGGCTCCAGCAGCTATAGGAAAGCTGCCCAGTATCATTCGATTTGTGATGGTTCCTCCCTTCCTTTGGGTATGCACTTTGCCAACATACTTTCCACTGCAATGGGGAAAGAAGCAGGTTAAGCCAGACCGTAGAGTATGGGATGGCAAGAAACTGGTGACTCACAGCGAAATGGTCGCCGACCACAACCGTGACAACTTACATGAACAAAGCGCTACACACATCTGGACATCTCAGAAGACATAATAGAGAAGGTTAAAACAGCGTGACATCAAGCACAAGTGGAAAATAAAAGAGAGTGCGAGATTGATGAGCACGGAGTGAGAGGTATGGCATTCCAGACGGGTTTTGAAGGCAAGAAGAGAGTTGAAATGGTGTAAGTGCTGGAATTTACGATGCCCTGGGTACAGTTTATAGGGGAAAAAACCTGCTGACGGTGAAACAGAAACGGTGGTGCTGAACAAATACTGTTTGACAATAGATGACAAGGGAGGAGTGGAGAAAGTTCACAGCGATTTATAGCTTGGCCGATTGTTGTGATTGACAGGATGTCATCGACAACAGGATTGATATGTTCGTCCACGGTTCTTCAAATTATTTCAGTGGAGCAATGAGAACAAGGAGAATTTGTTGGAACGGTGCTGGACAGGGATTGGGGTCTTATTCCTGGTCAGGATTTGAGCTGAGGCATTCGGAATACCTGCCTTTTAGGCTGTGCTACTGATTTGGTCGTGGGTAGACAGAAACTGGAGTCGGAGACAGGGATAGTAAAATTGACCAGGAGCAGAGTCTGGTCATGTGACTGTCTTACTGAATGTTTGGGTAACTTGTGCTGGCTGCTGTTTGATTAGCTCCTGGATTTGTGATCAGATTTACTCCCTGGTTACCATTCATGAGCTTCGGTGAACTTGGGCAGCAGCTGGTTCTGACAGCGGACACAGTGAGTATGATTCCTCCATATAAATAGAAGAAAAAATATGAGCGTAGAATGTGGGAGGTCGGCCAAGCGTGTGTTTGAACATTCAAACCTGGAGCTGACAAAGGCACGGATGAGTTTTCAGCCACATTTGAGGCGAAACGGGGGCAGCGGAATGGGTCATTGTGATGGTGCAGGCTTGTGGATGTCAGCTCATTTCGAGCAAGGTTGTGAAAAATAGGGTTCAGTCTCAGACACTTTCCAGGAAAAGGAATTCTGACTAGAGAGTAAAGTTTGTTGCAAGGAACAAAGCAAATGTCTTCAGCCTTTCCAATATTTAATTGAAGGACATTGCTGTTCACACAGTGCCAGATTTCTGACAAACCGTGTGACAATCCAGAGACAACTGAGGAACGAGGGATGTGAGGGTGAGGTCGAGTTTGGTGTCTTCAGCACCAATATTGAAACTGACATTCTGGTTTTGGATGATGTCACTGGCAGACAGAATGTAAGTGAGAAATAGACCTTTCGAGATAAATGGAGGCACTGCTGCAGAAATTGCAATAGAATCGACTGATGGTGATATTCCAGCGATGATTATAAAATTAAGAATGGAAGCAGATGATTGTAGTTCCAGACTCGGGGATGATGGTGGAGAGATTTGGAGGATTGACTGATCAACTCAGTCAATTGCTGCAGACAAGTCAAGAACTCGAGGAGGAAAAGTTAATGTTTATTTCAGTCATGCAGGATGCCATTTGTGATTTTGATAAGAACTGATATGGTTCTGTGGCAGTGACGGATGTCTGATTGGAGGACTTCAATCGTGGAGTTCTGGAAAAGATAGGCACAAATTAAGGAGGGAAGAAGAAAAGGCAAGAGCTTGGGATGGAAACTGAGTTTGAAAATCGATTAAAGAAAGGGTTATAAAATAAAAACAAAAAGTGCTGGAAATACTCAGCAGGTCTGGCTGCATTTGTGGAGACAGCAACAGAGTTAACGTTTCAGGTCAATGAGCTTTCATCAGAAATGGTAAAGGGTAGAAATGTGATAGATTTTAAGCAAATAAAGCGGGGGTGGGGCAAAAGAGAACAAAATGGAAGGTGTTGAAAGGCCAGAGGGTCACAGAGAATAACTGACAAGGAGATCATGGGGCAAAGACAAAAAGAGTGTTTTAATGGCATGGTGCAACATAACATGTTAGTGCAGAGAGGGTGTTAAATGACTGAATAATGAAAGCTCTAGCCTAAAGTACAAACATGAATAAAAACAGTGGGCAGGAACATGGTGAAAAAAATGAATGATGAAACAAAGTAAAATAATAAAACTAAAAATGAAAGATGAAGTGAAAAATAAAAAAAAGGTGGGGTCCAGTCATGCTCTGAACTTATTGATCTCAATGTTCAGTCCACAAGGCTGCAGAATACCTAATCGGTCAATGAGATGCTGTTCCTCGATCTTGTGTTGATGTTCACTGGAACATTGCAGCAATCCGAAGACTGAGATGTGGGCATGACAGCAGTGGTGTGTATGGCAATAGTAAGTGACAGATAGATCAGGGTCATGTTTTTGGACTGAACAGAGGTGTTTGGAAATGCACTTACCTCATCTGGATTTGGTCTCCCCAATGTTGAGGAGAGCGTAATATGAGCGGCGAATACAGTATATTAATTTGAAAGATGGACAAGCAAATGGCTGCTTCATCTGAAATGAGTGTTTTGGGGCATGGATAGTGAAGAGAGAGAAGGTAAAAAGGCAGGTGTTACACATGCTGCAATTGCATGGGAGGGTTCTGTGGGAAGGGGATGAGGTGGTGGGGCAATGGAGGAGTGGACCAGGATGTTGCAGAGGGAAGGATCCCCTCGAAAGGATGACAGAGAGAGGAAGATGTATTTGGTAGTGGCATCACGCTGGATGTGGCTGAAATGGCGTAGGATAATTATATGTATGTGCAGGCTGGCAGGGTGGAAAGTGTGGACAAGAGAATCCCTGTCACGGTTCTGGGAGGGAGAGAAAGCTGTCAGGGCGCAGGTGCAGGAAATGGGCTGGACACGTTGAGGGCCCTGTCAACCACAGTAGAGATGAATCCTCGGCTGTGGAAAAAGGAAAGAATATTCGAGGCGCTGTTGCGCATAGTGAATGGACACAAGGTTAAACACATGTTCCAGGGGAACCAGCACAGGGAATATGTTCAGGTCTGAACACAGGGTCAGGGAAAATCTGCACACTAAATCTTCCCAAGATTAAAACAGGGCCCAGGGGAAACTACACAGTGAATCGTCACAAGTTTAAACACAGGGCCGGGGGGGATCCTGCACAGTAAATGGTCACAAGTTTAAACACAGGGCACGGGGGAAGATGCACAGTGAATAGTCACAAGAGTAAACACAGCGCCCCGGGGGAACCTGCAAAGTGAATAGGCTGAAGTTTAAACACTGGGCACGGCGGATACTGCAGAGTGAATAGTCACAAGTTTAAACACAGGGCTCGGTCCGATCCTGCACATTGAATAGTCACAAGTTAAAACAAAGTCTCCGGGGGATCCTGCACAGTGAATAGTCACACTTTTAAACACAAGGCGCGGTCGGATCCTGAACAGTGAATGGTCACAAGCATAAACACAGGGCACGGGGGAACCAGCACAGTGAACAGACAGAAGCTTAAACACAGACCCCGGGGGATCCTGCACACTGAATAATCACAAGTCTAAACACAGGGCCCGGGGAACCTGCACAGTGAATAGTCGCAAGATTAAACACAGGGCCCGGGAGGAAGCTGCACAGGGAATAGTCACAAGTTTAAAGACAGTGCCCGGGTGATCCTGCACAGTGAATAGTCACAAGTTAAAACACAGGGCCCGGGGGGATCCTGCACAGTGAATAGTCACAAGTTTAAACACAGGGCGCGGGAGGAAGCTGCACAGTGAATAGTCACAAGTTTAAACACAGGGCGCGGGAGGAAGCTGCACAGTGAATAGTCACAAGTTTAAACACAGGGCGCGGGAGGAAGCTGCACAGTGGATAGTCACAAGTTTAAACACGGGGGCCGGGCTTTCTTGCAGAGTGAATAGTCACTAGTTAAAAAACACAGGGTGCGGGGACAAGCTGCACAGAGAATAGACACAAGATTAAACACCAGGCCCGGGGGAAGCTGCACAGTCAAAAGTCACAAGATTAAGTACAGTGCACATGAGGAAGCTGCACAGTGGATAGTCATACATTGAAACACAGGGCGCGGGGGACCCTGCACAGTAAATAGTCACAAGTTTCAACACAGCGCCCAGGTGTTTCCTGCACAATGAACAGTCACACGTTTAAAAACAGGGCCCAGGGGATCCTGCACAGTGAATAGTCAAAAGCTTAAACACAGGGCCCCGGGGGGATGCCGCACAGTGAATATTGACAGGATTAAACACAGGGCTGGGGAGAATCTGCACAGTGAATATCACAAGATTAAACACGGGCGCGGGAGGAAGCTGCACAGTGAATAGTCACAAGTTTAGACACAGGGCCCGGGGAATCCTGAAGAGTGAATAGTCACAAGTCTAAACACAGGGCACGGGGGATCGTGCACAATGAATAGTCACAAGATTAAACACAGGGCCTGGCAGATCCTGCACAGTGAAAAGTCGCAAGATTAAACACAGTGCCCGGGGCGAAGCTGCACAGTGAATACTCACAAGATGAATAACAGGGTGAACGAGGAAGCCGCACAGTGAATAGTCATAAGTTTAAACACAGGGCCCGGGAGGAGGCCGCACAGTGAATAGTCATAAGTTTAAAAACAAGGCCCGGGAGGAAGTAGCACAGAGAATAGTCACAAGTTTAATCACAGGGCCCGGGGGATCATGCACATTTAATAGTCACAATTTTAAAGACAGGGCCCGGGTGTTGCTGCACAGTGAATAGTCACAAATTTAAACGCAGGGCCCGGGGGTGAAGTTGCACAGTGAGTAGTCACAAGTTTACAGACAGGGCCCGGGTGATCCTGCACAAAGAATAGTCACAAGTTTAAACACAGGGCCCGGGTTTCCTGCACAGTGAATAGTCACAAGTTTAAACACAGGGCCCGGGGGATCCTGTACAGTGAATAGTCACAAGTTTAAACACAGTCCCCAGGGGAATCTGAAATGTGAATAGTCACAAGTTTAAACACAGGGCTCGGGGGATCATGCACATTGAATAGTCACAATTTTAAAGACAGGGCCCGGGTGATGCTACAGAGTGAATAGTCACATGTTTAAACGCAGGGCCAGGGGGAACCTGCACAGTGAATATTCACAAGTTTAAACACACGCCCCAGGGGGAATCTGCACAGTGAATAGTCGTAAGATTAAACACAGGGCCCGGGGGGAACCTGCACAGTGAATAGTCGTAAGATTAAACACAGGGCCCGGGGGGAACCAGCACAGTGAATAGTCACAAGTTTAAACACACGCCCCAGGGGGAACCTGCACAGTGAATAGTCACAAGTTTAAACACACGCCCCAGGGGGAACCTGCACAGTGAATAGTCGTAAGATTAAACACAGGGCCCGGGGGGAACCTGCACAGTGAATAGTCGTAAGATTAAACACAGGGCCCGGGGGGAACCAGCACAGTGAATAGTCAAATGTTTAAACACAGGGACGGGGGATTCTGCACGGACAATAGTCACAGGATTAAGCACAATGCCAGGGAGGATGCCGCACCCTGAATAGTCGCAAGATGAAACAGAGATCCCGGGGGAACCTGCACAGTCAATAGTCACAAGTTTAAACACAGGGTCAGGGGGATCATGCACAATGAAGAGTCACAAGCTTAAACACAGGGCCCCGGGGGGATGTCGCACAGTGAATATTGACTGGATTAAACACACAGCTGGGGGGAATCTGCACAGTAAATATCACAAGATTAAACACAGGGCGCAGGAGGAAGCTGCACAGTGAATAGTCACAAGTTTAGACACAGGGCCCGGGGAATCCTGCAGAGTGAATAGTCACAAGTTTAAACACAGGGCCCGGGGGATCCTGCACAGTGAATAGTCACAAATTTAAACTCAGAGCCCGGGCGGTGCTGCACAGTGAATTGTCACAAGTTTAAACGCACGCCTCAGGGGGAACCTGCACAGTGAATAGTCAAATGTTTAAACACAGGGTCAGGGGGATTCGGCACAGTGAATAGTCGCAAGATTAAACACAGGGCCCGGGGGTGAAGCTGCACAGTGAGTAGTCACAAGATTAAGGACAATGCCCGGGGGTGAAGCTGCACAGTGAATAGTCGTAAACTGAAACATAGAACCCAGGGGTGAAGCTGCACAATGAATAGTCACAAGATTAATCACAGGGTTCATGAGGAAGCCGCACAGTGAATAGTCACAAGTATAAACACAGGGCGCCGGGGGAATCTGCACAGTGAATCGTCACAAGATTAAATTTAGGGCCCGGGGGCACCTTCACAGTGAATAGTCACAAGTGTAAACACTGGGCGCCGGGGGAATCTGCACAGTGAATCGTCATTAGATTAAATTTAGGGGCCGGGGGAATCTGCACAGTGAATAGTCATTAGATTAAATTTCGGGCCCAAGCGAACCGGCAGAGTGAATGGTGTCAAGTTTGAACAAAGGGCGCGGGGGGATCTGCACAGTGAATAGTCACAAGATTAAATTTAGGGCCCGGGGGAACCTTCACAGTGAATAGTCACAAGTTTAAACACAGGGCCCCGGGGGGATGCCGCACAGTGAATATTGACAGGATTAAACACAGGGCTGCAAAGTGAATGTCACAAGATTAAACACAGGTCGCGGTAGTAGGCTGCACAGTGAATAGTCACAAGTTTAGACACTGGGCCCGGGGAATCCTGAAGAGTGAATAGTCACAGGTCTAAAAACAGGGCGCGGGGGATCCTGCACAGTGAATAGTCACATGTTTAAACACAGGCCCGGGGGACCCTTCACAGTGAATATTCACAAGTATAAACACAGGGCGCCGGGGGAATCTGCACAGTGAATAGTCACAAGATTAAACACATGGCCTGGGGCAACCTGCACAGTGAATAGTCACAAGATTAAACACAGGGCCTGGCAGATCCTGCACAGTGAATCATCACAAGATTAAACACATGGCCTGGGGGAATCTGCACAGTGAATAGTCACAAGATTAAAGACAGGGCCTGGCAGATCCTGCACAGTGATTCATCACAAGATTAAACACATGGCCTGGGGGAACCTGCACAGTGAATAGTCACAAGATTAAACACAGGGCCTGGCAGATCCTGCACAGTGAATCATCACAAGATTAAACACAGTGCCCGGGGCGAAGCTGCACAGTGAATAGTCACAAGATGAATAACAGGGTGCACGAGGAAGCCACACAGTGAATAGTCATAAGTTTAAAAACAGGTCCCGGCAAGAAGTTGCACAGAGAATAGTCACAAGTTCAAACACAGGGCCCAGGGGGATCATGCACAGTGAATAGTCACAAGATTAAACACAGGGCCTGGCAGATCCTGCACAGTGAATCATCACAAGATTAAACACATGGCCTGGGGGAACCTGCACAGTGAATAGTCACAAGATTAAACACAGGGCCTGGCAGATCCTGCACAGTGAATCATCACAAGATTAAACACATGGCCTGGGGGAATCTGCACAGTGAATAGTCACAAGATTAAAGACAGGGCCTGGCAGATCCTGCACAGTGATTCATCACAAGATTAAACACATGGCCTGGGGGAACCTGCACAGTGAATAGTCACAAGATTAAACACAGGGCCTGGCAGATCCTGCACAGTGAATCATCACAAGATTAAACACAGTGCCCGGGGCGAAGCTGCACAGTGAATAGTCACAAGATGAATAACAGGGTGCACGAGGAAGCCACACAGTGAATAGTCATAAGTTTAAAAACAGGTCCCGGCAAGAAGTTGCACAGAGAATAGTCACAAGTTCAAACACAGGGCCCAGGGGGATCATGCACAGTGAATAGTCACAAGTTTAAACACAGGGCCCGGGGGATCCTGCACAGTGAATAGTCACAAGTTTAAACACAGGGCGTATGTGGAACCTGCACAGTGAATAGTCACAAGATTAAACAAAGGGCCCGGGGGAAACTGCACAGTGAATAGTCACAAGATTAAACACAGGGCCCGGGGGAATCTGCACAGTGAATAGTCACAAGTTTAAACACAGGGCCCGGGGGAATCTGCACAGTGAATAGTCACAAGTTTAAACACAGGGCCCGGGGGAATCTGCACAGTGAATAGTCACAAGTTTAAACACAGGGCCCGGGGGAATCTGCACAGTGAATAGTCACAAGATTAAACAAAGGGCCCGGGGGAAACTGCACAGTGAATAGTCACAAGTTTAAACACAGGGCCCGGGGGAATCTGCACAGTGAATAGTCACAAGATTAAACACAGGGCCCGGGGGAATCTGCACAGTGAATAGTCACAAGATTAAACACAGGGCCCGGGGGAAACTGCACAGTGAATAGTCACAAGATTAAACACAGGGCCCGGGGGAATCTGCACAGTGAATAGTCACAAGTTTAAACACAGGGCCCGGGGGAATCTGCACAGTGAATAGTCACAAGATTAAACACAGGGCCCGGGGGAAACTGCACAGTGAATAGTCACAAGATTAAACACAGGGCCCGGGGGAAACTGCACAGTGAATAGTCACAAGTTTAAACACAGGGCCCGGGGGAATCTGCACAGTGAATAGTCGCAAGATTAAACACAGGGCCCGCAGGAATCTGCACAGTGAATAGTCACAAGTTTAAACACAGGGCCCGGGGGAATCTGCACAGTGAATAGTCGCAAGATTAAACACAGGGCCCGGGGGAATCTGCACAGTGAATAGTCACAAGATTAAACACAGGGCCGGGGGGAATCTGCACAGTGAATAGTCACAAGTTTAAACACAGGGCCCGGGGGAATCTGCACAGTGAATAGTCACAAGTTTAAACACAGGGCGTATGTGGAACCTGCACAGTGAATAGTCGCAAGATTAAACAAAGGGCCCGGGGGAAACTGCACAGTGAATAGTCACATGTTTAAACACAGGGTCCGGGGGAATCTGCACAGTGAATAGTCACAAGTTTAAACACAGGGCCCGGGGGAACCTGCACAGTGAATAGTCACAAATTTAAACACAGGGCCCGGGGGATCCTGCACAGTGAATAGTCACATGTTTAAACACAGGGCGTATGTGGAACCTGCACAGTGAATAGTCGCAAGATTAAACAAAGGGCCCGGGGGAAACTGCACTGTGAATAGTCACATGTTTAAACACAGGGCGTATGTGGAACCTGCACAGTGAATAGTCGCAAGATTAAACAAAGGGCCCGGGGGAAACTGCACTGTGAATAGTCACATGTTTAAACACAGGGCCCGGGGAATCCTGCACAGTGAATAGTCGCAAGATTAAACACAGGGCCCGGGGGATCCTGCACAGTGAATAGTCGCAAGATTAAACAAATGGCCCGGGGGAAACTGCACAGTGAATAGTCGCAAGATTAAACAAAGGGCCCGGGGGAAACTGCACAGTGAATAGACACAAGATTAAACAAAGGGCCCGGGGGAAACTGCACAGTGAATAGTCACAAGATTAAACAAAGGGCCCGGGGGAATCTGCACAGTGAATAGTCACAAGTTTAAACACAGGGTGTATGTGGAACCTGCACAGTGAATAGTCACAAGATTAAACAAAGGGCCCGGGGAAACTGCACAGTGAATAGTCACAAGATTAAACACAGGGCCCGGGGTTGAAGCTGCACATTGAACAGCCACAGGAATAATCACAGGGCCCGGGGGGAAGCTGCACATTGAATAGCCACAAGATTAATCACAGGGCTCATGAGGAAGCCACACAGTGAATAGTCACAAGTTTAAACACAGGGCCCGTGGGATCCTGCACAGTGAATAGTCACAAGTTTCAACACATGGCCTTGGGAATCCTGCACAGTGAAGAGTCACAACTTTAAACATAGGGTGAGGGGTAACCTGCACAGTGAATAGTCAAATGTTTAAACACAGGGACGGGGGATTCTGCACAGACAATAGTCACAGGATTAAGCACAAGGCCAGGGGGCATGCCGCACCCTGAATAGTCGCAAGATTAAACAGAGATCCCGGGGTAACCTGCACAGTGAATAGTCACAAGTTTAAACACAGGGTCAGGGGGATCCTGCACAATGAAGATTCACAAGCTTAAACATAGGGCCCCGGGGGGATGTCGCACAGTGAATATTGACTGGATTAAACACACAGCTGGGGGGAATCTGCATAGTAAATATCACAAGATTAAACACAGGGCGCGGGAGGAAGCTGCACAGTGAATAGTCACAAGTTTAGACACAGGGCCCAGGGAATCCTGCAGAGTGAACAGTCACAAGTTTAAACACAGGGCCCGGGGGATCCTGCACAGTGAATAGTCACAAATTTAAACTCAGAGCCCGGGCGTTGCTGCACAGTGAATTGTCACAAGTTTAAACGCACGCCTCAGGGGGAACCTGCACTGTGAATAGACAAATGTATAAACACAGGGACGGGGGATTCTGCACAGTGAATAGTCGCAAGATTAAACACAGGGCCCGGGGGTGAAGCTGCACAGTGAGTAGTCACAAGATTAAGGACAATGCCCGAGGTTGAAACTGCACAGTGAGTAGTCGTAAACTGAAACATGGAACCCAGGGGTGAAGCTGCACAGTGAATAGTCACAAGTTTACAGGCAGGGCCCGGGTGATCCTGCACATAGAATAGTCACACGATTAAACACAGAGCCCGGGGGGAAGCTGCACATTGAATAGCCACAAGATTAATCACAGGGTTCATGAGGAAGCCGCACAGTGAATAGTCACAAGTTTAAATACAGACCCGGGTTTGCTGCACAGTGAATAGTCACAAGTTTAAACACAGGGCCCGGGGAATCCAGCACTGTGAATAGTCACAAGTTTAAACAGAGGACTGGGAGGATCCTGCACAGTGTTTAGTCACAAGTTTAAACACAGGGCGCGGGAGGAAGCTGCACATTGAACAGCGACAAGAATAATCACAGGGCCCGGGGGGAAGCTGCACATTGAATAGCCACAAGATTGATCACAGGGCTCATGAGGAAGCCACACAGTGAATAGTCACAAGTTTAAACACAGGGCCCGGGGGATCCTGCACAGTGAATAGTCACAAGTTTCAACACATGGCCTTGGGAATCCTGCACAGTGAAGAGTCACAAGCTTAAACAGGGGGCCCCAGGGGGAAGCCACACAGTGAATATCACAACATTAAACACAGGGCGCGGGAGGAAGCTGCACAGTGAATCGTCACAAGTTTAGACACAGGGCCCGGGGAATCCTGCAGAGTGAATAGTCACACGTCTAAACACAGGGCGTGGGGGGATCGTGCACTTTGAATAATCACATGTTTAAACACAGGGCCCGGGGGATCGTGCACAGTAAATAGTCACAAGATGAATAACAGGGTGCACGAGGAAGCCGCACAGTGAATAGTCATAAGATTAAACACAGGGCGCCGGGGGAACCTGCACAGTGAATAGTCACAAGATTAAACACAGTGCCTGGGAGACCCTGCACAGTGAAAAGTCGCAAGTTTGAACACAGGGCCCGGGAGGAAACTGCACAGCGAATAGTCAAAAGTATAAACACAGGGCGCCGGGGGAATCTGCACAGTGAATCATCATAAGATTAAATTTAGGGCCCGGGGGAACCGGCAGAGTGAATAGTGTCAAGTTTGAACAAAGGGTGCACGAGGAAGCCGCACAGTGAATAGTCATAAGTTTAAAAACAGGGCCCGGGGGAACATACACATTGAATAGTCACAATTTTAAAGACAGGGCCCGGGTGTTGCTGCACAGTGAATAGTCACAGGTGTAGACGCAGGGCCCAGGGGGAACCTGCACAGTGAATATTCACAAGATTAAACACAGGGCCCGTGGGTGAAGCTGCACAGTGAGTAGTC
Organism: Heterodontus francisci; assembly: GCF_036365525.1. Lineage (NCBI taxonomy): Eukaryota > Metazoa > Chordata > Chondrichthyes > Heterodontiformes > Heterodontidae > Heterodontus > Heterodontus francisci. Next base: position 1,208,719 of record NW_027141909.1, read on the forward strand.
ACAAGTTTAAACACAGGGCCCGGGTGGAAGCGGCACATTGAATAGCCACAAGATTAATCACAGGGTTCATGAGGAAGCCGCACAGTGAGTGGTCACAAGTTTAAACACAGGGCCCGGGGTCCCTGCACAGTGAATAGTCACAAGTTTAAACACAGGGCCCGGGGAATCCTGCACAGTGAATAGTCACAAGCTTAAACACAGGGCCCCAGGGGGAAGCCACACAGTGAATATCTCAAGATTAAACACAGGGCCCAGGGGGAATCTGCACAGTGAATATCACAACATTGAACACAGGGCGCGGGAGGAAGCTGCACAGTGAATAGTCACAAGTTTAGACACAGGGCCCGGGAAGAAGCTGCACAGAGAATAGACACATGTTTAAACACAGTCCCCAGGGGATTCTGAAATGTGAATAGTCACAAGTTTAAACACAGGGCCCGGGGGATCCTGCACATTGAAGATTCACAACTTTAAACATAGGGTGCGGGGGGAATCTGCACAGTGAATAGTCGCAACTTTAAACATAGGGTGCGGTGGGAACCTGCACAGTGAATAGTCAAATGTTTGAACACAGGGACGGGGGATTCTGCACAGAGAATAGTCACAGGATTAAGCACAAGGCCAGGTGGGATGCCGCACCCTGAATAGTCGCAAGATTAAACAGAGATCCCGGGGGAACCTGCTCAGTGAATAGTCACAAGTTTAAACACAGGGCCCGGGGGATCATGCTCATTGAATAGTCACAATTTTAAACACACGCCCCAGGGGGAATCTGCACAGTGAATAGTCACAAGATTAAACACTGGGCCCGGGGGAATCTGCACAGTGAATAGTCACAAGTTTAAACACAGGGCCCGGGGGATCCTGCACAGTGAATAGTCACAAGATTAAACACAGGGCGTATGTGGAACCTGCACAGTGAATAGTCGCAAGATTAAACAAAGGGCCCGGGGGAAACTGCACTGTGAATAGTCACATGTTTAAACACAGGGCCCGGGGGATCCTGCACAGTGAATAGTCGCAAGATTAAACACAGGGCCCGGGGGAATCTGCACAGTGAATAGTCACAAGATTAAACACAGGTCGCGGGAGGAAGCTGCACAGTGAATAGTCGCAAGATTAAACACAGGTCGCGGGAGGAAGCTGCACAGTGAATAGTCACAAGATTAAACAAAGGGCCCGGGGGAAACTGCACAGTGAATAGTCACAAGATTAAACAAAGGTCGCGGGAGGAAGCTGCACAGTGAATAGTCACAAGATTAAACAAAGGTCGCGGGAGGAAGCTGCACAGTGAATAGTCACATGTTTAAACACAGGGCCCGGGGGATCCTGCACAGTGAATAGTCGCAAGATTAAACAAAGGGCCCGGGGGAAACTGCACAGTGAATAGTCACAAGATTAAACAAAGGGCCCGGGGGAAACTGCACAGTGAATAGTCACAAGATTAAACAAAGGTCGCGGGAGGAAGCTGCACAGTGAATAGTCACAAGATTAAACAAAGGGCCCGGGGGAAACTGCACAGTGAATAGTCACAAGATTAAACAAAGGTCGCGGGAGGAAGCTGCACAGTGAATAGTCACAAGATTAAACAAAGGTCGCGGGAGGAAGCTGCACAGTGAATAGTCACATGTTTAAACACAGGGCCCGGGGGATCCTGCACAGTGAATAGTCGCAAGATTAAACACAGGTCGCGGGAGGAAGCTGCACAGTGAATAGTCACAAGATTAAACAAAGGGCCCGGGGGAAACTGCACAGTGAATAGTCACAAGATTAAACAAAGGGCCCAGGGGAAACTGCACAGTGAATAGTCACAAGATTAAACAAAGGGCCCGGGGGAAACTGCACAGTGAATAGTCACATGTTTCAACAAAGGGCCCGGGGGAAACTGCACAGTGAATAGTCACAAGATTAAACAAAGGGCCCGGGGGAAACTGCACAGTGAATAGTCACAAGATTAAACAAAGGGCCCGGGGGAACCTGCACAGTGAATAGTCGCAAGATTAAACAAAGGGCCCGGGGGAACCTGCACAGTGAATAGTCGCAAGATTAAACACAGGACCCGGGGGAAACTGCACAGTGAATAGTCACAAGATTAAACAAAGGGCCCTGGGGAAACTGCACAGTGAATAGTCACAAGATTAAACAAAGGGCCCGGGGGAACCGGCACAGTGAATAGTCACAAGATTAAACAAAGGGCCCGGGGGAACCGGCACAGTGAATAGTCGCAAGATTAAACACAGGGCCCGGGGGAAACTGCACAGTGAATAGTCACAAGATTAAACAAAGGGCCCGGGGGAAACTGCACAGTGAATAGTCACAAGATTAAACAAAGGGCCCGGGGGAAACTGCACAGTGAATAGTCACAAGATTAAACAAAGGGCCCGGGGGAATCTGCACAGTGAATAGTCGCAAGATTAAACACAGGGCCCGGGGTTGAAGCTGCACATTGAACAGCCACAAGAATAATCACAGGGCCCGGGGGGAAGCTGCACATTGAATAGCCACAAGATTAATCACAGGGCTCATGAGGAAGCCACACAGTGAATAGTCACAAGTTTAAACACAGGGCCCGTTGGATCCTGCACAGTGAATAGTCACAAGTTTCAACACATGGCCTTGGGAATCCTGCACAGTGAAGAGTCACAGCTTAAACAGGGGGCCCCAGGGGGAAGCCGCACAGTGAATATCACAACATTAAACACAGGGCGCGGGAGGAAGCTGCACAGTGAATCGTCACAAGTTTAGACACAGGGCCCGGGGAATCCTGCAGAGTGAATAGTCACACGTCTAAACACAGGGCGCGGGGGATCGTGCACTTTGAATAGTCACATGTTTAAACACAGGGCCCGGGGGAAGCTGCACAGTAAATAGTCACAAGATGAATAACAGGGTGCACGAGGAAGCCGCACAGTGAATAGTCATAAGATTAAACACAGGGCCTGGGAGATCCTGCACAGTGAAAAGTCGCAAGTTTGAACACAGGGCCCGGGAGGAAGCTGCACAGAGAATAGTCACAAGTATAAACACAGGGCGCCGGGGGAATCTGCACAGTGAATCGTCATAAGATTAAATTTAGGGCCTGGGGGAACCTTCACAGCGAATAGTCAAAAGTATAAACACAGGGCGCCGGGGGAATCTGCACAGTGAATCATCATTAGATTAAATTTAGGGCCCGGGGGAACCGGCAGAGTGAATAGTGTCAAGTTTGAACAAAGGGCGCGGGGGGAACTGCACAGTGAATTGTCACAAGATGAATAAAAGGGTGCACGAGGAAGCCGCACAGTGAATAGTCATAAGTTTTAAAACAGGGCCCGGGGGAACATACACATTGAATAGTCACAATTTTAAAGACAGGGCCCGGGTGTTGCTGCACAGTGAATAGTCACAGGTTTAAACGCAGGGCCCAGGGGGAACCTGCACAGTGAATATTCACAAGATTAAACACAGGGCCCGTGGGTGAAGCTGCACAGTGAGTAGTCACAAGTTTAAACACACTGCCCGAGGTTGAAGCTGCACAGTGAATAGTCACAAGATTAAACACAGGGCCCGGGGGGAAGCGGCACATTGAATAGCCACAAGATTAATCACAGGGTTCATGAGGAAGCCGCACAGTGAGTGGTCACAAGTTTAAACACAGGGCCCGGGGTCCCTGCACAGTGAATAGTCACAAGTTTAAACACAGGGCCCGGGGAATCCTGCACAGTGAATAGTCACAAGCTTAAACACAGGGCCCCAGGGGGAAGCCACACAGTGAATATCTCAAGATTAAACACAGGGCCCAGGGGGAATCTGCACAGTGAATATCACAACATTGAACACAGGGCGCGGGAGAAAGCTGCACAGTGAATAGTCACATGTTTAAACACAGTCCCCAGGGGATTCTGAAATGTGAATAGTCACAAGTTTAAACACAGGGCCCGGGGGATCCTGCACATTGAAGATTCACAACTTTAAACATAGGGTGCGGGGGGAATCTGCACAGTGAATAGTCACAACTTTAAACATAGGGTGCGGGGGGAATCTGCACAGTGAATAGTCGCAAGATTAAATACAGGGCCGGGTGGAACCTGCACAGTGAATAGTCACAACTTTAAACATAGGGTGCGGGGGGAACCTGCACAGTGAATAGTCAAATGTTTAAACACAGGGACGGGGGATTCTGCAAAGAGAATAGTCACAGGATTAAGCACAAGGCCAGGGGCGATGCCGCACCCTGAATAGTCGCAAGATTAAACAGAGATCCCAGGGGAACCTACTCAGTGAATAGTCACAAGATGAAATACAGGGCCGGGGGGAACCTGCACAGTGAATAGTCAAATGTTTAAACACAGGGACGGGGGATTCTGCAAAGAGAATAGTCACAGGATTAAGCACAAGGCCAGGGGCGATGCCGCACCCTGAATAGTCGCAAGATTAAACAGAGATCCCAGGGGAACCTACTCAGTGAATAGTCACAAGTTTAAACACAGAGCTCAGGGGTATCCTGCACAGTGATAAGTCTCAAGTTTAATCACAGGGCCCGGAGGAAACTGCACAATGAATAAGCACAAGTTTAAATTTAGGGCCCGAGCGAACCGGCAGAGTGAATAGTGTCAAGTTTGAACAAAGGGCGCGGGGCTAACTGCACAGTGAATAATCACATGATTAAAAACAGGGCCCGAGGGACTCTGCACAGTGAATAGTCGCAAGATTAAACACAGGGCCCGGGAGTGAAGTTGCACATTGAGTAGTCACAAGTTGAAACACAATGCCCGAGATTGAAGCTGCACAGTGAACATTCGTAAAATTGAACACAGAACCCGGGGGTGAAGCTGCACAGTGAATAGTCACAAGATTGAACACAGGGCCGGGGGCGGATCCTGCACAGTGAATAGTCACAAGATTAAACACAGGGCCCGGGGGGAAGCTGCACATTGAATAGCCACAAGATTAATCACAGGGTTCATGAGGAAGCCGCACAGTGAATAGTCACAAGTTTAAATAAAGACCCGGGTTTGCTGCACAGTGAATAGTCACAAGTTTAAACACAGGGCCCGGGGAATCCTGCACAGTGAATAGTCACAAGTTTAAATACAGGGCCCGGGTTTCCTGCACAGTGAATAGTTACAAGTTTAAACACAGGGCCCGGGGAATCCTGCACAGTGAATAGTCACAAGTTTAAACATAGCACCGGGGGGATACTGCACAGTGAATAGTCACAAGTTTAAACACAGGGCGCGGGAGGAAGCTGCACATTGAATAGCCACCAGATTAATCACTGGGTTCATGAGGAAGCCGCACAGTGAATAGTCACAAGTTTAGCACTGGGCAAGGGGGATCCTGCACAGTGAATAGCCACAAGATTAATCACAGGGTTCATGAGGAAGCTGCAGAGTGAATAGTCACAAGTTTGAACACTGGGCCCGGGGGATCCTGCACAGTGAATAGTCACAAATTTAAACTCAGAGCCCGGCGGGTGCTGCACAGTGAATTGTCGCAAGTTTAAACACACGCCCCAGGGGGAACCTGCACAGTGAATAGTCACAAGTTTAAACACACGCCCCAGGGGGAACCTGCACAGTGAATAGTCACAAGTTTAAATTTAGGGCCCGAATGAACCGACAGAGTGAATAGTGTTAAGTTTGAACAAAGGGCGCGGGCGGAACTGCACAGTGAATAGTCGCAAGATTAAACACAGGGCCCGGGGGAATCTGCACAGTGAGTGGTCGCAAAATTAAACACAGGGCCCGGGGGTGAATCTGCACAGTGAATAGTCACAAGTTTAAACACAATGCCCGAGGTTGAAGCTGCACAGTGAATAGTCGTAAAATTAAACATAGAACCCAGGGGTGAAGCTGCACAGTGAACAGTCACAAGTTTAAACACAGAGCCCAGGGATATCCTGCACAGTGAATAATCACAAGTTTAAATTTAGGGCCTGAGCGAACCGGCAGAGTGAATAGTGTCAAGTTTGAACAAAGGGCGCGGGCGGAACTGCACAGTGAATAGTCACAAGATTAAAAACAGTGCCCGAGGGATTCTGCACAGTGAATAGTCGCAAGATTAAACACAGGGCCCGAGGGATTCTGCACAGTGAATAGTCGCAAGATTAAACACAGGGCCCGGGGGTGAAGTTGCACAGTGAGTAGTCACAAGTTTAAACACAATGCCCGAGGTTGAAGCTGCACAGTGAATAGTCACAAGATTAAACACAGGGCCCGGGGGGAAGTGGCACATTGAATAGCCACAAGATTAATCACAGGGTTCATGAGGAAGCCGCACAGTGAGTGGTCACAAGTTTAAACACAGGGCCCGGGGTCCCTGCACAGTGAATAGTCACAAGTTTAAACACAGGGCCCGGGGGATCCTGCATAGTGAATAGTCAGAAGTTTAAACACAGGGCCCGGGGGATCCTGCACAGTGAATGGTCACAAATTTAAACTCAGAGCCCGGGCGGTGCTGCACAGTGAATTGTCACAAGTTTAAACACACGCCCCAGGGGGAACCTGCACAGTGAATTGTCAAAAGTTTAAACACAGGGACGGGGGATTCTGCACAGTGAATAGTCGCAAGATTAAACACAGGGCCCGGGGGTGAAGCTGCACAGTGAGTAGTCACAAGTTTAAACACAATGCCCGAAGTTGAAGCTGCACATTGAATAGTCGTAAAATTAAACATAGAACCCAGGGGTGAAGCTGCACAGTGAGTAGTCACAAGTTTAAACACAATGCCCGAAGTTGAAGCTGCACAGTGAGTAGTCACAAGTTTAAACACAATGCCCGAAGTTGAAGCTGCACATTGAATAGTCGTAAAATTAAACATTGATCCCAGGGGTGAAGCTGCACAGTGAATAGTCACAAGTTTACAGACAGGGCCCGGGTGATCCTGCACAAAGAATAGTCACAAGATTAAACTCAGGGCCCGGGGGGAAGCTTCACATTGAATAGCCACAAGATTAATCACAGCTTTCATGAGGAAGCCGCACAGTGAATAGTCACAAGTTTAAATACAGACCCGGGTTTGCTGCACAGTGAATAGTCACAAGTTTAAACACAGGGCCCGGGGAATCCTGCACAGTGAATAGTCACAAGTTTAAACAGAGGACCGGGGGGAACGTGCACAGTGAATAGTCACAAGTTTAAACAGAGGACCGGGGGGATCCTGCACAGTGAATAGTCACAAGTTTAAACAGAGGACCGGGGGGATCCTGCACAGTGAATAGTCACAAGTTTAAACAGAGGACCGGGGGATCCTGCACAGTGAATAGTCACAAGTTTAAACAGAGGACCGGGGGGATCCTGCACAGTGGTTAGTCACAAGTTTAAACACGGGGGCCGGGGGATCTTGCAGAGTGAATAGTCACAAGTTAAGAAACACAGGGTGCGGGGACAAGCTGCACAGAGAATAGTCACAAGATTAAAACCGGGCCCGTGGGAAGCTGCACAGTCAAAATTCACAAGATTAATGACAGTGCACATGAGGAAGCTGCACAGTGAATAGTCATACATTGAAACACAGGGCGCGGGGGACCCTGCACAGTGAATAGACACAAGTTTAAACCGCAGCCTCACAGCTCCAGGGACCCGGGTTCGATTCCGGGTACTGCCTGTGTGGAGTTTGCAAGTTCTCCCTGTGTCTGCGTGTTTTTTCTCCGGGTGCTCCGGTTTCCTCCCACAAGCCAAAAGACTTGCAGGTTGATAGGTAAATTGGCCATTATAAATTGTCACTAGTATAGGTAGGTGGTAGGGAAATATAGGGACAGGTGTGGATGTTTGGTAGGAATATGGGATTTGTGTAGGATTAGTATAAATGGGTGGTTGATGTTTGGCACAGACTCGGTGGGCCGAAGGGCCTGTTTCAGTGCTGTATCTCTAATCTAATCTAATCTAATCTAATCTAATCTAAACACAGCACCCAGGTGATTCCTGCACAATGAACAGTCACACGTTTAAACACAGGGCACGGGGGATCCTACGCAGTGAATAGTCACATGTTTAAACACAGGGCCCGGGGGACCCTGCACAGTGAATAGTCACAAAATTAAATTTAGGGCCCGGGGGAACCTTCACAGTGAATATTCACAAGTATAAACACAGGGCGCCGGGGGAATCTGCACAGTGAATCATCACAAGATTAAACACAGGGCCTGGGGGAACCTGCACAGTGAATAGTCACAAGATTAAATATAGGGTGCGGGGGGAACCTGCACATTGAATAGTCAAATGTTTAAACACAGGGACGGGGGATTCTGCACAGAGAATAGTCACAGGATTAAGCACAAGGCCAGGGGGGATGCCGCACCCTGAATAGTCGCAAGACTAAACAAAGATCCCGGGGGAACCTGCACAGTGAATAGTCACAAGTTTAAACACAGAGCTCAGGGGTATCCTGCACAGTGAATAGTCACAAGATTAAACACAGGGCCCGGGGGTGAAGCTGCACAGTGGATAGTCACAAGTTTAAGAACAGGGCCCGGGTCTTCCTGCACAAAGAATAGTCACAAGTTTAAACACAGGGCCGGGGGCGGATCCTGCACAGTGAATAGTCACAAGTTTAAACACAGGGCCCGAGGGAATCTGCACAGTGAATAGTCACAAGATTAAACACAGGGCCCGGGGTTGAAGCTGCACAGTGGATAGTCACAAGTTTAAACACAGGGCCGGGGTCGGATCCTGCACAGTGAATAGTCACAAGTTTAAACACTGGGCCCGGGGGATCCTGCACAGAGAATAGTCACAGGATTAAGCACAAGGCCCGGGTGGATACCTCACCCTGAATAGTCGCAAGATTAAACAGAGATCCCGGGGGTACCTGCACAGTGAATAGTCACAAGTTTAAATTTAGAGCCCAAGCGAACCGGCAGAGTGAATAGTGTTAAGTTTGAACAAAGGGCGCAGGCGGAACTGCACAGTGAATAGTCGCAAGATTAAACACAGGGCCCGGGGGTGAAGCTGCACAGTGAGTAGTCACAAGTTTAAACACAGGGCCCGGGGGTGAAGCTGCACAGTCAGTAGTCACAAGTTTATAGACAATGCCCGAGGTTGAAGCTGCACAGTGAATAGTCGTAAAATTAAACATAGAACCCAGGGGTGAAGCTGCACAGTGAATAGTCACAAGTTTAAACACAGGGCCCGGGGGTGAAGCTGCACAGTCAGTAGTCACAAGTTTATAGACAATGCCCGAAGTTGAAGCTGCACAGTGAATAGTCGTACAATTAAACATAGAACCCAGGGGTGAAGCTGCACAGTGAATAGTCACAAGTTTACAGACAGGGCCCGGGTGATCCTGCACAGTGAATAGTCACAAGATTAAACACAGGGTTCATGAGGAAGCCGCACAGTGAATAGTCACAAGTTTAAACAGAGGACCGGGAGGAAGCTGCACAGTGAATAGTCACAAGTTTAAACACGGGGGCCGGGGGATCTTGCAGAATGAATAGTCACAAGTTAAAAAACACAGGGTGCGGGGACAACCTGCACTGAGAACAGTCACAAGATAAAACACCGAGCTCGGGGAAGCTGCACAGTGAATAGTCACAAGATTAAACACAGGGCCCGGGGGGAAGTTTCACATTGAATAGCCACAAGATTAATCACAGGGTTCATGAGGAAGCCGCACAGTGAATAGTCACAAGTTTAAACAGAGGACCGGGAGGAAGCTGCACAGTGGATAGTCACAAGTTTAAACACGGGGGCCGGGGGATCTTGCAGAATGAATAGTCACAAGTTAAAAAACACAGGGTGCGGGGACAACCTGCACTGAGAACAGTCACAAGATAAAACACCGAGCTCGGGGAAGCTGCACAGTGAATAGTCACAAGATAAAACACCGAGCCCGGGGAAGCTGCACCGAGAATAGTCACAAGATAAAACACCGAGCCCGGGGAAGCTGCACAGTGAATGGACACAAGATTAAACACCGGGCCCGGGGAAGCTGCACAGTCAAAAGTCACAAGATTAATTACAGTGCACATGAGGAAGCTGCACAGTGAATAGTCATACATTTAAACATAGGGCGCGGGGACCCTGCACAGTGAATAGTCACATGTTTAAGGACAGGGACCGGGTGATCCTGCACAGTGAAAAGTCACACGGTTAAACACAGGGCCCGGGGGAACCTGCACAGTGAATACTCACAAGTTTAAAAACAGGGCCCGGGGGATCCTGCAAAGTGAATAGTCACAAGATTAATCACAGTACCCGGTGTAATCTGCACTGTGAATAATCACAAGTTTAAACACAGGGCCCGGGGTTCCTGCACAGTGAATAACCACAAGTTTAAACACAGGGTCCGGGGGATCCTGCACAATGAAGAGTCACAAGCTTAAACACGGGGCCCCGGGGGGATGCCGCACAGTGAATATTGACAGGATTAAACACAGAGCTGGGGGGAATCTGCAAAGTGACAATTACAAGATTAAACACGGGGCGCGGGTGTTGGCTGCACAGTGAATAGTCAAAAGATTAAATTTCGGGCCCGGGGGAACCTTCATAGTGAATAGTGTCAAGATTAAACACAGGGCCTTTCAGATCCTGCACTGTGAAAAGTCGCAAGATTAAACACAGTGCCCGGGGCGAAGCTGCACAGTGAATAGTCGCAAGATTAAACACAGGGCCCGGGTTTCCTGCACAGTGAATAGTCACAAGTTTAAACACAAGGCCTGGGGAATCCTGCACAGTGAATAGTCACAAGTTTCAACACATGGACCTGGGAACCCAGCACAATGAAGAGTCACAAGCTTAAACACAGGGCCCCAGGGGGAAGCCGCACAGTGAATATCTCAAGATTAAACACAGTGCGCGGGAGGAAGCTGCACAGTGAATAGTCACAAGTTTAGACACAGGGCCCGGGGGACTTTGCACAGTAAATAGTCACAAGATTAAACTGAGGGCCCGGGGGAATTTCACAGTGAATATTCACATGTCTAAACACAGGGCGCCGGGGGAATCTGCACAGTCAATAGTCACAAGATTAAACACAGGGCCTGGGAGATCCTGCACAGTGAAAAGTCGCAAGTTTAAACACAGGGCCCGGGAGGAAGCTGCACAGAGAATAGTCACAAGTTTAAACACAGTCCCCAGGGGATCATGCAGATTGAATAGTGACGATTTTGAAGACAGGGCCCGGGTGATGCTGCACAGTGAATAGTCACAATTTTAAACGCAGTGCCCAGGGCGAACCTGCACAGTGAATATTCACAAGTTTAAACACAAGGCCCGGGGAATCCTGCACAGTGAATAGTCACAAGTTTCAACACATGGCCCTGGGAATCCTGCACAATGAAGAATCACAAGCTTAAACACAGTGCCCCAGGGGAAAGCCGCACAGTGAATATCTCAAGATTAAACACAGGGCGCGGGAGGAAGCTGCACAGTGAATAGTCACAAGTTTAGACACATGGCCTGGGGGACCTTGCACAGTAAATAGTCACAAGATTAAACTGAGGGCTCGGGGGAAGCTTCACAGTGAATAGTCACAAGATTAAACACAGGGCCTGGGAGATCCTGCACAGTGAAAAGCCACAAGATTAAACACAGTGCCGGGGGCGAAGCTGCACAGTGAATAGTCACAATTTTAAACGCAGTGCCCAGGGGGAACCTGCACAGTGAATATTCACAAGTTTAAACACAGGGCCCGGGGGAACCTGCACAGTGAATAGTCACAACTTTAAACATAGGGTGCGGGGGGAACCTGCACAGTGAATAGTCAAATGTTTCAACACAGGGACGGGGAATTCTGCACAGAGAATAGTCACAGGTTTAAGCACAAGGCAGGGGGGATGCCGCACCCTGAATAGTCGCAAGATTAAACAGAGATCCCGGGGGTACCTGCACAGTGAATAGTCACAAGTTTAAACACAGAGCTCAGGGATATCCTGCACAGTGAATAATCACAAGTTTAAATTTAGGGCCCAAGCGAACCGGCAGAGTGAATAGTGTTAAGTTTGAACAAAGGGCGCAGGCGGAACTGCACAGTGAATAGTCGCAAGATTAAACACAGGGCCCGAGGTAGAAGCTGCACAGTGAATAGTCGCAACTTTACAGACAGGGCCCGGGTGATCCTGCACAACGAATAGTCACAAGATTAAACACAGGGCCCGGGGGGAAGTTTCACATTGAATAGCCACAAGATTAATCACAGGGTTCATGAGGAAGCCGCACAGTGAATAGTCACAAGTTTAAACACAGGGCCCGGGGGATCCTGCACAGTGAATAGTCACAAGTTTAAACAGAGGACCGGGGGATCCTGCACAGTGAATAGTCACAAGTTTAAACAGAGGACCGGGGGGATCCTGCACAGTGAATAGTCACAGGTTTAAACACAGGGCGCGGGAGGAAGCTGCACAGTGGATAGTCACAAGTTTAAACACGGGGGCCGGGGGATCTTCCAGAATGAATAGTCACAAGTTAAAAAACACAGGGTGCGGGGACAAGCTGTACAGAGAATAGACACAAGATTAAACACCGGGCCCGGGGAAGCTGCACAGTGAATAGTCACAAGATTAAACACCGGGCCCGGGGAAGCTGCACAGTGAATACTCACAAGTTTAAAAACAGGGCCCGGGGGATCCTGCAAAGTGAATAGTCACAAGATTAATCACAGTACCCGGTGTAATCTGCACAGTGAATAATCACAAGTTTAAACACAGGGCCCGGGGGATCCTGCACAGTGAATAGTCACAAGTTTAAAAACAGGGCCCCGGGGATCCTGCAAAGTGAATAGTCACAAGATTAATCACAGTACCCGGTGTAATCTGCACAGTGAATAACCACAAGTTTAAACACAGGGTCCGGGGGATCCTGCACAATGAAGAGTCACAAGCTTAAACACGGGGCCCCGGGGGGATGCCGCACAGTGAATATTGACAGGATTAAACACAGAGCTGGGGGGAATCTGCAAAGTGACTATTACAAGATTAAACACGGGGCGCGGGTGTTGGCTGCACAGTGAATAGTCCAAAGATTAAATTTCGGGCCCGGGGGAACCTTCATAGTGAATAGTGTCAAGATTAAACACAGGGCCTTTCAGATCCTGCACTGTGAAAAGTCGCAAGATTAAACACAGGGCCCGGGTTTCCTGCACAGTGAATAGTCACAAGTTTAAACACAAGGCCTGGGGAATCCTGCACAGTGAATAGTCACAAGTTTCAACACATGGCCCTGGGAATCCTGCACAATGAAGAGTCACAAGTTTAAACACAGGGCGCGGGAGGAAGCTGCACAGAGAATAGTTACAAGTTTAAACACAGTCCCCAGGGGATTCTGCAATGTGAATAGTCACAAGTTTAAACACAGGGCCCGGGGGATCATGCAGATTGAATAGTGACAATTTTAAAGACAGGGCCCGGGTGATGCTGCACAGTGAATAGTCACAATTTTAAACGCAGTGCCCAGGGGGAACCTGCACAGTGAATATTCACAAGTTTAAACACAAGGCCCGGGGAATCCTGCACAGTGAATAGTCACAAGTTTCAACACATGGCCCTGGGAATCCTGCACAATGAAGAATCACAAGCTTAAACACAGTGCCCCAGGGGGAAGCCGCACAGTGAATATCTCAAGATTAAACACAGGGCGCGGGAGGAAGCTGCACAGTGAATAGTCACAAGTTTAGACACAGGGCCTGGGGGACCTTGCACAGTAAATAGTCACAAGATTAAACTGAGGGCTCGGGGGAAGCTTCACAGTGAATAGTCACAAGATTAAACACAGGGCCTGGGAGATCCTGCACAGTGAAAAGCCGCAAGATTAAACACAGTGCCGGGGGCGAAGCTGCACAGTGAATAGTCACAATTTTAAACACAGTGCCGGGGGCGAAGCTGCACAGTGAATAGTCACAATTTTAAACGCAGTGCCCAGGGGGAACCTGCACAGTGAATATTCACAAGTTTAAACACAGGGCCCGGGGGAACCTGCACAATGAATAGTCGCAAGATTAAACACAGGGCCGGGAAAAACCTGCACAGTGAATAGTCACAACTTTAAACATAGGGTGCGGGGGGAACCTGCACAGTGAATAGTCAAATGTTTAAACACAGGGACGGGGAATTCTGCACAGAGAATAGTCACAGGATTAAGCACAAGGCAGGGGGGATGCTGCACCCTGAATAGTCGCAAGATTAAACAGAGATCCCGGGGGATCCTGCACAGTGAATAGTCACAATTTTAAGCTCAGAGCCCAGGGATATCCTGCACAGTGATAAGTCTCAAGTTTAAACACAGGGCCCGGAGGAACCTGCACAGTGAATAATCACAAGTGTAAACACAGGGCGCCGGGGGAATCTGCACAGTGAATCGTCATTAGATTAAATTTAGGGCCCGAGCGAATCGGCAGAGTGAATAGTGTCAAGTTTGAACAAAGGGCGCGGGGGGAACTGCACAGTGAACAGTCACAAGATTAAACACAGGGCCCGGGGGTGAAGCTGCACAGTGAATAGTCACAAGATGAATAACAGGGTGCACGAGGAAGCCGCACAGGGAATAGTCACAAGTTTAAACACAGGGCCCGGGAGATCCTGCACAGTGAAAAGTCGCAAGTTTATTCACAGGGCCCGGGAGGAAGCTGCACAGAGAATAGTCACAAGTTTAAACACAGTCCCCAGGGGATTCCGCAATGTGAATAGTCACACGTTTAAACACAGGGCCCGGGGGATCATGCACATTGAATAGTGACAATTTTAAAGACAGGGCCCGGGTGATGCTGCACAGTGAATAGTCACAATTTTAAACGCAGTGCCCAGGGGGAACCAGCACAGTGAATATTCACAAGTTTAAACACAGGGCCCGGGGGATCCTGCACAGTGAATAGTCACAAGTTTAAACACAGGGCCCGGGGGGAAACTGCACAGTGAATAGTCGCAAGATTAAACACAGGGTCCGGGGAGAACCTGCACAGTGAATAGTCACAACTTTAAACATAGGGTACAGGGGGAACCTGCCCAGTGAATAGTCAAATGTTTAAACACAGGGACGGGGGATTCTGCACGGACAATAGTCACAGGATTAAGCACAAGGCCAGGGGGGATGCCGCACCCTGAATAGGCGCAAGATGAAACAGAGATCCCGGGGAACCTGCACAGTGAATAGTCACAAGTTTAAACACAGAGCTCAGTGGTATCCTGCACAGTGAATAGTCACAAGATTAAACACAGGGCCTGGGAGATCCTGCACAGTGAAAAGTCGCAAGATTATACACAGTGCCTGGGGCGAAGCTGCACAGTGAATAGTCAAATGTTTAAACACAGGGCCTGGGAGATCCTGCACAGTGAAAAGTCGCTAGATTAAACACAGTGCCTGGGGCGAAGCTGCACAGTGAATAGTCAAATGTTTAAACACAGGGCCCGGGGGACCTTGCACAGTGAATAGTCACAAGATTAAACTGAGGGCCCGGGGGAAGCTTCACAGTGAATATTCACAAGTCGAAACATCGGGCGCCGGGGGAACCTGCACAGTGAATAGTCACAAGATTAAACACAGGGCCTGGGAGATACTGCACAGTGAAAAGTCGCAAGATTAAACACAGTGCCTGGGGCGAAGCTGCACAGAGAATAGTCACAAGTTTAAACACAGTCCCCAGGGGATTCTGCAATGTGAATAGTCACACGTTTAAACACGGGGCCCGGGGGATCATGCACATTGAATAGTGACAATTTTAAAGACAGGGCCCGGGTGATGCTGCGCAGTGAATAGCCACAATTTTAAACGCAGTGCCCAGGGGGATCCTGCACAGTGAATCGTCACAAGTTTGAACACAAGCCCCAGGGGGAAACTGCACAGTGAATCGTCACAACTTTAAACATAGGGTGCGGGGGGAACCTGCACAGTGAATAGTCAAATGTTTAAACACAGGGACGGGGGATTCTGCACAGTGAATAGTCACAAGATTAAACACAGGGCCTGGGAGATACTGCACAGTGAAAAGTCGCAAGATTAAACACAGTGCCTGGGGCGAAGCTGCACAGTGAATAGTCACAAGTTTAAACACAGGGCCGGTGAGGAAGCTGCACAGAGAATAGTCACAAGTTTAAACACAGTCCCCAGGGGGTCCTGCAATGTGAATAGTCACAAGTTTAAACACAGGGCCCGGGGGATCATGCACATTGAATAGTGACAATTTTAAAGACAGGGCCCGGTTGTTGCTGCACAGTGAATAGTCACAAGTTTTAACACAGGGCCGGGGGGATCCTGCACAGTGAATAGTCACAAGTTTAAACACTGGGCCCGGGGGATCCTGCTCAGTGAATAGTCACAAGTTTAAACACTGGGCCCGTGGTTCCTGCACAGTGAATAGTCACAAGATTAAACACAGGGCATGGGAGGAAGCTGCACAGTGAATAGTCACAAGTTTAGACGCAGGGCCCAGGTGTGGGAGCAGTTTTGCTGAGCTTTTGCTTCTATAACTGTTATTTGAGTAAGTAGATTAATATAATCCTAGTGAATACGTATACATATATTTTTTCATATATGAATTGAAAGTATGGCTACATATTGGTACAAAATGGAGTATTTGACCGAGGCATTGTGGGACAGATTTGTTCGCTCACAGTCTGAGCTTGTTGCAGCATGTCACAGACAATGAGAGGGCCCCTCTTATCAGTGTAACTGCAGATTGCACGGCACCTTCAGGAATGCAGGCCCAATTAAAGTGACATTTGGAAGACTCTAGGATAATTGATGGGGCCTGAGATCATCAATTGGTGATCAGGGCTTGCATGAGCTTCTCACTTTGCCACATGATGCCGAATCAGTAATCTAATTGGTACTATGTGTAATGTACGTAATCAATTACCATTCTGATTGGATTGTGTCCAGCCGGGATGGGCTGAGTAACAATATATCCGTTGTGGATTTCCTTTGTTCTGTGGAGTAACACTGGACCGCTTTTAGGTAAGGTGTGCACCCCATGATATCATGAATAAAGTGTTTGTTCTCAAAGTCTGAGTCCGGAGAATTGGTGGAATAATTGGGCATAATCTTAATTTTTCTCCAACCGTTTGGCATAGTCGGCAGGATCTCTGAGTTCACGGGATCCAAAATAACCTAATCGACCGCATCAGCAGTAAGTCAACTTTTCTGCGACTCTAATGTCTCAATCACCCAGCCTGAGCCGGAATTAGGAGGGCGACTGGGCCCCACGTGATGGCCAGGGTTAACTGGGAGAGGGGGACTGGGGGTCAAGGAAGAATTGGCTGAAATCTGATTAGAAAAGGTCTAAAAAAATTTTTAGACGAAATCCAGTAAAATTTGGCGAATTTGGTGGAGCAGTAGTCATAACTTGAGTCTGCACGAGCTGGTCCTCCACTGGGTGGCGATGTGAGGCGTGAGACAAAAGGGCGAGGACAGGAATGACTGGGGCTGTAACTAATAATACAAATTGAGCCGACAGGCACGTGATCATTGCTTCTGAGTACACGAGCTGATCGAGCCCTGGAGAAAATGGCTGTGGGAAAAAAGGGAGAGCGAAAGAGCGTGGCCTGAGACACAGGGGTGAGCCAGTTAGCTGACCTTGAGAATTTAACATTAACTGCGCCTGTTCGTATCCTTGTGTCTATTCCTTTTCTTGTGTCTTGTTCGTTTTCTTTTGTTTTAATGGTACTTGATTCATAGAAAAGAACTCGTAAGTGAAGAAGGTTTTTGAGAAAGTAGAAGGAAATCTGGACTCAAGGGCTTCCAAGAGGGAAGGGTCGCCCCCGGGGACAAGTAATCCGTGTCCTCTGGAGAAAAGAGACCCACGTCCATTTGCCCCCTCGAAGGAGACGCAGAAGCACCACGGTAAATATGTGTTTTAAGGATAGGTATGTTTTGGAGTAAAAACAAGTTACTGTGTCTTTGATTCGACTGTGAGAATGTTGGAAGCTTCCAGCAAATGAATTGAATGTCTGGGATGTACAGCTTGTGTTCTGTAGAACTTGTGTTCTGTAGAACTGACTTTCGTTAACTCTTTGTTGTCTGGCCTTAATGATGAGAGAATGAGTCTGTTACTTTTTCTATTTTTACAAGTGTATATTTTGTGGGAACCTTGAGTCATGTTTTGGTTGTGAATTAGTTGAATCTGTGTGTGTTCCTTTACATCGGGACAGGGAATTTTGAAAGAGATTTGGTATTTTGAATTCGTAACCCATTACAGAAATCAATTTTCGAAGTTGTTTGGAATTGAATGAGTGTGAAAAGTGATTGTTGAGTGTGTTCATTTC
The DNA here is from genome assembly GCF_036365525.1 of Heterodontus francisci. Classification (NCBI taxonomy): domain Eukaryota; kingdom Metazoa; phylum Chordata; class Chondrichthyes; order Heterodontiformes; family Heterodontidae; genus Heterodontus; species Heterodontus francisci. The sequence continues at coordinate 1,226,891 of NW_027141909.1, forward strand.
GATTTAGTGTTGTACACCCAGGAATGGGATATAAAATTGAATTATATTTTAAGTTAAAAAGACATTTTTATTTTAAAAGTTGGTTTTGCAACTGTGAAAAAGAGATAAGCTTCAGCCTTGAAGGTCTGAAGATATTTGGCAGAAATCCAATTTGAAGTGTATCACTCCTGCTTTAATTGGATCTCCAGTTTAAAATCTGTTCTAGTTTTTTTTTGAGTTTAAATTAAAGACATATTTTACTGACTGTTTTAAGTAGCAAATGTCAGGAATTGAATATTGTTTTAAGGGAGAGAAGGATAAAAAAGGAGATAATGGGAAAGATTAAGGTTTGTGTAAGGACCTCGTGTTAAATCTTTTGTTGTAAGAATGTTAAATAACTTTTTCATCAGTTTTTGTTTTTATTACAGTCATTTGAAAGGCGCCTGAAGAACAAGAAAAATGACATAATTTGCCTATCTTTTAAAATAAGCACGTGCTATTCTGTTCTGTGTGTAGGTAATAAGTAGTATAAGTTAATAAGTCTGAACTGAATTAATACTGTTAAGGTTAATTGACCTGTTTAAGTTGAAGAACTGGAAGTTTCATTTGTTGCCACAATGAACTTTCAAGTTTATTATGTCATGTTTTGGAGGAGTCTTCAGTTCCGGACAGAGGACTCACTCATATAACATTGGCAGGTTTGATTTTTAAATATTATTGCAGTGAATTGGAATTTGGAATCATTTTTGTTTTAATAAAAAATAATCCTTGGATTAGAAACCTCTTATTTAAGGATAAAAAAAAACATTTAAAATGGAGTTTAGTTCTTTTCCATCAAAACAAAAGGGTTACGTAAAGCGACACAGCGGAGAATGCTTTGCTCCGCCCCCTTGGAGACAAGCAAGACATTAACCATGCTGGAACTATCCTTATCAATGAGACAAAGTGCTTGAGAAGAGCACTTCTGTCTTTCAAGTACAAAAAGGACAACCAAGTCTGGGCATAAGAAATTGGAATCAATAAACATCATTTAATTGATCTGGGTGGTTATTTAAAGCATTCAAAGGGAAACTTACTGTTATTTGAATTTGGAGTAATGTGAGATGTCGAAAATCCAGTTTAATTTTGGCAAGTTATTTAAGGAGTTAAAATGTCATCTAAGGTAAAGAAAAACATAAATATACACTAATGTCTGGAATCAAATGGAAATGTTTGATTTCTGTTTCAAGGAATTATGAATTTTAATTGTAAAGGTTCTCCAGGGCTCAAAATGAAATAGAATTATAATTAATGGGAATTGGCAATCAGATCTGGCTGATGCAAGCGCTAATAAAGGAATTCTGGCGATAAACAAATAGTGAACTCAACAGCTAATTTTCAAGAAGCTTCGAATTTTCCAGTGAAAGTCAGGAAAGTGTAGATAAGACTAGAAATTGATAGTTTTCTATTGGAGATGTGAGTTTTTAAGAGACCTACATTTGAAAGTCTGGCCATAACCTGAGAGATCAGGACCCTGCAGGGGGAGGTAAGCAAAGATCTCAGGTTGACACCACCAGCGCCCACCCCCACCTTTTCCTCACCGCAGATATTTGATCTATTGATAAGATCACCTGAGAGTTCAGAATATGTGGCATGATAATGGAATACCAGTGTAAGTGTGCAGATGTGATTTGTTATTTGGAAAGCAACGGAAGCATTTGTCGCATTTTCAACTTCGAAGGAGAGCAACCCTAAGAATACCAAAAGGATTTTTAAAAATAGATTAAAATGGAGTGTGGTTTTTTTTAGATCAGAGAAGAAAAAGGTTTTGTCAAGTGACGCAGCTGAGACGATTTTGCTCCGCCCCTTGGGGGAAAAAAACCCCGCTGCAGCTGCTGTTTTTCGATTTAACCCACCACACAATTTTGCATTGCTGAGAGTAAAATTTATGCATATTGGACATTGTTAAATTTTAAATTTCTAAATTGACAGATAGAATTGGATAAATTAACCCATTGGGCTCAGGGGCAGAGCCACAATAGATTTTTTCCTAGGATATTTTTAAGCAGGTGATGGCAGGCCATGTGAGAATTGATGCCACAGCTCGAGATCCAGCAGCTTTGAGAATTTAAGACCTTAACTGCAGACATCAAATATCACAGCATCTTTATCAATGAGACAATTTTCAGCATCTGCACTATTTTGCTTTTATTTTGGTGGACAATTTAATCTACCAGGTGTGTCAGATTTTGACAGCAAAGGCCCTCCTGGGACCTTTTGTGTCAAAATCATTGGGGGTGGACAAGGGAAGGAGCCAACAATCAAACCAGCATTCAAAATTTATTAAACGGACAACAAGCTCCAATCACCACGATTACCCCCACATTTTAATAACTAACGAGTAAGGTTACGACCCAACAGACACAAGTGACAGGTCATGGACTATTTGAACTATGGGGCATTGCACAACATGTTGGATGGGAAGTGTGTACGGTGTTCCACAGATGACCGTGCTAACTGCGTGACCAGGCAGAAAGGGGAAGGGGTAACTGAGAGCTGTGTCTTTGGAATTGTTTTGTGCCCCTCCCATTGGGCAACTGATGATAAGGAAAGTTGAAAGTAACATAGATGTGTGTAGGTACATGGAGCCCAGGGGAAGCGTTGTATGATCATGTTAAACATGAGATTGTGCCTGTCCTGGTCAATATCTCAGGGATGCAAATGCCGGGATATTGTATGGAACAGGCCAGAAATATGTATAGTGTATTCAATAAGATTGTAATGCAGCAGGTTGCTGATGCCATGGGTGCCACTAGATTTCGAGGCCAGGATCAGCTTTATAGAACAAAGTAGAAAATAAAGGGGTGATAAGGGGAAAAGATTACATAAAATACAATGATATTTTACCCTATGTTATGGAAATTGGAAAAGAGGTAATTGGAACAACATTGTCCATTGTCTGAGAGTAGTCTTGAAAACCAGGTCATTATATTTCCTCATCCTAAATATAAAATGGCAGAATCAAAATGTGGATTTAATGCCACTGTAAATTGCACCATGGAGTCTAGGAAAGCATTGTCAGGGTTAACCCATGTGGGCGAAATGGGAAAGGGGAGATATTGCTTAACCACCACAGCGAGGGAGTACCAGTATGGACATAAAAAGACTTGGCCGGTGAGCAACAGTACATTTTGGTTCAACCCACAAATACCATCCCGAATAGGGAAGATGGAGTTGGTAGAGATACATAAACAAAAGACAGAAACGATAACTGAGACAGAAAGTATTCAGGAGGGTTTGACATATTACCTCCGGGACGATGAATATACTATTCAGCCATTGCCCACACGCTTGGGTAAAGATAGAAAGCAGCGAGAAGTCATTGCTGTAGTGTACTACAGTTTGGAACAACAGTCGAAGATGCTACAAGATGAGATTGACAAGAAATGATTCTCCCTGGCAGGAGGACTTATGGAACTGGGGGTCAGACGTCTCCCATGTCCTGATAGTGGTTTTGGGTTTCATGGTGTTATATGTGACCTGCTTAATTTGGCAACTTTAGAAATTAATTAGACGATGTAAGAGGATGTATTAACACAGGTTGGACAGCTACCCGAAAAAAGCAATTCGTGTTCGTACTTGCTCTGTCAAAGGAGGGACAATTAGTTATGCCATAAAAGGGTAATTGTATAACCTTTTCATATATACATAAAATGAATTAATGAATGATCAATGTACTCTAAGATGTTTGTACAATCGAAATTGTAATTGTATACCTTTTATATTGTAAACGAGTAACTGAAGTCCTTGCAAAACTTATGCCTTTACAGAGTTTCCACAGGCCCCTCTTGTGGCACAAGCAGGCAACGTATTGAATGCGACCCCTCCGGGTGTTGAAGGCTGTTTCTGGACAAATAAAGACCATTAAAGGCAACTAGGTGGGATCAAGGGAACGATTCTTGAAAGGGTTTTGAAGAGTCAAGAAGGGGACTGTGGGAACGAAATTTTAGAATTTTAAGAACAGAATTTTATGGGAACATTTAAGATGAAATTAATCAATCATGTATTGCTAACAAGCTAGCTTCAGTGCTGGAGGGAGGGACAGCTTATCAGAAATGACTTCATAGCTTCAGGGCTGCCGAGGCAACTTGGGCTTGCGGCTGGTGCAGGGTGGAGGGGGAGAGACATTAAGCATTAACAACATTTTAACCCCTACCTCTCCCCTCTGCATATGATGATGATTTGTTATCATGATATGATAAAAGGAGGGATTGTGGGAGCAGTTTTGCTGAGCTTTTGCTTCTATAACTGTTATTTGAGTAAGTAGATTAATATAATCCTAGTGAATACGTATACATATGTTTTTTCATATATGAGTTGAAAGTATAGCTACATATTGGTACAAAATGGAATATTTGACCGAGGCATTGTGGGACAGATTAGTTAGCTCACAGTTTGCGCTTGTTACAGCATATCACAGACAACGAGAGGGCCCCTCTTATCAGTGTAACTGCAGGCTTCACGGCATCTTCAGGAATGCAGGCCCAATTAAAGTGACGGTTGGAAGACTCGAGGATAATTGATGGGGCCTGAGATCATCAATTGGTGATCAGGGCTTGCATGAGCTGATCACATTGCCACATGATGCCGAATCAGTAATCTAATTGGTACTATGTGTAATGTATGTAATCAATTACCGTTCTGATTGGATTGTGTCCAGCCGGGATGGGCTGAGCAACAGCATATCCGTTGTGGATTTCCTTTGTTCCGTGGAGTAGCACTGGACAGCTTTTAGGTTTGGTGTGCACCCCATGATATCATGAATAAAGTGTTTATTCTCAAAATCTGAGTCCGGAGAATTTGTGGAATAATTGGGCATAATCTGGATTTTTCTCCAACACCGGGGGATCCTGCAGAGTGAATAGTCACAAGTTTAAACACAGGGCGTGGGGGTTCCTGCACATTGAGTAGGAGATTAGAACAATACAGCGCAGTACAGGCCCTTCAGCCCTCGATGTTGCGCCGACCTGTGAAACCATCTGACCTACACTATTCCATTTTCATCCATATGTCTATCCAATGACCACTTAAATGCCCTTAAAGTTGGCGAATCTACTACTGCTGCAGGCAGGGCGTTCCACGTGCTTACTACTCTCTGAGTAAAGAAACTACCTCTCACATCTGTCCTATATCTATCACCCCTCAACTTGAAGCTATGTCCCCTCATGTTTGCCTTCACCATCCGAGGAAAAAGACTCTCACTATCCACCCTATCTAACCCTCTGATTATCTTACATGTCTCTATTAAGTCACCTCTCCACCTCCTTCTCTCCAACGAAAACAACCTCAGGTCCCTCAGCCTTTCCTCGTAAGACCTTCCCTCCATACCAGGCAACATCCTAGTAAATCTCCTCTGCACCCTTTCCACAGCTTCCACATCCTTCCTATAATGCGGTGACCAGAACTGCACGCAATACTCCAGGTGCAGTCTCACCAGAGTTTTGTACAGCTGCAGCATGACATCGTGGCTCTGAAACTCGATCCCCCTACTAATAAAAGCTAACACACCATCTGACTTCTTAACAGCCATATTAACCTGGGTGGCAACTTTCTGGGATTTATGTACCTTGACACCAAGATCTCTCTGCTCATCTACACTACCAAGAATCTTCCCATTAGCCCAGTACTCTGCATTCCTGTTACTCCTTCCAAAGTGAATCACCTCACACTTTTCCGCATTAAACTCCATTTGCCATCTCTCAGCCCAACTCTGCAGCCTATCTATGTCCCTCTGTAACCTACAACATCCTTCGGCACTATCCACAACTCCGCCGACCTTCGTGTCATCCGCAAATGTACTAACCCACCCTTTTGCACCCTCATCCAGGTCATTTATAAAAATGACAAACAGCAGTGGCCCCAAAACAGATCCTTGCGGTACACCACTAGTAACTAAACTCCAGGATGAACATTTGCCATCAACCACCACCCTCTGTCTTCTTTCAGCAAGCCAATTTCTGATCCAAAACACTAAGTTGGGCAGAGAAATGGCAGATGGAGTTCAATTAGTGGAAATGCGAGGTGATGCAGTTTGGAAGATCCAATGCAAGAGTGAACTATACAGTAAATGGAAAAGTCCTGGGGAAAATTGATGTCCAGAGAGATTTGCGTGTTCAGGCCCATTGTTCCCTGAAGCTGGCAACACAGGTAAATAGAGTGGTCAAGAAGGCATACAGCATGCTTTTCTTCATCGGACGGGGTATTGAGTACAAGAGTTGGCAGGTCATGTTACAGTTGTATAAGACTTTAGTTCGGCCACATTTGGAATACTGCGTGCAGTTCTGGTCGCCACATTACCAAAAGGATGTGGATGCTTTGGAGAGGGTGCAGAGGAGGTTCACAAGGATGTTGCCTGGTATGGAGGGCGATAGCTATGAAGAGAGGTTGAGTAGATTAGGAGTATTTTCATTAGAAAGGCGGAGGTTGAGGGGGGACCTGATTGAGGCGTACAAAATCATGAGAGGTATAGACAGGGTGGATCGAAAGAAGCTTTTTCCCAGAGTGGGGAATTCAAATACTCGGGGTCACGAGTTCAAAGTGAGAGGGGAAAGGTTCAGGGGGGATATGCATGGAAAGTTCTTTATGGAGAGGGTGGTGGGTGCCTGGAACGCGTTGCCAGCGGAGGTGGTAGATGCGAACACGATAGCGTCTTTTAAGATGTATCTGGACAGATACATGAATGGGCGGGAAGCAAAGAGATACAGACACTTAGAAAATAGGCGACCGTTTTGGTGGAGGATCTGGATCGGCGCAGGCTTGGAGGGCTGAAGGGCCTGTTCCTGTGCTGTAATTTTCTTTGTTCTTTGTTCTTGTTCTTTTGGAGAAGTGGTTACACCGAAGGTTCAGGCAGATAGATGGGTGATCGCTAGAAGGGGCAAGCATTCAGTGCAGGATTCCCCTGTGGTTATCCTCCACTCTAACAAGTATACCGTTTTGGAAACTGTTGGGGTGGATGGCCTGTCAGGGGAAAACACAGCAGCCAGAGCTGTGGCACCACGGCTGGCACTGTTGTTTAGCAGGGAGGGGCAAAGCGCAGATCAGCAATAGTTATAGGGGACTCTATAGTCAGGGTCACAGATAGGCTCTTCTGTGGACGTGAAAGAGACTCCAGGATAGTTAAAAGACAGGACCTCTAGAGTTGTAATCTCGTGATTCCTCCCTGTGCCACGTGCCAGTGAGGCTAGAAATAGGATGATAGTGCAGCTAAACACGTGGCTAAACAGCTGGTGTAGAAGGGAGGATTGCAGATATCTGAACAATTGAGATCTCTTCAGGGACAGATGGGACCTGTACAAGAAGGACGGGTTGCATCTAAACTGGAGGGGCACAAATATCCTGGCTACGAGGTATGCTTGCATCACTCGGGAGGGTTTACACTAGTGTGGCAGGGGGTTGGGAACCAGAGCAGTGGGACAGCAAGTGAAAGAAATGAGGGGGAACTAGTAAATAAGGCCAGTAAGACTAAGAGGAAGAGCAGGCAGAGAGATGTTGCGGAGCACAGCGGGACTGATGGTCTGAAGTGCATTTGTTTCAATGCCAGAATTAAACAGGTAAGGCAGATGAACTTAGAGCGTGGATTCGTACTTAGACCTATGATGTTGTTGCTATTACAGAGATTGGTTGAGGGAAGGACAGGATTGGCAGCTAAATGTTCCACGATTTAGAAGCTTCAGGAAGGATAGAGGGGGAGGTAAAAGGGATAGGGGAGTTGCATTACTGGTTACGGAGAATATCACAGCTGTACTGCGGGAGGACACCTCGGAGGGGTCGTGCAGCGAGGCAATATGGGTGGAGCTCAGTAACAGAAAGGGTGCAGTCACGATGTTGGGGGCTTTCCACAGGCCTCCCAACAGCCAGCGGGAGGTAGAGAAGCAGATATATAGACAGATTTTGGGAAGATGTAAAGGTAACAGGGTTGCAGTGTTGGGTGATTTTAACTTCCCCTATATTGACTGGGACTCACCGAGTGTTGGGGGCTTGGATGGGGCAGAATTTGTAAGGAGCATCCAGGAGGGCTGCTTGAAACAATATGTAGATAGTCCAACGAGGGATGGGGCCGTACTGTACCTGGTATTGGGGAATAAGCCCGGCCAGGTGATCGACGTTTCAGTCGGGGAGTATTTCGGGAACACTGACCATAATTCCATAAGTTTTAAGATACTTGTGGATAAGGATAAGAGTAGTCCTCGGCTGAAGGTGCTAAATTGGGGGAAGGCTAATTATAACAATATTAGGCAGGAACTGAAGAATGTAGATTGGGGGCGGCTGTTTGAGGCGAAATCAACATCTGACATGTGGGAATCTTTCAAACGTTAGTTGATTAGAATCCAGGACCAGCATGTTCCTGTGAGGATGAAGGATACGTTTGGCAAGGTTCGGGAACCTTGGATAACGCGGGATGTTGTGAGCCTGGTAAAAAAGAAGAAGGAAGCATTTGTCAGGGCTGGAAGGCTAGAAGCTGACGAATCCCTTGAGGAACATAAAGACAGTAGGAGGAACTTAAGCAAGGAGGCAGGAGGGTTAAAAGGGGTCATGCAGTCCTTGCCAAACAGGATTAAGGAAAATCCCAAGGCTTTTCATGTGTATATAAAGAGCAAGAGGGTAACCAGGGAAAGGGTTGGCCCACACAAGGACAGAGAAGGGAATCTATGTGTGGAGCCAGAGGAAATAGGCTAGGTACTAAATGAGTGCTTTGCATCAGTATTAACCAAAGAGGATGACTTGGTGGATGATGAGCCTAGGGAAGGGAGTGTAGATAGTCTCAGTCATCTCATTATCAAAAAGAGGAAGTGTTGGGTGTCTTGCAAAGCATTAAGGTAGATACGTCTCCAGGGTCTGATGGGATCTACCCCAGAATACTGAGGGAGGCAAGGGAAGAAATTGCTGGGGCCTTGACAGAAATCTTTGCATCCTCATTGGCTACAGGTGCGGTCCCAGAGGACTGGATAATAGCCAATGTTGTTCCTTTGTTTAAGAAGGGGAGCAAGAATTATCCAGGAAATTATAGGCCGGTGAGCCTTACGTCAGTGGTGGGGAAAATGTTAGAGAGGATTCTTCGGGACAGGATTTACTCCCATTTGGAAACAAACGAACCTATTAGCGAGAGGCAGCATGGTTTTGTGAAGGGGAGGTCGTGTCTCACTAATTTGATTGAGTTCTTTGAGGAAGTGACGAAGATGATTGATGAAGGAAGGGCAATGGATGTTATCTGTATGGACTTCAGTAAAGCCTTTGACAAGGTCCCTCATGGCAGACTGGTACAAACGATGAAGTCACACTTGATCAGAGGTGAACCGGCAAAATGGATACAGAACTGGCTCGGTCAGAGAAGACAGAGGGTAGCAGAGAAAGGGTGCTTTTCCGAATGGGGGGATGTGACCAGTGGTGTTCCGCAGGGATCAGTGCTGGGACATTTGCTGTTTGTAGTATATATGGATGATTTGGAGGACAATGTTTAGTCTGATTAGTAAGTTTGCGGATGACACAAAGGTTGGTGGAGTCGCGGATAGTGATGAGGATTGTCAGAGGATACAGCAGGATATAGATCGGTTGGAGACTTGGGCAGAGAAATGGTAGATGGAGCTTAATCCGGACAAATGTGAGGCAATGCATTTTGGAAGCTCTAATGCAGGTGGGAAGTATACAGTAAATGGCAGAACCCTTCGGTGTATTGACAGGCAGAGAGATCTGGGCGTACACAGGTCACTGAAAGTGGCAACGCAGGTGGATAAGTTAGTTAAGAAGGCATACAGCATGCTTATCATCATCGGTCGGGGCAGAGAGTATATAAATTGACAAGTCATGCTGCAGTTGTACAGAACTTTAGTTCGGCCACACTTATAATATTGTGTGCAATTCTGTTCGCCATACGACCAGATGGACGTGGAGGCTTTGGAGAGGGCACAGAAGAGGTTTACCAGGATGTTGCCTGGTCTGGAGGGCATTAGTTATGAGGAGAGGTTGGATAAACTCGGATTGTTTTCACTGGAACGACGGAGGTGGAGGGGCGACATGATAGAGGTTTACAAAGTTATAAGCGGCATGGACAGAGTGGATAGTCAGAAGCTTTTTCCCAGGGTGGAAGAGTCAGTTACGAGGGGACATAGGTTTAAGGTGAGAGGGACAAAGTTTACAGGGGATGTGCGAGGCAAGTTCTTTACACAGAGGGTGGTGAGTGCCTGGAACATACTGCCGGGGGAGGTGGAAGCAGGTACGATAATGACGTTTGAGAGACATCTTGACAAATGCATGAATAGGATGGGAATAGAGGGTTATGGACACCGGAAGTGCAGAAGGTTTTAGTTTAGGCAGGCATCAGGATCGGCGCAGGCTTGGAGGGCAGAATGGCCTGTTCCTGTGCTGTACTGTTCTTTGTTCTTTGTTCTGAAGACAGCATCCAAAGTATAGACGAACATCCCTGAGATGCTTCTCTGACGTTAGGAGTTTAATTTCCGAATAGTGATGCAGAGTGAAGGTCATCATTGAAACAACATGAAATCTGCAGATGGGTCTCGTGATTTTTCCCGGACTTCCTTGATTTCAGTTTAATACAGCTTCTAGTTATGATTAGTTGCACATTGTGATCAGATTTGTCCAGTCTTGGGGGTGGTTTGGGTCCAATTCAATTTTAGTGGAAAATATATTCCATCAACAGGGAATTAACACAGCTGTCGTAATCTGTTTGTTCAAAGATTAAGAAAGAAATGTTTGAACAATTTTGCAACCTCAGTATCCCCATAGAGATCCGGGAGGGTATAAATTTAATGCACTGGGAATGTGTCACCACAGAATTTACTTCAGAGATATTACCTGCAGCACGAACAGATCGATCACTCCAAGCAGAGAATGCACCGACAAATTCAATGGGTGAGGAAAATATTCTATGTGATCCTGGCTACAGTTGGTGTTCCTGGTAAGTATCTCTAACCAATGAGGTTTTGTAAATCTGTGTATGAACTGGTTTCTTCCATTACCATGGGAATAATAATATTACATGAGATCGAATGGTTACAGTTACATAGACACACATTCAATAATATAATTGTATTAATTTCCTGAATTATCTGTGCAGTTTTAATCTGTTGTCTCAACTGTTTCTAGATCAAGACACTCTGCATTGTAAAGTTATTGAATTATGTGGAATGTTCTGTAGAATCATGGCTCAAAGCAGGAAAATCTCAGAGGGGAAGGATCACTGGAATTATCTTTTAATGTAGAATTATACTGTGTGTGCACTAACTGGAGTGGAGCACCTGACCCCAGCCATCATGTATAACTGGGATCATGGAATTCCTGGAATATCTGTCATTGTATTCAATGCGGGTCCCCATCTTACTCTTACTCTAAGTAGAGTTGTTGATGGCACTATCAGGTATTGATCATTTTCCTTCCTGAGCACGGTCTTGAGCATCGTTTGGTCATAGGTGCACTGAATATGAAAGGATTCTCTTCAATATTACGAAAAACACTGATGACTATGACTTGTTAATAGACAAGTTACCGATTCTACAGCACAGAAACTGAGCATTCGGTACAACTAGATCACGACTGTCTTCCTGCTCTGCACGAGCCTCTCTTCATTCCAGCTCATCTAATGCTATCCGTATATCCTTCCAATCCTGTCTCCCTCATGTACTAACCTCGCTTCTTCTTATTTTTTCCCCATTGCAAGAGGTCTCAATTCCAAGTTCTCAGCTCTCCGAGTAAATAGGTCTCTCGTGAATACAATCGTGCATTTATTGATGACCATCTTATTTTCAGGAAATGCAGAACTGGTCACCAGCGAAGGTCGAAATCTCATGTCCACGTTATCCCTCTCTAACCCTTATATAATTTTAAAGGCCTCTATTCGTTCAACACCTATCCTTGCCTTATCGACAGAATAGAGCCACAACATATCCCAATAATTATAATCTCCCAGTTATGGTATTATTTTTGTGAAGATTACGTTAACCTGCTGGTTACCCTGGATATTTTTATCATGTGTAGTCCAGAAGAGTACACATTATTTACGTGTTCAATAAACACCTTTCTAATAGGTTGAGGGGGGACCTGATTGAGGTGTACAAAATCATGAGAGGTATAGACACGTTGGATAGCAAGAAGCTTTTTCCCAGAGTGGGGGATTCAATTACTATGGGGCAAGAGTTCAAAGTGAAAGGGGAAAAGTTTAGGGGGGATATGCGTGGAAAGTTCTTTACGCAGAGGGTGGTGGGTGCCTGGAACGCGTTGCCAGCGGAGGTGGTAGACGTGGGCACGATAGCATCTTTTAAGATGTATCTAGACAGATACATGAATGGGCAGGAAGTAAAGAGATACTGACCCTTAGAAAATAGGCATCATGTTGAGATAGAGGATCTGGATCGGCGCAGGTTTGGAGGGCCGAAGGGCCTGTTCCTTTGTTCTTTTTTGTTATTATAACGCTTTTATTTTAATGATATTCCTGTAGAAATCAAAGCCCGTGCTGTGATCACATTTGCATTGACTCAGTAAATTCCCTTTTCAATTGAACTCATTTGTACATCAGAGGAGTGGTCCAAGATGTACGAGTACAATCCGAGGGACTGGTTCGGGTCAGGGAGGAATTTCTTCGACCCCATGGAGAGATTCGAGTCCAGGATGGGTCCCTACAGTGGAAATGGTTATTGACCGGGTGCAGTTCTTCAATTGACCCGTTTTTTGGCTCCCCATTGCTATATTTAACAGGCTGACTAGCGTCTGGTGAGCGGATTGCTGCACCTCGCCGTCCAGGATTTGTTAAATCTGGAAGTGCTGGGGTTGGAGGCAGCTTGGGCTCATGGACCCGATCTGACCCGATCCCAGACCACACGGTATTTGGTGCTAAAATCCTTCCTGCCTGGGTTGAGAAGCGGAGAATGTTTTTCAGTAATTTACAGCCATTCTCCCTTTTGTACTTGGCAGTTAATTTAGTGTCAATTGTGATCCTGTCCAAGGGAAATTGCGGACTGTCCAGCTGCACCACCCGCTACCTGGTGGCCATGTCAACAGCGGATCTACTGGTCATTATCACTGAGATCATACTCCGGAGAATCAATGATTATTATTTCCCATTTAATTTCCTGGACCTCACCTCTGTGTGTCGCTCTGTCTGTGTCCTGACCCGGGCAGCGATCGACTGTTCTGTCTGGTTCACCATCACATTCACACTTGATCGATTTGTCGCAATTTGTTGCCCGAAGCTGAAATCAAAATATTGTACAAGGAAAACTGTGGCTGTGGTTCTATCAACAACCAGCATTCTATTATTACTAAAAAATATTCCCATCTACTTTAGATTTAAACCTCGTTGGGTAATCGATAATGTAGAATGGAGCTGCTCTAATAAGCCAAGCTATTATACTGACCCTCGATGGATTGGATTTACAATGTTTGAAAAAGCTTTAACACCATTATTGCCATTCATTTTTATTCTGTTGCTGAACGCTCTGACGTTCAGACACATTTTAGTGACCGGACGAGTTCGTCAGAGACTGAGGGGTCAGAGCAAGAAAGATAATCACAGTGACTCTGAAATGGAGAGAAGAAGGAAGTCTATGATTTTACTCTTCAGCATATCTGGCAGTTTCATATTTCTGTGGCTGGTTTATATGTTGTACATTTTTGGTGTTGGTTACTTCTTAGAAGATAATTCTTTTGATATCTTTGAAAATGTCGCATATATGCTGCGGAATTTAAGTTGCTGTACGAACACATTTATTTATGTGACCACTCAGTCCGAGTTCAGAGAGCAGTTAAAGAGCGCACTGAAATATCCAGTTACATCAATTATTAAATCAATAAAGAAACAAAACAACTGAGACCAGCTGAAAGATCCAATGGTTAATGGACAAGAGGTGACCGCTGGAGGTCCAGAAGAAAATGGCCTGCAGGAGTAAAGACAAGCACTAGAGCTGTTATCGACGGGGAGAGGGGGTTCGAGAGCAGGAGGATGGGAAGTAAATTAGCAGCAGCTATCTGATACACCAAAGACCAGTGAATAAAGAACAGAGAGTGACATTCAGAGGACCTGAAGTAAATGAGCAGCAGTAGTCGGGCACGTCAAGCAGTATTAGGACAAGCACAAGAGTTTCCTTTCAGAGGACCATTAACAAATATGCAGGAGGAGTCAGACACAGAATGGATCAGCGGGACATTGGGGGGGCGGTGGGGAGGGGGGAAGTGGGGGTGGTGGGGGTCGGGGGGTTGGCACAGGAGACACTGGGAGGACCGGATGTACATTATCAAGAATCAAAAAAGATAATGGGCAGTGAGCAAAGGGAAACAGATGACTTTCATACAGGGGTCAGGAGGAGAGTTATTGCGCTCCCCAAAGGAACTGATGTGAAAGAAGCTTGAACTGGATATGTCACCTATCATTAAACAAGAACCATGCAGTTTAATAAGTCTGTTAACTGACTTGATCAATTAAATATATCTGTAGAAGAAAACATTTATATTTAAAAAGAACATTAATTATTCTTAATTGCTGGGAATGTTGAGGTGAATTCTTTCGGACAGTTGACATTGTTGATAAGAAGATGAAACATTGATTGTCCAACTGCTTTGTAACTACAAGGATGTAATATGTGTTCACACCATGAAATGTTAACTCCTGGAGCCTAGGAAATAAGCAATGGACATGCTTTCAGCGTACTCACTCCAATTACAGAAGTGCGGTTACAGCAGAGGAACCTGACGTTAAACTAATGAAAGAAGGTAATTCAAAGCATTTCATAATAAGGAATCAGAAGCCCGAAATATGGAAACTCAGAGTCTTTGCTGGTACAGTTTACAATGGTGTCTGTGGTGTAACTATTCTGAAACACAGTTCAACGTAATGTCAATTCAGAGACAGGAGAACAAAGGCATCGCCTGTGCTGGCAACATTCAAAGAATACTCGGCTTGAAGGATAAGAAACTTCCACATTGTCTTCAGTATTTCTTACATCTTGTTTAATAAATTATACTGGATTCAGAAGTAGTCGTTGTTTGTACATTGTTAGGTCAGGCACAACTGAGGACCTCATTGTAAGAAATTGAAAATTCAGAACTGAGAATTTTTAAATAAAAGTGTTTTAAGCCTCAAAATCTCAAACATGCAATGGTGCAACTTGGGGCCAGACGGTGAAAAAGGCTAAAACGAAATGACTGGTTGTGAAGTTGAGTGGAATCTTGCTCTGATTACTCTGACAAACTTTTTTCATTCAAGGAAGGGAATCCGTAAGGGGAACAACCAGACATCGATCCGCAAGACCTGTGAATAAGATGTCATTTGAATTACGAGGTGAAAGATTGGTGAAAGGCATAGAACAAAGATCAGCGGAAAAGAGGAATAATTTAGTATTTTAAGTTTCCAAGAACCATAGAATCATCGAAACATAAAATATTTAAGGCACAGAAAGAGGGCACTTTGACACATCGTGTCTGTGCCAGCGGAAAACGGATCCATCTATTCCAATCCCACATGCCAGCATTTGATTCTTAGCCCTGCAGATTATGGGAGCTGAGGTGCATATCCAGACATCTTTTTAATAAGCTGAGAGTCTCTGCCTCAACTCTCCTTTCAGCCAGTGAGGTCCAGAGACGACCAACCTCTGGGTAAAATAAAAACGTTTTTCCTCATGTTGCCTTTATTTTTCTCGCAATCAGTTTCAAGCTATGCCCCCTCATCACTGACCTCTCTGCTAAAGCGAATAGATCCTTCACCTCCACTCTATCCAGGCTCTTCAAGATTTAGTACATTTCAATCAGATCTCCTTTCTGCCTTCTCTGTTCCAAGGAGAATAACCACAGCCTATTCAATCTTTCCTCCTACCTGCATTTTTACAGTCCTGGCAACATCCTTGTAAATCTCCGCTGTAAGCTCTCGAGTGCAATTACATCCTTTCTGCAATGAGATGACCAGAACTGCACACAGTACTCAAGTTTTGGCCTAACCAATGAGTTATACAGTTCCAGCATAACCTCACCTGTTCTTATATGCTGTACCACAGCAAATAAAGGAAAGGATTCCATATACCTTCTGAACCACCTTATCGACCTGTCCTGTTACCTTCAAGTATCTGTGGAAATTGATTCCAAGGTCCCTCACTTCCTTTACACTTCTAAGTATTTTTTTTCATTTATCATCTATTCCTTTGCCTTGTTTGAACTCCCAAAATGCATCACCTCGCACTTCCCTGGCTGGAATTCCATTTGTCAAATTTGTGCCCATCTGAACAGACCATCAATATCTTCCTGCAGCCTACAGCTATCATCTTTGCATCTTCCAAATAGCCAGTCTTCGTCTTGTCTGCAAGCTTCTTGATCATGCCTCCTACATTTACGTCCAAATCGTTTAGATATAGCACAAAAAGCAGGGGACCCAGTACTGAGTCCCTGCAGAATACCACTGGAAACAGCCCTCCAGTCATTAAAACACCTGTCAACAATTAGCCTTTGTTTCCTGTCACTGAGCCAATTTTGTATCTACCTTGCTGCATTTCCCTGAATCCCATGGGGATTTTTTTTAACCAGTCTGCCATGTGGGACTTGTCAAAAGCCTTGCTGAATTCTATGTTGACCATGTCAGCTGCACTACCCTTATCTATCTTCCTTGTTTCTGCTTCAAAAATGTGGTCAAGTTGGTCAAACAAGATCTTCCCTTAACAAATCCATACTGACTATCCTTGATTAACCTGTGCCTTTCTAAGTGACAGTTTATCCTGTCTCTCTGAATAGATTCCAATAATGTGCCCAGTACTGATGTTAGGCTGACTGCCCTGAATTATTCAGTCTATCCTTCGCACCCTTTTAATCAGAGGTAAAACGTTAGCAATTCTCCAATCCTTAAGCACCGCAACTGTATCCAGTGAGGACCACAGTGCTGAGGACGCCGTGGATAGATTGTTTAGTGATGTGGTCACACTGCAGGTCATGGCTGGACAGGTAGAAAAGTAATGGCTGTCCACCAGGAGGAGTAGTAGGCGCAGCTAGGTCGTGCAGGAGTCCCCTGTGGCCATTGCCCTGTCTAACAGATATACCGCCTTAGATACTGTTGGGGTAAGGATGGGAATGCCTCTCAGGGGAAAGCAGCAACAGCCAAGTTCGTGGTGCCACGGATGGCTCTGCTGTACAGCAGGTCAGGAAAAACACGTGGAGATCCATGGTGATAGGAGATTCAATTGTAAGGGGAGCAGACAGGCGTTTCTGTGTCCACAAACGAGACTCCAGGATTTTGTGTTGCCTCCCTGTTGCGAGGATGAATAATGCCTCAGAGTGGCTTGTTCAAGGGAAAGCATGTTGTCCCTTATGTATTCTTTTTCGTTAAAAAGTGGTTAGAATTGGTTGAACATGGGTTTCTTTGTCCTTTGCCTTTAAAAAGAGAGGTGGGATGTCATTACATCCAGGGAACTTTTGCTTCACCACTTTAAAACTAGTAGAGTTAACCCTTTCAGCTAGCAGCTCATTGACCTTGTGTTCTTTGTTTCTCTAAATAGGTGGACGATATGGTCACAGAGATCAATCAACTCCAGCACCTTAAGATATTTGCAATATTTATGACAGCATGGTAATATTTTGATCTGAAGGCTTCGCCTTCTTTATTTCAAAAGTCAGAAATTGTCATTAATTCATTCATGCATTTGTTTCGATTTGTTGTCTTTCCACAGAAAGTCTTTGCAATTATTTGCAGTCAGCTTCCATTACAATTGTAGACATTACTGTCTCTGATAAATTCATCTGAAACCACGAAACATGGAAATAATTGTTTATGACTTTTTAATCAATAATAAATAAATTAATATGAGTTGCTATTCTAAGCAATCAAAAGGAAATCTACTTGAGTTTAAAGGGATATAAACATACATAATTTTCACAAAAGTTAATGGGAATGCCATTGAATACAGAATACTGAGGAAAAACCTTGCTTTCAGATATATAAATGAAAGATATTGTCAACTGACAGCACCATTAGTTGAATTAGGGAAACTTAGATTTTTAAAAATCAGTATCATTCGGTGCATTTCCTATCAAAAGTAAAGGGGTATCTGAGGTAAATAATAAACCAGCGTGCATAATCTCTTGTTTTAATTGTATGTACTTACATGTTAACAGTTTAGGAATTAACAGCACTCCTTTGAAAGGATAATGACTGTCATCGAGTGAGGTGATCAGCAGGTGGTGTGACAGTCTTCAATCTGAGGAGTATCAATGAAGTTTTAACAGATAATAACATTCTTCATCATCAGTAGTCACTCAGGTTATGATATTTTAGAAGGTAAGAAAATGTAACATTTGTGCAGATCACACCACTCATGAGCTGGAGAATATAAAGAATGGTCAACAACAAGAGTGAGATTAAGGAGGAGGCACATTTTGTCCTGTGGGGAATTGGTGGTTCTTGGAATCTTTTATTTTCCACTTGTGCTTGATGTCACGCTGTTTTAACCTTCTCTATTATGTCTTCTGAGATGTCCTGATGTGTGTTGCGCTTTGTTCATGTAAGTTGTCACCTTTGTGGTTGGCGACCATTTCGCTGCGGGTCACCAGTTTCTTGCCATCCCATACTCTACGGTCTGGCTTCACCTGCTTCTTTCCCCATTGCAGTGGAAAGTATGTTGGCAAAGTGCATACCCAAAGGAAGAGAAGAACCATCACAAATCGAATGATACTGGGCAGCTTTCCTATAGCTGCTGGAGCATGTTTAGATTTGAGAACCTGTACAATGGGATTTTTTGTCTTATATTTTTTCAATACATTTTAGCACTAATATCATTTGACACAATTACTTTAATATCATTGTCATGCCCCGTGGAGCCCATGTCAAATTCATATCTTTTAACATAGGTTTTCACTTAGTGTGTAGGATTTTGTAACTGACTTTTCTTTTAAAATGGACGAGTCGCAAATAATGGCCACCAAAGGTTATCTGACCTTGATCAGTGAATTTCTAAACAGCCATACTGTCTCACAAGGACAAAAGGATACATTCCAGACTAAGAAGTGGCAACTCCACGTATCCTGAGACATTCCAAGAGGCAATCCTGAACTGAAAGGGTCTTTCTGAAACAAAGACCGTAATCAAGCAATAAGCCAGGTAATGAATAATCACTCTAATTCCAACACCATATTTGGGAAAGTAAAATGTGATAATGTACATGCTAAGCTAACCATGTTTGTTTCTTTTTATTCTTTAAATGCTATTTGAAGAAAGTCACAACAGCAACAGCAAAAAGGGCAGAAAAATCTATGTCTAAATAATTGGAGACTGCAGCATGGTGAGGTCTCCAATCCTGTTCCATTTCGAATCCACTGGTACTGCACACTGACCTCGTAGTAATGAGACTACAAGCAACCAAGTTTATGGCCTGCAGAAATTCTATCCCTTCAGGACAATCCTGAAGGTCACTTCAGCACGTGACTCTGGCTGTTGAACTTCGCGAAGCAACACTTCAGGAGTGAAGACGTCTTTTTCATAAAGTCTGCAACGTGTCTTTTCGAGAATGAGCCATGTGAATTATGAACTATTGTTTTAATTATAAGCTGTAAAAGTGCACTATTCTTTTCAACTGTACTTTCCTTAAGTGTGTTTGTGTATGTCACTGTGTGAGTGAGTGCTGTAGCCTTAGATTTCAGGGTGAGTGTTGAATGAAGAGTCCAGAGGTCGTGTATTCATACAATGCAGGACATGTGAAGAGCAGTTCTGGTCTTCAAACAGGAGCGAAAATGCTCACATGTAGCGTGAATTTTCGAACAGGAATCGCAAGAAAAATAATAATGTACAATGGATACATTGATGGACTGATAACAAAATGGTGATAATGAGGCAATGTTGCAAATGATTTGTCAATTGAGTTTGCTCAGCTGCATGTTCCAATTGTGATTAAGAGCAGCTGATACTAATTGTGTAAAGATCAGGGCACATCTGGAAGAACCAGTTTCCACCAGGGAAGGGGTACGGGGGAAGCTGGTCTGGAGAAGGGAAATGTAGTCTGCACTTATGCTGTTTGGATTACTGTGATTAAACCTATGTTGAAGTAAGACTGGCTCCTGCTTTATCCTTTGACAGATGCATGTTTAACAAATTAACATAATGGTCCTGCATTTTTGCGCCTTCCCAGGATCAGATATTGTAATTGGCATGTTTCATGTTCCTTTGTTGATCTCTGTCAGGGCGTGGGATTCGCCTGACTTCAGGCAGTGCAGGGCACGTGAACGAAATATTCTATGAGGCTATCAGTCCCTCCTTCAGGGTAATTCAAACCAACAAGGAACCTACTCGCTGCAACGGAAAAATCTGCAATAATTGTAATTCATGTGTGGGAGAAGCAGAAGGACATGGGCATGCTTTTGCTGGCTGATTTGCCTTGAAGATTTTTTGGGATGTTTGTTGAATGCCAAGTTAGTAAGTGTATAACTGATCCATCCTGAAATTGTGCGAAATCGAACATAAAATCACACAAATATTTGGGAACGACAAATAAAATTAGGAGGGAAAATAGACCTTCTCGAGAAAGGAAACGAAATTATTGAAATAGGAAGATATTTGTACTGGCAAAGGATTGAATCTGATTCACCAGTAAATCCATGTATTTGGTTTCTGTTTGTTATAAATGTAAAATCTGTGGCAGCTTTGCCTTTCCAGCCAACTGACATAGTCGTCGGAGTTAGAGCTTTCCTGCTGCTGTGTTTCGGTAACCCAGAAGATACAATGATATCCTGGGGCTGGAATTGTATTACTTACTTTCCGTGGCACGCCTGCAATCTGTTGTCAATCACTTCCAGAACTCTGAGTAAGAGCTGTGCTGCTAACAGCTTCCTCCATCACCTACCAACTGGACACTTGAGCTGCAGTTCCATCAACAAGAAGGCAAGGTTGGCACTCACATTGGCCCGAACCCCCTCAAACACATTCTGCATTCCCCCCTGTTTCTACGAAGTCTCTCCATGTAGTGGGAACAGATGGTTCATCTAATTCCAAAGATTAAGCACAGTGGTGCAGTGGTTAGCACCGCAGCCTCACAGCTCCAGTGACCCGGGATCAATTCTGGGTACCGCATATGTGGAATTTGCAAGTTCTCCCTGTATCTGCGTGGGTTTCCTCCGGGTGCTCCGGTTTCCTCCCACATGCCAAAGACTTGCAGGTTGATAGGTAAATTGGCTATTGTAAATTGCCCCTGGTATATGTAGGTGGTAGTGAAATATAGGGACAGGTGGTGATGTGGTAGGAATATGGGATTCGTGTAGGATTAGTATAAATGTGTGGTTGATGGTCGGCACAGACTCGGTGGGTTGAAGGGCCTGTTTCAGTGCATTATCTCTTAAAAAAGTAATGCCCAAGGTTCGACACACAGCGTCATAACAATCCATATTGTGACCTCCCCTTTCAAACATGTAACTAAGCATTGATGGGGAATTGAAGAGCCTGGATCAGATCCAATGACCCCTCCACTTGTCAATTTATGACACAATACTGCGTATTTTTCATGTTCTCCTGATCATTACAATGTATCTATTTGAAATTATCATAGCCGATCATGAAGCTCATGGCTTATTTCAACAAATAGGCTAACGACAGTTTATGCTTCCCCCAACTACTCTGTCATTTGCCTCTTTTAATTATTCGGTCAAAGATTGGGGCCAGGATGAGATGAAATTTACTCTGGATGAATGACGGACAAACTGAAACTGTCTTCTTTCACTCCCACAAAAAACACCGCATATTTTGCATTGTTTGCATCAGATTTGAGCTGATAAAAGGCCACTAAAAATCGCATCACACATTTGCCATGAAATGGCCTTGCCAACATGAGAGAATCTAACCACCTCCCCTTGATATTCATTGTCGTGGTCACTCCCCTATTACCACATTATTAATATCATAGGCGTTACTTTTGATCAGAAATTTTACTGGGCCAGCCAAATAAATATTATTGCTCCAGAGAAGATCAGACGCTGGGATTTATGCAACAAATAACTCACTGACTTGTACATCCGCAATCTCCAAGGCATAAGTCAGGAATGCTGGAATACACTCCACTTTTCTCGATCTGTGCCGCCGCCAACAAAACTCAAGCGCCTCAGCAAGATCCAAGAAAATGGGCTTGCTTGATGTACATCTGCTGCACCAGACTAACACTTAACTCATTCCATCACCAGCACACAGTGGCTGCCGTGTGCACCATATATAACATCACACCGCAGGAAGTTACTAAATTTATTTCGACAGCTCCTTTCAAGCACGAGACCGCTAACACCTAAAAGGATAAGGGCGGCAGATGCATGGAAACATAAACACCTGAATGCTCCCTCCAAGACACAGACATCCTGTGTTGGAACCACATCGTCATTTCTTCACTGTTGCTGTGTCTAAATCCTGGAACCTCCTTTCTAATTGCAATGCGGGTGCACCGAAAGCAGATGGAGTCCAGCGTTTCAAGAAGGTGGCTCTCCACCAAGTACTCAAGGCAAACTATAGATGGATAACAAATCCCAGCCTCGCCAGCAATGCCCACATCCAAGGAACAAGAAGGAACAGCCTTCACCTTGCTACCTCAGTCTAAGCCCAGATGTGTGTTCCATTGGTGCCCTGCCCATTCCTGAGCTCAGCACATTCTCCGCCGTTTATGAGTAAGTGGTCTTCCAATTAAAATGGTGATGAGGAGGAATTTCTTCTCTTGAAAGTTCCATCGCATTTAGAATTCACTTTCACAGAAGTCAGTGGAGTCTGGGTCATTGTATATATTCAAGCCTGGTTTAGACTGACTTTTCATTTATGAGGGAGTGAAGACTTACTGTTGTCTGGCAGGAAATTGGAATTACGACCATGTTCTGATCAGCCATTATGCTATTGAATGCAGAACATGATCTATGGGCTGAATGGCCTACTCCCACTTTTATTTCTAATGACCTTGTTCCCACTGCCTGCTGATGTAGTTTCAGCTCCCACTTTCCGTCCTGGCGACAGGACTTCTCAACCTCCATCAAAATTCAGCCGAACCATTCACAATTCTCTTTCAGAAACTTTCATAATTTTGTAAAGTTAAATTAAATTTCCCCCTTAATAATCTTTGGACCAGTGAAAAAGGACAGATTTTTGAGCTTTTGTTAATAACTATATTGCTCGTTCCTTGCAACATTCTAGCACATCTTTAATCTTTTCCTGGCTCTAATATCTTTCTTAGAAAGGGTTACCTTGAGCTGCAGGCAATGTTCAGTCGGGGCGTGGAATGCCCTGCCTGCAACAGTAGTAGACTCGCCAACTTTAAGGGCATTTAAGTGGTCATTGGATAGACATAGGGATGAAAATGGAATAGTGTAGGTCAGATCGTTTCACAGGTCGGCGCAACATCGAGGGCCGAAGGGCCTGTACTGCGCTGTAATGTTCTAATGTTCTAATTCTAATTCTTATCATCATCAGTGAAAGGAAATCTTTTACATCTCTTGCACTTGCACAGAAAGGAACTGCGGGCAAGCAAACCAGATCTTGGTTGTGATAGAAGAGTGAATAAAGATATTTTGTTTACGATTTTAGGTGGACCTGGTGGAAATGGAAGAGCATAATGTGTTGAAGGTGGAGGCGGTTGGAGTGGAAAGTGAGAACAAGTGAATTAATATAATGGTTCTTGAAGGGAGGGAAGGAGGTGAGGACAGTCACTCGGGTGATGGAAGAGATAAAGCTGAGGCCTTTGCAAAACTAATGTGAGGAATGCACGGTTAATGTGAAATGAAGAGACTGCAGAAGCTCTGGTATGGAAGATGGCGTCGTTGGGACAAACAGAAGGTGATGAGGAAACTGAGAGAATGGAAGTTATCATTTATGCAAAGTGGAGTTTGAGGAATTGTGGTCAAGATAACTGTGGAAGTTGGTGGATCATATTAAATATTGATGCAAAGTCTGTCCACTTATATTGAGGGAGGGAATTCGTGGAAGAGAAGTGAAGAGTCACAGATGTACCGTTTTCAGGCGAGGGAGCAACACATATTTCAATGCAAATTTGATTCAATTTTCCAGCTCGATGTGAACAAGGGTTTGACACAGCCACAATCATCGATGCATCGGATAAAGAGGTTGAAAAGGGAAACGGAGTAGCTCGCACCGTGTGAGGGAGAGAAATATTTTGAAAATCCTGCCATTGTGTTCAGTTCCAGGCACCACACTTTGAGGAGCAATGTATTGGCTTTCGAGCGGGTGTAGAACATGTTCAAGAGAAAATTCCAGGGGTAACAAATGTTTTATGCCGACAGATTAAAGAATCGGGGTTGTTCTCCTTTAAGAGGAAATTGTGAGAGAGTTTGATAGAGTTGTTCCAAACCATGGGCTGCTTAAACAGAGTAGACACTGAGAAACTGCTCTCATTGGCCGACCTGACGAATACCAGAGGGCACAAGTTTTAGGGGAATGGCAACAGCATCAATTGCGACATTAGGGAAACGTATGTGTACAAAGCACCTGTTTTGGAAATGAAATGAACTGGCTGAGAGAGTGGTGAAACCAGAATGAATCAGAAGCGAATTGAATAAACAACTGAAGAGATGAAACAATGCAGTTCAGTGATGAGGAGATGTGGGAGTGAGATTAGCTGAGCTGCCTGTGCAGAGAGCTGACACGGTCAAGACAGACCAAATGGCCAACTGCTGTGTTGCAAGCATTCTATACTCCTTTTTGTTTGAATATATGAATTATTGAACGAAATTGCACAGTTAAAGAGAGCATCAAGAGTATACACGAACATCCCTCAGAGGCTTCTCTGATGTTAGGAATTTAATTTATGAATAGCCATGCAGAGTGAAGGCCATCACTAAAACAACATGAGATCTACAGATGGGACTCGTGATTTTTCTAGGACATCCTTGATTTCTGTTTAACACAGCTTCCAGTTATGATTACTTTCTTGCTGTGATCAGATTTGACCAGTCTTGGGAGTGGGGATGGGTCCAATTCAATTTTAGTGGAAAATATATTCCATATTCAGGGAATTAACACAGCTGTCGTAATCTGTTTGTTCAAAGATTAAGAAAAACTGTTTGAACAATTTTGCAACCTCACTATCCCCATGGAGATTCGGGAGGGTATAAAGTTAATGCACTGGGAATGTGCCAGCTCAGAATTTGTGTCATTGATATTAACTGCAGCACGAACAGACCGATCACTCCAAGGAGAAAATGCTCCGACCAATTCAATGGGTCAAGACAATATTCTACATGATCCTTGCTATAATTGGCGTTCCTGGTAAGTATCTGTAACCAATGAAGTTTCAGAAATCTGTGTGTGAGCTGGTTTCTTCCATTACCATGGGAATAATTATATTACATGAGATTGAATGGTTCCAGTTACACAGACTCACATTCAATAATATAATTCTATTAATTTCCTCAATTATCTGTGCAGTTTTAATTTGTTGTCTGAACTGTTTCAAGCGCAAGGCACTCTGCATTGTAAAGTTATTGAATTATGTGGAATGTTGTATTCTGCAGAATCACAGTTCAAAGCAGGAGAATCTCAGAGGGGAAGGATTACTGGAATTATCTGTTAATGTAGAATTATACTGTGTGTGCGCATCTAACTGGAGTGGAGCACCTGACCTCAGCGATGATGTGTAACTGGGAGTCTCTGTCACTCCAGAATTGCACTGATTGTGGCTGAATAAATGGTGTGGACCACGTAACTCTCGGGACCATGTATTTCCTGGAGTATCTTTCATTGTATTCAGTGCGGGTCACCATCTTACACTTACTCGAAGTAGAGTTGTTGGCAGCACTATCAGGTGCTGATTAATTTCCTTCCCGAGCACGGTCCTGAGAAGTGTTTTGTCATGAGTGACTGCAATAATAAATAATCCTCTTCAATATTACAACAAACACTGATGACTATAACTTGTTAATAGACATGTTACTGATTTTACAGCACATGCACTGGGCATTCGACACAACTAGATTAGGATTTCAGTGATCTAATCCAATCAGCATATCCTTCCAATCTTGTCGCTCTCATGTACTAACCTCGCTTCTTCTTATTTTTTTCCCATTGCAACTACTCCAAGAGGTCTAAATTCCACGTTCCCAGAACTCCGAGTAAACAGGTCTCTCTTGAATTCCATCGTGAATTTATTGATGACCATCTTATTTTGAGGAAATGCAGAACTGGTCACCAGCAAAGGTGGAAATATCAGGTCCACGTTACCCCTCTCTAACTCTTATATAAGTTTAAAGGCCTCTATTAGTTCAACACTCATCCTACTCTTATCGACATAATAGAGCCACAACATATCCCAATAACTATAATCTCCCAGTTACGGTATTATTTTTGTGAAGAATACATGCACCTGTTGGTTTCCCTGGATATTTTTATCACGTGTCGTCCAGAAGACTACACATTATTTAGGTGTTCAATAAATACCTTTCTAATATGTTAATGATATTCCTGTAGAAATGAAAGCCTGTGCTGTGATCACATTTGCATTGACTCAGTAAATTCTCTTTTCAATTTAACTCATTTATACAGCAGAGGGAGAGGTCCAAGATGTATGAGTGCCTCCACTCCGAGGGGCTGGTTAGAGTCAGGGAGGGATTTCTTCCACCCCAGGGAGTGATTCGATTCTGGGATGGGTTCCTACAGTGGGAGTGGTTGGAGACCGGGTGCAGTTCTCTAGTCTACTCATTTTTTGGTTTCTCATTGCGACATTTAACTACTTGACCAGCGTCTGGTGAGCGGGGTGCTGTACCTTCCCGTCCAGGATTTGTTAAATCTGGAAGTGCTGGGGTTGGAGGCAGGATGAGGTGATGGACCCAATCTGACCCGATCACAATCTACACGGTTTTCGTTCGAAAATCCTTCCGGCTTGGGTTGAGAAGCGGAGAATGTTTTTTCAGTAATTTACAGCCACTTCTCCCTTCTCTCCTTTACAGTTAATTTAATGTCAATTGTGATCCTGTCCCGGAGAAATTGCGGACTCTCCAGCTGCACCACCCGCTACTTGGTAGCCATGTCAACGGCGGATCTATTGGTCATTATCACGAATATCATACTCCGGAGAATCAATAATCTGTATTTCCCATTAAATTTTCTGAAACTCACCTCTGTGTGTTGCCCTCTCTATGTCCTGATCCGTGCAGCCGTCGACTGCTCCGTCTGGTTCACCATCGCTTTCACTTTTGATCGATTTGTCGCAATTTGTTGCCCGAAGCTGAAATCGAAATATTGCACCAGGAAAACTGCGAGTGTGGTTCGAACAACAACCGGCATTCTGCTCTGTCTTAAAAATATTCCCATCTACTTTAGAAAAAAGCCTAAATTGGTAATCAACAATGTCGAATGGAGCTGCTCTAATAACCCAAGCCATTTTACTGACCCTCGATGGATTGGATTTGGAAAGTTTGATAAAGTTTTAACACCATTATTGCCATTTATTTTAATTCTGTTGCTGAACGCTCTGACGTTCAGACACATTTTAGTGACCAGTCGAGTTCGTCAGAGACTGAGGGGTCAGAGCAACAAAGATAATCACAGTGACTCTGAAATGCAGAGAAGAAGGAAGTCTATGATTTTACTCTTCAGCATATCTGGCAGCTTCATATTTCTGTGGTTTCTGTATATTTTATATATCTTTGCTGCTCGTTATTTCTTAGATGTTTATTCTTATCGTACCTTTGAAGCTGTTGCATATATGCTGCGGAATTTAAATTGCTGTACAAACACATTTATTTATGTGGTCACTCAGTCCGAGTTCAGAGAGCAGTTAAAGAGTGCAGTGAAATATCCAGTTACATCAATTCTTAAATTAATTAATAAACAAAGCAACTGAGACCAGCTTAAAGATCCAGTGGTTAATGGACAAGAGGTGACCGCTGGAGATGCAGAAGAAAATGACCTGTAGGAGGAGAGACAAACATCAGAGCTGTTAGTGACGGGAAGAGGGGGGTCGAGAACAGGAGGATCGGAAGTAAATTAGCAGGAATCAAAAAAGATAACGAGCAGTGAGCAAAGGGAAAGAGATGAACTTCGTAAAGGGGTCAGGAGAAGAGTGACTGCTCTCCCTCAAGGAACTGATGTTAAAGAAGCTTGAACTGGATATGACACCTATCATTAAACAGGAATCATGCATTTTAATAAGTCTGCTAACTGACTTGATCAATTGAATATATCTATAGAAGAAAACATTTATATTTAAAAACAACGTTGTTTTTTCCTGATATTCCACCAGACACATTTATTCTTAATTGCGTTGGTAACCTGGGAATGTTGAGGTGAATAGTTTACGGTAATTGGCATTGTTGATAAGAAGATGAAAGATTGATGTAGAACTGCTTTGTTTCTACAAGGATGTGTTATTTGTTCACACAAAGAAATGTTAACTCTAGGAGCCTGGTAAATAAGAGATGGATAAAAGCAAAATACTGCGGATGCTGGAAATTTGAAATAAAAACAAGAAATGCTGGAACCACTCAGCAGGTCTGGCAGCATCTGTGAATAGAGAAGCAGAGTTAACATTTCGGGTCAGTGACCCTTCTTCGGAACTCAAGAACTCGGAAGAAGGGTCACTGACCCGAAATGTTAACTCTGCTTCTCTTTTCACAGATGCTGCCAGACCTGCTGAGTGGTTCCAGCATTTCTTGTTTTTATATTAAATAAGAGATGGAGATGCTTTTAGCGTACACCACTCGAATTACAGAGGTGCAGTGACAGCAGATGAATCTGACGTTAAACTAATGGAAGAGTTAATTCAAAGGATATCATAATAAGGAATCAGAAGCCTAAAAGATGGAAACTCAGAGTATTTGCTGGTACAGTTTACAATGGTGTCTGTGGTGTAATTATTCTGAAACACAGTTCAACGTAATGTCCAATCAGAGACTGGAGAACCAGGGCATCGCCTGTGCTGGCAACATTCAAGGAATCCTGGTCTTGAAGGAGAAGAAACCTCCATGTTGTCTTCAGTGCTTTTTTGTTAAGCATTTATAACATCTTGCTTAATAAATTATTCTGGATTCTTAAGTATCCGTTATTTGTACATTGTTAGGTCAGGCACAACTGAGAACCCCATCGAAATAAATTGAAAATTCTGTACTGAGAATTTTTAAATAAAAGTGTTCAACACCTGAAAATCCTGAAAGAGACAATGGTGCAACTTGGGGCCAGATGTTGAAAAAGGCTAATACGAAATGACTGGTTGTGAAGTTGAGTGAAATCTTGCTGTGATTAGTCTGGCCAACTTTTTACATTCAAGGAAGGAAATGCATAAGGGGAACAACCAGACATAGATCCGCAGGACCTGTGAATAAGATGTCATTTGAATTACCATATAAAAGATTGGTCAAAAACATAGAACGAATATCAGCAGAAATGTGGAATAATTTAATATTTTAAGCTTCCAAGAATCATAGAAACATAAAATGTTTAAGGTACAGAAAGAGGCTACTTTGACCTATCGTGTCTGTGCCAGCCAGTAAATGATTCACCTTTTCCAATCCCACCTTCCAGCATTTGGTTCTTAACCCTGCAGATTATGTTAGCTGAGGTGCATATCCAGACTTCTTTTCAATGAGTTGAGCGGCTGTGCCTCAACCACCCTTTCAGGCAGTGAGGTCCAGATCCCGACCACCCTCTGGATGAAAAAAAGTTTTTCATCATCTCCCCTCCATTTTTTTAGCAATCAGATTAAAGCTATGTCTCTCTCAGGACTGGGCAGACACTGGGGATTGTTACTGAGGTTCTGTTGGTCATTTTTACTGACATCAGTGTGGATTGTAAAATCTGTGTGTCTGTGTGTGTGTGTGTCTGTGTGTGTGTCTCTCTGTCTGTCCCTTTATGTACTTGTCTGTGTGTGTCTGGATGTGTGTGTGTGAGAGAGATGGTGATGGTGAGAGGGGGACATTAACTGCAGTGAGACAGGGACACCAGCAGATGGAGATGGTGAGAGGGGGACATTAACTGCAGTGAGACAGGGACACCAGCAGATGGAGATGGTGAGAGGGGAGACAGTAACTGCAGTGAGACAGGGACACCAGCAGATGGAGATGGTGAGAGAGGGACATTAACTGCAGTGAGACAGGGACACCAGCAGATGGAGATGGTGAGAGAGGGACAGTAACTGCAGTGAGACAGGGACACCAGCAGATGGAGATGGTGAGAGAGGGACATTAACTGCAGTGAGACAGGGACACCAGCAGATGGAGATGGTGAGAGGGGAGACAGTAACTGCAGTGAGACAGGGACACCAGCAGATGGAGATGGTGAGAGAGGGACATTAACTGCAGTGAGACAGGGACACCAGCAGATGGAGATGGTGAGAGGGGAGACAGTAACTGCAGTGAGACAGGGACACCAGCAGATGGAGATGGTGAGAGAGGGACATTAACTGCAGTGAGACAGGGACACCAGCAGATGGAGATGGTGAGAGAGGGACAGTAACTGCAGTGAGACAGGGACACCAGCAGATGGAGATGGTGAGAGAGGGACATTAACTGCAGTGAGACAGGGACACCAGCAGATGGAGATGGTGAGAGGGGAGACAGTAACTGCAGTGAGACAGGGACACCAGCAGATGGAGATGGTGAGAGGGGGACATTAACTGCAGTGAGACAGGGACACCAGCAGATGGAGATGGTGAGAGAGGGACATTAACTGCAGTGAGACAGGGACACCAGCAGATGGAGATGGTGAGAGGGGGGCCGTTACTGCAGTGAGAGAGGGACACCAGCAGATGGAAATGGTGAGAGAGGGACATTAACTGCAGTGAGACAGGGACACCAGCAGATGGAGATGGTGAGAGGGGAGACATTAACTGCAGTGAGACAGGGACACCAGCAGATGGAGATGGTGAGAGGGGAGACAGTAACTGCAGTGAGACAGGGACACCAGCAGATGGAGATGGTGAGAGGGGGACATTAACTGCAGTGAGACAGGGACACCAGCAGATGGAGATGGTGAGAGAGGGACATTAACTGCAGTGAGACAGGGACACCAGCAGATGGAGATGGTGAGAGGGGGGCCGTTACTGCAGTGAGAGAGGGACACCAGCAGATGGAGATGGTGAGAGGGGGACAGTAGCTGCAGTGAGACAGGGACACCAGCAGATGGAGATGGTGAGGGGGGAGACAGTAACTGCAGTGAGACAGGGACACCAGCAGATGGAGATGGTGAGAGGGGAGACATTAACTGCAGTGAGACAGGGACACCAGCAGATGGAGATGGTGAGAGAGGGACATTAACTGCAGTGAGACAGAGACACCAGCAGATGGAGATGGTGAGAGGGTTGACATTAACTGCAGTGAGACAGGGACACCAGCAGATGGAGATGGTGAGAGGGGAGACAGTTACTGCAGTGAGACAGGGACACCAGCAGATGGAGATGGTGAGAAGGGTGACCGTGACTGCAGTGAGAGAGGGACACCAGCAGATGGAGATGGTGAGAGAGGGACATTAACTGCAGTGAGACAGGGACACCAGCAGATGGAGATGGTGAGAGGGGGCTGTTACTGCAGTGAGACAGGGACACCAGCAGATGGAGATGGTGAGAGGGGGGCCGTTACTGCAGTGAGAGAGGGACACCAGCAGATGGAGATGGTGAGAGAGGGACATTAACTGCAGTGAGACAGGGACACCAGCAGATGGAGATGGTGAGAGGGGGGCCGTTACTGCAGTGAGACAGGGACACCAGCAGATGGAGATGCTGAGCCATTGCTGATGGCAGATTGTGTGTTACTGAGTTTGAAAGTTTCCCAAAGTTTGAGGAGTTTACTTTCTGTAAACTTGAGATGCTGAATGAAATAATTTCAATTCAATTTGTGTTAAATGGCTATCTTCCTACTATGTGAACACTTGTAACATTAAACTGGTTCCTGTTTGGAAAAGTATTTTTAGTGAATAAAGATAATTTATAAATAAAACAACAGCATCAAATTAAACTCAAACAATCATTTACAAATAAAAACTCTCTAAATAAGTTGTGTTGAGTTCTTCATCACTAACGTTATGACATCTCTCTCTCTCACTTCTCTTTCTATGCTGGTATCTTCTGTACTATAACTCAGAGTAATTGAAGTTTTGATCCGATTGTCTTTTGAAAGTTAATTTTGAATCAGCTTTCAGAAACCTGTCAGTGAATTTCAGACCAGAATAACTCCCTGCCTAATTGTTTCTCCCCTCTGCTAGTGTAAACAGTCTCTTCTCACGTCTCCAAACTGAGGGAAAGATTTTGAATACAATTAATTTATCCAGGACAGCAACTGCAGAGGAGCTGAAACCTCCTGAATGTGGACAAGCAATGAACAAAAATCATCTCTGAATCCCCCAGGAGAGCAGAGGAAAGAAACAGTCAGGAAGCAAATGGAAACAAGTGACACTTTATTACAGCAGCAAAAAACTCTTTGTCAGAATGTGGAGGTCGTTCTCGCTGAGCTTTATATAAACTGGAGGTGACAAGTGGAAGATCTTTAATACAATTTGTGTTAAATGTCCATTTTCCAGCTTTGTAAACCCTTGTAACATTAAACTGGTAAATATTAAGAAGGTATTTTTAATTGATTACAGCCTAATGCATAAATACAGCAGCAGCAAAGAATGTGCAAAGTATCATTGAGAAATATAACTGTAAATATGGGTGAGAATTGTGTGAAATGTCACCAGTTGTTAAAGTTCTCTTGGCTGCAGCATTAACCGGGCTCTAGTTTAGTTTGAAAGACAGTGGAATTGAAAATCTGAATAAAAACTGCCTGTTTATACTGCAGTCAAACAGGCCTCTCCAGCAAAAACTCATTGTCAGAATTACAAGGTAACTGCAGTGAGACATTTTCAGTCATTTTCTGAACTTTCTGTTAACTGGAGGTGAATAGTGGAAGACATTTAATACAATTAGTGTTAAAAGGCCATTATCCAAACCAGCCCCTCCAGGTTTTAAATGACAGCAGTTTTTCTGCTCTGTTGATGATGTTGTTGGGGGAGAGAGAGAGATGGGAGTCTGTTCCTGGGGGGGGTTATCTAGATGGGAGTCTGTTCCTGGGGGGGGGGTATCTAGATGGGAGTCTGTTCCTGGGGGGGGGGGTATTTAGATGGGAGTCTGTTCCTGGGGGGGGGGGTATTTAGATGGGAGTCTGTTCCTGGGTGGGTATCTAGATGGGAGTCTGTTCCTGGATGGGGATAATTAGATGGGAGTCTGTTCCTGGGTGGGTATCTAGATGGGAGTCTGTTCCTGGATGGGGATAATTAGATGGGAGTCTGTTCCTGGGTGGGTATCTAGATGGGAGTCTGTTCCTGGATGGGGATAATTAGATGGGAGTCTGTTCCTGGGTGGGTATCTAGATGGGAGTCTGTTCCTGGATGGGGATAATTAGATGGGAGTCTGTTCCTGGGGGGGGTATCTAGATGGGAGTCTGTTCCTGGGGGGGGGTATCTAGATGGGACTCGGTCCTGGGGAGGTATCTAGATGAGACTTGGTCCTGGGGAGGTATCTATATGGGAGTCTGTTCCTGTGGGGGGTTATCGAGATGGGAGACTGTTCCTGGGGGGGGGGGCATCTAGATGGGACTCGGTCCTGGGGGGGTATCTAGATGGGAGTCTGTTCCTGTGGGGGGTTATCGAGATGGGAGCCTGTTCCTGGGGGGGTATCTCGATGGGACTCGGTCCTGGGGGGGGGGCATCTAGATGGGAGTCTGTTCCTGGGGGGGTATCTAGATGGGGCTCGGTCCTGGGGCGGGGGGGGGGGTATCGAGATGGGAGTCTGTTCCTGTGGGGGGTTATCGAGATGGGAGTCTGTTCCTGGGGGGGTATCTAGATGGGACTCGGTCCTGGGGGGGGGTATCTAAATGTGTGTCTGTGTGTGTGTGTGTGTGTGTCTGTGTGTGTGTCTCTGTCTGTCCCTTTATGTCTGTGTCTGTGTGTGTGAGAAAGAGAGAATATCAGGGTCACCTCGCTCCATCTCTATCTCTCCTTCTCTCTCTGTTTCTCCTTCTCTCTCCCTCTCTCAATCCGCCTCTCTCATGGAAACATAGAAAATAGGAGCAGGAGCAGGCCATTCGGCCCTTTGGGCCTGCTCCGTCATTCAATAAAGATCATGACCGATGGTCTAATTCAGTACCCTGTTCCCACTTTCTCCCCATACCCCTTGATCCCTTTGACATTAAGAAATATATCTCTCTCCTCCATGAATATATTTAATGACTTGGCCTCCACTGCCTTCTGCGGTAGAGAATTCCACAGGTTCACCACCCTCTACCCCATCCATCTCTCCCCCTCTATCTCCGTCTCCACCCTCTATCTCCCTCTCCCCCTCTATCTCCCTCACACCCCTCTATCTCCCGCTCCACCCTCTATCTCCCTCTCCCCCTCTATCTCCCTCTCCCACTCTATTTCACACATCCCCTCGATCTCACTCTTCCCCTCTGTCTCACTCTCCCCCTCTATCTCACTCTCTCCCTCTATCTCACTCTCTCCCTCTATTTGTCTCCCCCCTCTATCTGTCTCTCCACCCCTCTATCTCCCTCTCCCCCTCTATCTCCCTCTCCCCCTCTATCTCCCTCTCCGCCTCTATCTCCCTCTCTACCTCGATCTCACTCTCCCCCTCGACTTCACACATCCCCTCGATCTCATTCTTCCCCTCTATATCACTCTCCCCCTCTATCTCACTCTCTCCCTCTATCTCACTCTCTCCCTCTATTTGTCTCCCCCTCAATCTCCCTCTCCCCCTCTATCTCCCTCTCCCCCTCTATCTCCCTCTGCCCCTCTATCTCCCTCTGCCCCTCTATCTCCCTCTCCCCCGCTATCTCACTCTCTCCCTCTATCTCACTCTCTCCCTCTATCTCACTCTCTCCCTCTATTTGTCTCCCCCTCAATCTCCCTCTCCCCCTCTATCTCCCTCTCCCCCTCTATCTCCCTCTGCCCCTCTATCTCCCTCTCCCCCGCTATCTCACTCTCCCCCTCTATCTGTCTCTCCCCCCACTATCTCACACACCCCCACTATCTCACACTCCCCCACGATCTCACACACCCCCTCTCTCTCCCTCTCCCCCTCTATCTCCCTCTCCACCTGTATCTCACTCTCCCCCTCTATCTGTCTCTCGCCCTCTATCTGTCTCTCGCCCTCTATCTCACTCTCTCCCTCTGTCTGTCTCTCCCCCTCTATCTCCCTCTCCCACTCTCTCTCCCTCTCCCCCCTATATCTCCCTCTCCCCCCTATATCTCCCTCTCCCCCCTCTCTCTCCCTCTGCCCCTCTATCTCCCTCTCCCCCTCTATCTCACTATCCCCCTCTATCTGTCTGTCTCCCCCTCTATCTGTCTGTCTCCCCCTCTAAATGTCTGTCTCTCCCTCTATCTTTCTGTCTCACCCTCTATCTGTCTCTCCCCCCTCTATCTCCCTCTCCCCCTCCTCCTGACACTCCCTCTCTCTCCTTCTATCTCTGTCTCTGCCACTCCCTCTGTCTCTCTCCCTCTCCCTCCTTCTGTCTTTCCCTCTCTGTCTCTATGTCTTTCTCCTTCTATCTCTCTCTCTTAATCTCTCTCTCTCTGCCCGTCCATCTGCCTTTTCCTTTCTGTCTCTCCCTCTCTCTCCTTCTATCTGTGTGTGTCTCTCTCTCTGTCTCTCCATCTGTCTTTCCCTTTCTGTCTCTCCCTCTCTCTCCTTCTCTCTCTGTCTCTGCCTCTCTCTCTGTCCCTCCCTCTCTCTCCTTCTCTCTCTGTCTCTCCTTCTGTCTTTCCCTTTCTGTCTCTCCCTCTCTCTCCTTCTCTCTCTGTCTCTGTCTCTCCCTCTCTCTCCTTCTATCTGTGTGTGTCTCTCTCTCTGTCTCTCCATCTGTCTTTCCCTTTCTGTCTCTCCCTCTCTCTCCTTCTCTCTCTGTCTCACCCTCTCTCTCTGTCTCTCCCTCTCTCTCCATCTCTCCCTCTCTCTCCTTCTCTCTGTGTCTCTCCATCTGTCTTTCCCTTTCTGTCTCTCCCTCTCTCTCCTTCTCTCTCTGTCTCTGCCTCTCTCTCTGTCTCTCCCTCTCTCTCCTTCTCTCTCTGTCTCTCCATCTCTCTTTCCCTTTCTGTCTCTCCCTCTCTCTCCTTCTCTCTCTGTCTCTGCCTCTCTCTCTGTCTCTCCCTCTCTCTCCTTCTATCTGTGTGTGTCTCTCTCTCTGTCTCTCCATCTGTCTTTCCCTTTCTGTCTCTCCCTCTCTCTCCTTCTCTCTCTGTCTCTCCCTCTCTCTCTGTCTCTCCCTCTCTCTCCTTCTCTCTCTGTCTCTCCATCTGTCTTTCCCTTTCTGTCTCTCCCTCTCTCTCCTTCTCTCTCTGTCTCTGCCTCTCTCTCTGTCTCTCCCTCTCTCTCCTTCTCTCTGTCTCTGCCTCTCTCTCTGTCTCTCTCTCTGTCCCGCCATCTGTCTTTCCCTCTCGGTCACTCCCTCTCTCTCCTTCTCTCTGTCTCTCCCACTCTCTCCTTCTCTCTCTCTCGGTCCCTCCATCTGTATCCCCCCCACCACCTGTCACTCCCTCTCTCTCCTTCTATCTATGTCTCTCGCTCTCTATCCCTCCATCGATCCTTCCCAATCTGTCACTCCATCTCTCTCCTTCTCTCCCTTTCTCTCTCTCTCTGTCCCTCCATTTGTCTTTCCCTCTCTGTCACTCCCTCTCTCTCCTTCTATCTCTGCCTCTCACTCTCTATCCCTCCATCTGTCCTTCCCTCCCTGTCACTCCATCTCTCTCCTTCTATCTCTGCCTCTCACTCTCTGTCCCTCCATTTGTCTTTCCCTCCCTGTCACTCCATCTCTCTCCTTCTATCTCTGCCTCTCACTCTCTGTCCCTCCATTTGTCTTTCCCTTCCTGTCACTCCCTCTCTCTCCTTCCATCTCAGCCTCTCTCTCTCTCTGTCTCTCCAACTGCCTTTCCCTCTCTGTCTCACCCACACTCTCCTTCTCTCTCTGTCTCTGCCTCTCTCTCTGTCTCTCTCTCTCTCTCTATGTCCCTCCAACTGCCTTTCCCTCTGTCTCACCCACACTCTCCTTCTCTCTCTGTCTCTGCCTCTCTCTCTGTCTCTCTCTCTATGTCCCTCCAACTGCCTTTCCCTCTCTGTTGCTCCGTCTCTCTCCTTTCATCTCTGTCCCTCTCTCTGTTCCACCATTTGTCTTTCCCTCTCTGTCACTCCCACTATCCTTCTCTCTGTCTCTCCCTCTCCCTCCTTCACTCTCTCTCTGTCCCTCCATCTGTCTTTCCCTCTCTGTCACACCGTCTCTCTCCTTCTCTCTCCGTATCTCTCTCTCTGTCCCTTCTTCTGCCTTTCCCTCTCTGTCACTCCCTCTCTCTCCTTCTATCTCTGTCTCTCAGTCTGTCCCTTTATCTGTCTTTGCCTCCCTGACATTCCCTCTCTCTCCTTCTATCTCTGTATCTCTCTCTGTCTCTCCATCTGTTTTTCCCTCTGTTACCCCCTCTCTCACTCTCTGTCTCTCCGTCTCTCTCCTTCTATCTCTGTCTCTATCTCTCTATCCCTCCATCTGTCCTTTCATCCCTGTCACTCAATTTCTCTCCCTGTCTCTCTCTCTCTGTCCCTCCATCTGTCTTTCCGTCCCTGACACTCCCTCTCTCTCCTTCTCTCTCTGTCTCTCTCTCTGTCCCACCATCTGTCTTTCCTTCTCTGTCTCTCCCGCTCACTCCTTCCATCTCTGCCTCTCTCTCTCTCTGTCTCTCCATCTGTCTTTACCTCTCTGTCTCTCTCCATCTATCTCTGTCTCACTCTCTCTGTCTTTCCATATGTCTTTCCCTTTCTGTCACTCCCTCTCTCTGCTTCCATCTCTGCCACTCGCTCTCTCTGTCTCTCCAACTGCCTTTCCCTCTCTGTCTCACCCACACTCTCCTTCTCTCTCTGTCTCTGCCTCTCTCTCTGCCTCTCTCTCTGTCTCTCTCTCTCTGTCCCTCCATCTGCCTTTCCCTCCCAGGCACTCCTTCTCTCTCCTTCTATCTCTGTCTCTCTCTCTGTCCCTCCATCTGTCTTTCCCTCTCTGTTGCTCCCTCTCTCTCCTTCTATCTCTGTCTCTCTCTCTGTTCCACCATTTGTCTTCTCTGTCTCTCCCTCTCCCTCCTCTCTCTCTCTGTCCCTCCATCTGTCTTTCCCCCCATATCACTCCCTCACTCTCCTTCTATCTCTGTCTCAGCCTCTTCCTCTGTCTTTCCCTCCCTGTCTCTCCATCTCTCTCCTTCTAACTCTGTCTCTCCATCTGTCTGCCCATCTCTGTCTCTACCTCTCTCTGCATCTCTCTCTGTCTCTCTCTCTGTCCCTCCATCTGTCTTTCCCTCTCTGTCTCTCCCTCTCTCTCCTACTATCACTGTATCTCTCTCTCTCTTTCCATCTGTCGGTCCCTCCCTGTCACTCCCTCTCTCTCCTTCCATCTCTGCCTCTTTATCTGTCTCTCCATCTGTCATTCCCTCTCTGTGTCTCCCTCTCTCTCCTTCTATCTCTGTCTCTCTTCTCTGTTCCTCCATCTGTATTTCCCTCTCTGTCTCTCCATCTCTCTCCTTCTATTTCTGTCTCTCTCTCTCTCTCCATCTGTCATTCCCTTTCACTCACTCCCTCTCTCTCCTTCCATCCCTGCCTCTCTCTGTCTCTCCATCTGTCTTTCCCTCTCTTCACTCCCTCTATGTTCTTCTATCTCTCTCTCTCTCTCTCTCTCTCCCTCTATCCCTCCATCTGTCCTTCCCTCCCTGACACTCCCTCTCTCTCCTTCTATCTCTGTATCTCTCTCTGTCTCTCCATCTGTTTTTCCCTCCGTCACCCCTCTCTCCTTCTCTGTCTCTCCCTCTCTCTCACTCTGTCCCTCCATCCGTCTTTCCCTCCCTGTCACTCCCTCTCTCTCCTATCTCTGTCTTTCTCTCTGTCTTTCCATCTGTATTTCCCTCCCTATCACTCCCTCTCACTCGTTCCATCTCTGCCTCTCTCCCTGACCCTCCATCTGTCTTCCCACCCCCCACTCATGACTCCATCTCTCTCCTTTTATCTCTGTCTCTATCCCTCCTTCTGTCCTTCCTTCCCTGTCACTCCATTTCTTTCCCTGTCTCTCTCTCTGTCCCTCCATCTGTCTTTCCCTCTCTGTCTAGCCCGCTCTCTCCTTCCATCTGTGCCTCTCTCTCTCTCTCTCTCTCTCCATCTGTCTTTACCTCTCTGTCTCTCCCTCTCTCTCCATCTATCTCTGTCTCTCTCTCTCTATCTTTCCATATGTCTTTCCCTTTCTGTCACTCCCTCTCTCTCCTTCCATCTCTGCCTCTCTCTCTCTCTGTCTCTCCAACAGCCTTTCCCTCTCTGTCTGTCCCACAATCTCCTTCTCTCTCTGTCTCTGCCTCTCACTCTGTCTCTCTGTCTCTCTCTCTCTGTCCCTCCATCTGCCTTTCCCTCCCAGTCACTCCTTCTCTCTCCTTCTATCTCTGTCTCTCTCTCTGTCCCTCCATCTGTCTTTCCCTCTCTGTTGCTCCCTCTCTCTCCTTCTATCTCTGTCTCTCTCTCTGTTCCACCATTTGTCTTTCCCTCTCTGACACTCCCTCTCTCTCCTTCTATCTCTGGCTCTCTCTCTCGATCCCTCCATCTGTCCCTCCCTCTCTGTCACTCCCTCGCTCTCCTTCTATCTCTGTCTCTCTCTCTCTCTATCCCACCATCTGTCCCTCCCTCTCTGTCACTCCCTCTCTCTCCTTCTATCTCTGTCTCTCTCTCTCTATTCCTCCATCTGTCCCTCCCTCCCTGTCACTCCATCTCTCTCCTTCTCTCTCTGTCTCTCAGTCTGTCCCTTTATCTGTCCTTGCCTCCCTGACATTCCCTCTCTCTCCTTCCATCTCTGTATCTCTCTCTGTCTCTCCATCTGTATTTCCCTCTGTCACCCCCGCTCTCCTTCTCTGTCTCTCCCTCTCTCTCCTTCTCTCTCACTCTGTCCCTCCATCCGTCTTTCCCTCCCTGTCATTCCCTCTCTCTCCTATCTCTGTCTTTCTCTCTGTCTCTCCATCTGTATTTCCCACCCACCCCCCCATCACACCATCTCTCTCCTTCTATCTCTGTCTCTATCTCTCGATCCCTCCATCTGTCCTTCCCTCCCTGTCACTCCATTTCTCTCCCTGTCTCTCTCTCTCTGTCCCTCCATCTGACTTTCTGTCCCTGACACTCCCTCTCGCTCCTTCTCTCTCTGTCTCTCTCTCTGTCCCTCCATCTGTCTTTCCCTCTCTGTCTCTCCCGCTCACTCCTTCCATCTCTGCCTCTCTCTCTCTCTGTCTCTCCATCTGTCTTTACCTCTCTGTCTCTCCCTCTCGATCCATCTATCTCTGCCTCTCTCTCTCTCTGTCTCTCCATATGTCTTTCCCTTCCTGTCACTCCCTCTCTCTCCTTCCATCTCTGCCTCTCTCTGTCTCACCAACTGCCTTTCCCTTTCTGTCTCACCCACATTCTCCTTCTCTCTCTGTCTCTGCCTCTCTCTCTGTCTCTCTCTCTCTGTCCCTCCATCTGCCTTTCCCTCCCAGTCACTCCTTCTCTCTCATTCTATCTCTGTCTCTCTCTCTGTTCCACCATTTGTCTTTCCTTGCTGTCACTCCCACTCTCCTTCTCTCTGTCTCTCCCTCTCCCTCCTTCTCTCTCTCTCTGTCCCTCCATCTGTCTTTCCCCCCATGTCACTCCCTCTCTCTCCTTCTATCTCTGTCTCTCTGTCTCTATCTCTCCATCTCTCATTGCCTCCCAGTCACTCCCTCTCTCTCCTTCAATCTCTGTCTCTCTCTTGGTCTCTCCATCTGTCTTCCCACCCACCCCCATCATTCAACCTCTCTCCTTCGATCTCTGTCTCTCTCTCTCTCTATCCCTCCATCTGTCCTTCCTTCACTGTCACTCCATCTCTCTCCTCTCTCTGTCTCTCACTCTGTCCCTCCGTCTGTCTTTCCCTCTCTGTCACTCCCTCCCTCTCCTTCCATCTCTGTCACTCCCTCTCTGTCTTTCTATTTCTATCTCTGTCTCTCTCTCTCTATCTCTCCATCTGTCCTTCCCCCACTGTCACTCCATCTCTCTCCTCTCTCTGTCTCTCACTCTGTCCCTCCATCTGTCTTTCCCTCTCTGTCACCCCCTCCCTCCCCTTCTATCTCTGTCTCTATCTCTGCTATCACTGACACGAGGAGAGAGACAGAGGGACGGAGGTTTACATATGAAGGCATAGAGAGGGCCCTAGAGAGGGACAAACTTGGAGAGAGAGCGAGATTGTTGAGTTGGATGAAGAGGATAAAGTAAGATATATTAACTTGATTTAATCTTTCACTGCTGTGCACACAAACATATTTGAGATAGGTATTGAGAGAAAAAAAACATCGGGAGAGGGAGGAATGCAGATGAAGTTGGGGCCCAGGCGGACACTTTTGATGATCGAGAAGGAATAGCCTCCATTTTAAATATTCAGCCAGCTATTCCACTGTGGGAACCATCACACCCTCATGATATTGTTTGTGGAAATTTCATGCTGGCTTATTGGTCAATTTTTAAACCTGTGATTGATAGATTCTTGTTAACCAAAGGTATTAAGAGATAAGGGGCAAAGGTGGGATATATGGTGCAAGTTTCATCACAGATCAGCCATGATCTCATTGAATGCTGGAACAGGGTCGAGGGGTTAAATTGCCTCCTCATCTTCCGATGTCTGATGTTAAATATCCTTCTTTCACTCTCAGTCACCCTGTCTGTCTGTGTCTCCCTCTATTTCTCTCTTTCTCTCTCTCTCTCTGTCTGTTTCGGACAGTTTAGGGTGAGATTCACTCTGTATCCAACCCCATGATGTTCCTGTCCTGGGACTGTTGGATGGGACAGTGTAGAAGGAGCATTACTCTGTATCTAATCCATGCTGTCCCTGTCTGGGGAATGTTGATGGGAGAGTGGAAACAGAGAGGTCTGGGACCAGGGTCCTCATGGGGAGGACTTAATGGTGCCTCCTAATTGACCAGTTAGCAATATTGGTGCTCCAGGGATGAAAGGGACATTGGCTGAGTGGATACGACATTGGCTGAGAGAGTGGACAATGGTTGTTTCAGA
Source organism: Heterodontus francisci (assembly GCF_036365525.1). Taxonomy (NCBI): domain Eukaryota; kingdom Metazoa; phylum Chordata; class Chondrichthyes; order Heterodontiformes; family Heterodontidae; genus Heterodontus; species Heterodontus francisci. Next base: position 1,268,884 of record NW_027141909.1, read on the forward strand.
CTGGAGGGAGGTATACAGTGGAGGTTTATATTAGGACCACTGATCTTTTTGATATATACTAATGACTTGGACTTGTGTTTACAGGGCATAACGTCAATGTTTGCCAATGTTTGTGACATCTGCAATGTAATAAAAGGGAAGGGACTAGTAGCAGACTTCAGGAGGATAGAGGCAGTCTGGTGAAATGGAACACACAAGAACAAATGAATTAGGAGCAGGAGTAGGCCATTCGGCCGCTCGAGCCTACTCTGCCATTCAATGGCTGATCTAATTGTGAACTCAACTCCACTTTCCTGTCTGTGTCCCATAACCCTTGACTCCCTAATTGATCAAAAATCTATCGAACTCAGCCTTGAATATATTCAATGATCCAGCCTCCACTGGTCTCTGGGGAAGAGAATTCCACAGACTGACCCCCCTCTGAGAGAAACACATTTCTCCTCATCTCAGTTTTAAATGGGACGTCCCTAATTTTTAAACTGTGTCCCCTAGTTCTAGTCTCCCCAACAAGGGGAAACATCCTCTCAGCATCCACCCTGTCCAGTCCCCTCGGGACCTGAGATGTTTCACTCAGATCACCTCTCATTCTTCTAAACTCCAGTGGGTATAGACCCAACCTGTTCAACCTTTCCTCATAAGATAACCCCTTCATCCCAGGAATCAGCCCAGTGAACCTTCTCTGAACTACTTCGAATGCAATTATATAATTTCTTCAGTAAGGAGACCAAAAGTGTCCACAATCCTGCAGACGTCGTCTAACTTATGCCCTGTACAGCTGTAACAACACTTCCCTACTTTGATATTCTATTCACCTTGCAATAAACAACAACATTCCATTTGTCTTCCTAATCACTCGCTGTAGCTACACGGTAACATTTTGTGATTCATGTACCAGGACACCCAGATCCCTCTGTACCGTACAGTTCTGCAGTCTCTCTCCATTTCAATAATATACTGATTTTTATTCTTCCTGCTAAAGTGGACAAGCTCACATTTTCCCACATTGTACTCCATCTGCCAATTTTTTGCTCACTCACTTAAACTATGGAAATCTCTTTGTAGACACTTTATGTCCTCTTGACAGCTTACTATCCAACCTATCATTGGACAGACACAGGGCAGGTTAACTTCAATGCTGAGAAATGTGAAGTGATGCATTTTGGAAGGAAGGCTGAGGAGAAGCGATATAAACTAAATGGTACAATGTTAAAATGGGTGCAGGGGCAGAGAGATCTGGGATTTCATTTGTGTCACTTTTTACACCTAAAAGATTCAATTTGGGGCTTGCCATCTTGTCAGTTGAATTTAGCTTCATCCTGAAAAGTGTTAGCAAACGTGTTGGGAAATGTGTCAAAAGCTGTTTCCATTCAGACATTCCTGCATTGTGGAAGTGTGAGCGATCTTTGCAGAGACAGGAAATAGAGTTGTTTGAATGGACCTGCAGGTTTTGGTTGATGCAATAAGGTGAGAATTTGAATTGTGTCCCTTCCCGATACACAGAATTGAAGGTATTTACAGAACACCACATGAAGTAGTTTACCAATGTCTGACAAACTTCAAAGACTTCAAACACATGGAAGAAGAGGAGAAGGGAACAATATACAAAACCTCAGTCAGTCAGACAACAGCAGGAGGAAAATGAATCTCTTTTTATGGGTTTTAATTTGAAGGCCTGAGCTGATGACTGAAAAAGCAGGAGTTCAAATCCCACACAGGGCTGTTGTGAATTTGAATTTTTTTTTAAACATTAATGTGGAGTTAAAAAGCCTCGAGGTTGGAATGATTCACTCCTGTCTTCTAGTGCAAAGCCCGTGTGTGTCTCAGTTTTGCTGTATTTATTAATGATTTAAGATGATGAAGATAGATGAAGTAGGGCGGCACAGTGGCGCAGTGGTTAGCACCGCAGCCTCACAGCTCCAGGGACCCGGCTTCGATTCCAGGTACTGCCTGTGTGGAGTTTGCAAGTTCTCCCTGTGTCTGCGTGGGTTTTCTCCGGGTGCTCCGGTTTCCTCCCACAAGCCAAAAGACTTGCAGGTTGATAGGTAAATTGGCCATTATAAATTGTCACTAGTGTAGGTAGGTGGTAGGGAAATATAGGGACAGGTGGGGATGTTTGGTAGGAATATGGGATTAGCGTAGGATTAGTATAAATGGGTGGTTGATGTTCGGCACAGACTCGGTGGGCCGAAGGGCCTGTTTCAGTGCTGTATCTCTAATCTAAGAATGTAACATACCCAAGTTTACCAATGACACAAAAATAGGCAGCATTGTAAGCAGTGTAACCGGAAGCAGAACATTACAAAGAGATATTAATATCTTAAATAAATGGGCAAAACTGTGGTAGTTAGATTTCCATGTCAGTAAAAAAAGACTAGAACAGAGTACTTTATAAATGGTGAAAAGATAGAAACACTGGAGGTCCAAAGAGACTTTGGGGGGGTCCGTGTCCATTTGAGTGCAGTGTAGATTTACCAGAATGATAACTGGACTCCAAGGGTTAAATTACGAGGTGACATTACACAAACTAGGGATTTATTGCCTGGAATTTAGGAGGATCAAGGTAATTTGTTCGAAGGTGTTGAGATATTTAGGGGAACTGATGGGGTAGTTTGGGAGAAACTATTTCAGCAGCTTGGGAACAAAGGAACAGGAGTCGGCCATTCAGCCCATCGAGCCTGCTCCGCCATTCAATACGATCATGGCTGATCATCCACTTCAATGCCTTTTTCCCAGACTGAGTTTCCACAGCCCACTGGAGTAGAGAATTCCAAAGATTCACAACCCTCTGAGCAAAGACATTTCTCCTCATCTCTGGCCTAAGTGGCTTCCCCCTGATTTTGAAATTGTGTCCCCTGGTTCTAGACTCCCGAACCAAAGGAGACATCTTACCTGCATCTAACCTGTCTATCCCTTTTAGTATTTAGTATGTTTCAATAAGATCACCTCTCATTCTTCTAAACTCCAATGAGTTTAGGCCCAACCTGTTCAACCATTCCTCATAAGACAACCCCTTCATCCCGGGAATCAGCCGAGTGAACCTTCTCTGAACTGGTTCCAATGCATCCAGGCCTGACCATTTATCCACTTTGAAAGTTGCCAAACACCTTAATATTTCCCTCTCACTCTGTTTATCCCATCCAATATTTCACACTCCTCCTCTTTAACTACAATGTCTGCATTGTTCCCCCTCTTTTATAAAGATGGAGACAAAGTATTCATTAAGAACCGTGCCCACATCTCCCACCTCCACACACACATTCCCTTTTTGGTCCCTAATACTCTATCCTTAATTATCCTCTTGCTCTTCATGTATTTATAAAACATCTTTGTGATTTCTTTGATTTAATGGTAATATTATTTTCCGGCCATTTCTTTGCTCTCCTAATTTGATTTTTAATTTCACCCTTGTACTTTCTCCACTCATCTCGGCCTCTGTGGTATTGAGCTCTCGGTATCCGACATAAGCTTCCCTCTTGTGCCTTATCGTACCCGGTTTGATCCTTGACATCCAAGGAGCTCTAGATTTGGGAGTCCCACCCTGTTTGTCTTTGTGTGAACATATTTGACATATACCCACAATACAGGACTGGGCAGATAATGGGGATTGTTACTGAGGTTGTGTTTGGGGATTTTTACTGACATCAGTGTGGATTTTAAAGTGTGTCTCCCCTTCCCTCACATCTAAAGTCTCTCAGTGTTGTTGTGTGTTGACAGCTTTTCCAGTGTCCAGTCCCTTTCAACTTTTAATAAAATCTGTGGAACACAAAGAAATGTAAAGTTTCTCCCACAAGCTGTTTTGTCCTCCCTCTTTCACTGTCTTTCTCTGTCACTGCCCTGTCTCTCTCTCTGTCTCTCTCAGGACTGGGCAGACACTGGGGATTGTTACTGAGGTTCTGTTGGTCATTTTTACTGACATCAGTGTGGATTGTAAAATCTGTGTGTGTGTGTGTGTGTGTGTCTGTGTGTGTGTGTGTGTCAGTGTGTCTGTGTGTGTGTGTGTCTGTGTGTGTGTCCCTTTATGTATGTGTCTGTGTGTGTCTGTGTCTGTGTGTGTGTCTGTGTGTGTGTGTGTGTCTGTGTGTGTGTGTCTGTGTGTGTGTGTGTCTGTGTGTCCCTTTATGTATGTGTCTGTGTGTGTCTGGATGTGTGTGTGTGTGTGAGAGAGAGAATATCAGGGTCAACTCGCTCCATCTCTATCTCTCCTTCTCTCTCTGTTTCTCCTTCTCTCTCCCTCTCTCAATCCGCCTCTCTCATAGAAACATAGAAAATAGGAGCAGGAGCAGGCCATTCGGCCCTTTGGGCCTGCTCCGTCATTCAATAAAGATCTTGACCGATGGTCTAATTCAGTACCCTGTTCCCACTTTCTCCCCATACCCCTTGATCCCTTTGACATTTAGAAATATATCTCTCTCCTCCATGAATATATTTAATGACTTGGCCTCCACTGCCTTCTGCGGTAGAGAATTCCACAGGTTCACCACCCTCTACCCCATCCATCTCTCCCCCTCTATCTCCGTCTCCACCCTCTATCTCCCTCTCCCCCTCTATCTCCCAATTCCCCTCTATCTCCCTCTCCCCCTCTATCTCCCTCTCCACCCTCTATCTCCCTCTCCCCCTCTATCTCCCAATTCCCCTCTATCTCCCAATTCCCCTCTATCTCCCTCTCCCCCTCTATCTCCGTCTCCACCCTCTATCTCCCTCTCCCCCTCTATCTCCCTCTCCCCCTCTATCTCCCAATTCCCCTCTATCTCCCTCTCCCCCTCTATCTCCCTCTCCACCCTCTATCTCCCTCTCCCCCTCTATCTCCCAATCCCCCTCTGTCTCCCTCACGCCCCTCTATCTCCCTCACCCCCCTCTATCTCCCTCACCCCCATCTATCTCCCTCACCCCCCTCTATCTCCCTCACCCCCCTCTATCTCCCTCCTCCCTCTATCTCCCACTCCCCCTCTATCTCTCTCTACACCCTCTATCTCCCTCTCACCCTCTATCTCCGCCTCCACCCTCTATCTCCCTCTCCCCCTCTATCTCCCAATCCCCCTCTATTTCCCTCTCCCACTCTATTTCACTCTTCCCCTCGATCTCACTCTTCCCCTCGATCTCACTCTCCCCCTCTATCTCACTCTCTCCCTCTATCTCACTCTCTCCCTCTATCTCACTCTCCCCCTCTTACTGTCTCTCCCCCCTCTATCTCACTCTCCCCCTCTATCTGTCTCTCCCCCAACTATCTCACTCACCTTAACTATCTCACACACACCCTCTCTTTCCCTCTCCCCCTCTTCTCCCTCTCCCCATCTATCTCCCTCTCCCCCTCTATCTCACTCTCCCCCTCTATCTGTCTCTCGCCCTCTATCTCACTCTATTCCTCTATCTGTCTCTCCCCCTCTATCTCCCTCTCTCCCTCTCCCGCTCTCTCTCCCTCTCCCACTCTCTCTCCCTCTCCCCCCTCTATCTCCCTCTCCCCACTCTATCTCCCTCTCCCCACTCTATCCCCCCTTTATCTCCCTCTTCCCCCTCTATCTCACTCTCTCCCCATCGATCTGTCTCTCGCCCTCTATCTCACTCTCTCCCTCTCCCACTCTCTCTCCCTCCCCCGCTCTCTCTCCCTCCCCCGCTCTCTCTCCCTCTCCCCCTATATCTCCCTCTCCCCCACTCTCTCTCCCTCTCCCCCACTCTCTCTCCCTCTCCCCCCTCTATCTCCCTCTGCCCCTCTATCTCCCTCTGGCCCTCTATCTCCCTCTCCCTCTCAATCTCCCTCCCCCCCTCTATCTCACTCTCCCCCTCTATCTGTCTGTCTCCCCCTCTATCTGTCTGTCTCTCCCTCCATCTGTCTCTCTCCATCTATCTGTCTCTCCCCCCTCTATCTCCCTCTCCCCCTCCTCCTGACACTCCCTCTCTCTCCTTCTATCTCTGTCTCTGCCACTCTCTCTGTCTCTCTCTCTTGTCCCTCCTTCTGTCTTTCCCTCTCTGTCTCTATGTTTTTCCCCTGCGATCTCTTTCTCTTAATCTCTCTCTCTCCGCCCCTCCATCTGCCTTTTCCTCTCTGTCTCTCAATCTCTCCTTCTATCTGTGTGTGTCTCTCTCTCTGTCTCTCCTTCTGTCTTTCCCTTTCTGTCTCTCCCTCTCTCTCCTCTCTCTGTCTCTGCCTTTCTCTCTGTCTCTCCCTCTCTCTCCTTCTATCTGTGTGTCTCTCTCCCTCTGTCTCTCCATCTGTCTTTCCCTTTCTGTCTCTCCCCCTCTCTCCTTCTCTCTCTGTCTCTCCATCTGTCTTTCCCTTTCCGTCCCTCCCTCTCTCTCCTTCTCTCTCTGTCTCTGCCTCTCTCTCTGTCGCTCCCTCTCTCTCCTTCTCTCTCTGTCTCTCCATCTGTCTTTCCCTTTCCGTCCCTCCCTCTCTCTCCTTCTCTCTCTGTCTCTGCCTCTCTCTCTGTCACTCCCTCTCTCTCCTTCTATCTATGTCTCTCGCTCTCTATCCCTCCATCTATCCTTCCCTCTCTGTCACTCCATCTCTCTCCTTCTCTCCCTTTCTCTCTCTCTCTGTCTTTCCATCTGTCTTTCTCTCCCTGTCACTCCCTTTCTCTCCGTCCATCTCTGCCTCTCTCTATCTCTGTCTCTCCATCTGTCTTTCCCTCTCTCTCTCTGTCCCTCTATTTGACTTTCCCTCTCTGTCACTCCCTCTCTCTCCTTCTGTCTCTGCCTCTCACTCTCTATCCCTCCATCTGTCCTTCCCTCCCTGTCACTCCATCTCTCTCCTTCTATCTCTGTCTCTCTCACTGTCCCTCCATCTGTCCTTCCCTCCCTGTCTCTCCATCTCTCTCCTTCTATCTCTGTCTCTCTCTCTCTATCTGTCTTTCCCTTTCTCTCACTCCCTCTCTCTCCTTCCATCTCTGCCTCTCCATCTGTCTTTCCCTCTCTGTCACTCCCTCTTTGTCCTTCTAACGCTCTCTCTCTCTCTATCCCTCCATCTGTCCTTCCCTCCCTGTCACTCCATCTCTTTCCTATCTCTGTCTTTCTCTCTGTCTTTCCATCTGTGTTTCCCTCCCTATCCCTCCCTCTCACTCGTTCCATCTCTGCCTCTCTCCCTGTCCCTCCATCTGTCTTCCCACACCCCTCCCATCACTCCATCTCGCTCCTTCTAGCTCTGTCTCTATCCCTCCATCGGTCCTTCCCTCCCTCTCTCTCCTTCTCTTTCTCTCTGCCTCTCTGTCCCTCCATCTGTCTTTCCCTCACTGTCTCTCCTGCTCACTCCTTCCATCTCTGCCTCTCTCTCTCTCTCTGTCTCTCCATCTGTCTTTAGCACTCTGTCTCGCCCTCTCTCTCCATCTATCTCTATCTCTCTCTCTGTGTCTTTCCATACGTCTTTCCCTTCCTGTCACTCCCTCTCTCTCCTTCCATCTCTGCCTTTCTCTCTCTCTCTCCGTCTCTCCAACTGCCTTTCCCTCTCTGTCTCACCCATACTCTCCTTCTCTCTCTCTCTCTGTCTCTCTGCCTGCCTCTCTCTCTGTCTCTCTGTCTCTCTCTCTCTCTCTGTCCCTCCATCTGCCTTTCCCTCCCAGTCACTCCTTTCTCTCTCCTTCTATCTCTGTCTCTCTCTCTGTCCCTCCATCTGTCCTTCCCTCCCTGTCACTCCATCTCTCTCCTTCGCTCTCTGTCCCTCACTTTGTCCCTCCATCAGTCTTTCCCTCTCTGACACTCCCTCTCTCTCCTTCGATCTCTGTATCTCTCTCTGTCCCTCCATCTGTTTTTCCCTCTGTCAGCCCCATTCACCTTCTCTGTCTCTCCCTCTCTCTCACTCTGTCCCTCCATCCGTCTTTCCCTCCCTGTCACTCCCTCGCTCTCCTATCTCTATCTTTCTCTCTGTCTTTCCATCTGTATTTCCCTCCCTATCACTACCTCTCACTCGTTCCATCTCTGCCTCTCTCCCTGTCCCTCCATCTGTCTTCCCACACCCCACCCATCACCCCATCTCTCCTATCTCTGTCTCTATCTCTCTATCCCTCCATCTGTCCTTCCCTCCCTGTCACTCCATTTCACTCCCTGTCTCTCTCTGTCTCTCTCTCTGTCCCTCCATCTGTCTTTCCCTCTCTGTCTCTCCTGCTCTCTCCACCTCTCTGACGTTCCCACTCTTCTCTTCCATCTCTGCCTCTCTCTCTCTCTGTCTCTCCCTCTCTCTCCCCTCTCTGTCTCTCCCTCTCTCTCCTTCCATCTCTGCCTCTCTCTCTCTCTCTGCCCATCCATCTGTCTTTACCTCTATGTCTCTCCCTCTCTCTCCATCTATCTCTGTCTCTCTCTCTCTGTCTTTCCAAATGTCTTTCCCTTCCTGTCACTCCCTCTCTCTCCTTCCATCTCTGCCTCTCTCTCTCTCTGTCCCTCCAACTGCCTTTCCCTCTCTGTCTCATCCACAATCTCCTTCTCTCTCTGTCTCTGCCTCTCTCTCTGTCTCTCTGTCTCTCTCTCTCTGTCCCTCCATCAGCCTTTCCCTCCCAGTCACTCCTTCTCTCTCCTTCTATCTCTGTCTCTCTCTCTGTTCCACCATTTGTCTTCCCCTCTCTGTCACTCCCACTCTCCTTCTCTCTATCTCTCCCTCTCCCTCCTTCACTTTCTCATCGTCCCTCCATCTGTCTTTCCCCCCATGTCACTCCCTCTCTCTCCTTCTATCTCTGACCCTCTCTCTCTCCGTCCGTCAGTCAGGAACTTGGGGCATAGTCAAAAATATAAACAGTGGCCACTTTGACTTCATCCCATCGTGTCGTATGTACATTCTCACATATAGCAGGTATAGCAGCACATATATAACAGGATAACAGGTATAACTGTAGTTATAGTATTCAGCTGAAAATTGATCAGTTACATTGTTATTTCAGTCCATATTTACAGTACACACGGTACCTTACTGTTGTAATAAAGTCATATAGTGTCTATTCATCCCACTGGGGCAAAATGTCACTGGCTCAACATTCTCACCAAATACTAAAGCATTCCACAATGCAAGACTCACAAATTCAACACAAGTTTCCTTTTCTGAGTCTCGCTGGTCTGTTCTGATTCTCTGAGGGATTACTGATGCTTATCCTCCACATGAGCAGTCGTCCTAATCCCGTGTGCCTGTCCTGCTCCCAAACCCGGCATCCGCTTACACTCAGGCAAGTGATACAGGAGCGTCTCAGTGACTGAGGCAGGTGAGTCTTGAGGCTGAGCCGGGCACAGTGAGTGACCCGGGTTAATCCGACACTCCAGGGACAGTTTAAACTGAACTGTACTCTGTATCTAACCCGTGCTGTACCTTCTCTGAGAGTGTTCGATGGGGCAGTGCAGACGAGGAGAGTTATTCCTTACCCATTTTAAATATCGAGAAGTGAATATCCAAGAGATTGTTTTAAATGTGATGAGGGTTTCTGCCTCTACCATCCTTTAGAGTCATAGAGAGATACAGCACTTATACAGGCCCTTCGGCCCACCCAGTCTGTGCCGTCCATCAACCACCCATTTTATACTAATCCTTTCAGGCAGTGAGTTCCAGACACCCACCAGCCACTGGGTGAAGAAACTATTGATGTGTTTCGTTCTGTTAAGTTTGATGTCAATGTTTCCCCAGGATGTTGACGCTGGGTGATTCAGTGATGGGATAATGCTTTGAATGCCAAGGGGAGGTGGTTGGATTCTCTCTTGTTGCAGATGGTCATTGCCTGGCACTTGTGTGACGTGAATGTTACTTGCCACTGGTCGGCCCAAGCCTGAATGTTGTCTGGGTCTTGGTGCATGTGGCTATGGATTGCTTTATTATCTGAGGCAAAATACTGTGGATGCTGGAAATCTGGAAAGCATCGAGCTGAATCACTGACTCTGTTTTTTTCTCCACAGATGCTGCTTGACCTGCTCAGTATTTCCAGTATTCTCTCCTGGGATCTCAGCTGAAGATGGTTGAGCCTCGGACACTACCCTGAGGAACTCCTGCAGTGATGTCCTGGGACTGAGATGATTGACCTCCAACAACCACAACCATCTTCCTTTGTGCTCGGTATGAGTCCAACCAGCGGATTCCCACTGACTTCAGTTTTACTCGGGCTCCTCGATGTCACACTCGGTCAAACGCTGCCTTGATGTTAAGGTCAGTCTCTCTTCCCAGTAGCAGACAGGAGTGAATCGTTCCCTTTGACTCTTTGTACACTGAACAAGCTGTGTTTCTTCACAGCCTGATACAGGACTGTACACGGCCGATTAATGTAGCCCATCAAACACTCCCAGAGCAGGTTCAGCACAGCTTAGGAACAGAGTACAGTTCCTTCAACATTCTCTCTCTGTCTCTCCCTCCTGCTATCTCTGACATTAGGAGAGAGACAGAGGGAGAGAGGGTTAGTTATGAAGGCAGAGAGAGGGCTGTAGAGAGGGACAAAGTTGGAGAGAGAGAGATTGTTGAGGTGGATGAAAAGGATAATGTAAGATATATTAATTTGATGTAATCCTTCACTGCTGTGTTCACAAACAGAAAGAGATAGATATGGCAGAAAAACACATCGGCAGAGAGGGAAATGTAGATGAAGTTGGGGCACAGGCAGATACATTTGATGATCCAGAAGGAACAGCCTCCATTTTAAACATCCAGTAAGCTATTCCACTGTGGGAACCATCACACCCTCATGTTATTTGTTGTGCAAATTTCTTGCTGGCATATTGGTTAATTTTTAAAGCTGTGACTGATAGATTCTTGTTAACCAAAGGTATTAAGAGATAAGGGGCAAAGGCAGGATATATGGTGTAATTTACATCACAGATCAGCCAAGATCTCATTGGATGCCGGAACAGGATTGTGGGGTTAAATTGCATCTTCCTCTTCCAGTATCCCCTGTGAAGTATCCTTCCATCTCTTTTAGTCACCCTGTCAGTCCATGTCTCTCTGTTTTTCTCTTTCTGTCTCTCTCTGTCTCTATCGGACAGTGTAGAGTGAGATTCACTCTGTATCCACCCCATGATGTTCCTGCCCTGGGAGTGTGTGATGGGACTCTGTGTCAAACCCAACATTGTGCTTGACTTGGGAATATTTAATGGGACAGTGTAGTTGGAGAATTACCCTGTATCCCTGGAATTTTGAAGGCTCAGGTGTGATTTGATGATTGTTTTCAAGGTAATAAGGGAAACTGATGGGGTAGACAGAGAGTAACAATTCCCACTGGCTGCAGAGTCTAGAACATGGGGGCATAGTCTAAAAATATAAACCGAGTCTAAAAACCTTTCAGGAGTGAAATGAAGAAACACTTCAACACACCAGGTGTGGTATCAGTTTGGAACTCTCTTCCACAAACAGCAATTGATGCTGAGACACTTGTTAATTTTTAAATCTGAGTTTGATAGATTTTTATGAAACCTCTCTGTCACTCCCTCTCTCTTCTCCCATCTCTGCCTCTCTCTGTCTCTCCATCTGCCTTTCCATCTCTGTTGCTCTCACTCTCTCCTTCTCTCTCTGTCTCTCTCTCTCTCTCTCTGTCTCTCCATCAGTCTCCCCACCCATCACTCCCTCTCTCTCCTCCTACCTCTGCTTCTCTCCCTATCCCTCCATCTGTCCGTCCCTCCCTGTCACTCCATCTCTCTCTGTCTCTCACTCTGTTCCTCCATCTGTTTTTCCCTCCCTCTGTCACTCCCTCTCTCTCCTTCTATCTCTCTCTCTCTGTCGCTCTATCCCTCCATCTATCCTTCCCTCCCTGTCACTCCATCTCTCTCCTTCCCTCTTTGTCTCTATCTCCGTCTCTCCATCTGTCTTTCCCTTCCTGTCGCTCCCTCTCTCTCATTCTATCTCTGTCTCTCACTCTCTGTCTCTTCATCTGCCTTCCCAACCCCCTGACAATCCCTCTCTCTCCTTCCATCTCTGTCTCTGCATCTCTCTCTGCCTCTCTCTCTGCCTCTCTCTCTTTCCCTCCATCTGCCTTTCCCTCTCTGTCACGCCCACTCTCTCCGTCTTTCTCTGTCTCTCTCTCTCTCTATCCATCCATCTGTCCTTCCCTCTCTGTCACTCCTTCTCTCTCTGTCTCTCTCTCTCTCTGTCCCTCCATCTGTCTTTCTCTCCATGACACTCCCTCACTCTCCTTCTATCTCTGTCTTTCTCTCTGTCTCTCCATCTGTCTTTCCCTCTCTGTCTCTCTTCTTCTATCTCTGTCTCTGCCTCTCTCCTTCGATCTCTGTCTCTTCCTCTCTCTCTGTCTCTCTCTCTGTCCCTCCATCTATCCTTCCCTCCCTGTCACTCCATCTCTCTCCTTCTCTCTCTGTCTCTCACTCTCTCCCTCCTTCTGTCTTTCCCTCTCTGTCTCTCCGTCTCTCTTCTTCTATCTCTGTCTCTGCCTCTCTCTCTGTTTCTCTCTCTGTCCCTCCATCTGTCTTTCCCTCTCTGTCTCTCCCTCTCTCTCCGTCTCTCTCTGTCTCTCTCTCTGTCCCTCCATCTGTCAAAGAACAAAGAACAGTACAGCACAGGAACAGGCCATTCGGCCCTCCAAGACTGCGCCGATCTTGATGCCTGCCGAAACTAAAACCTTCTGCACTTCCGGGGTCCGTATCCCTCTATTCCCATCCTATTCATGTATTTGTCAAGATGTCTCTTAAACATCTCTATGGTACCTGCTTCCACCACCTCCCCAGCAACACGTTCCAGGCACTCACCACCCTCTGTGTAAGGAACTTGCCTCGCACATCCCCTCTAAACTTTGCCCCCTCTCACCTTAAACCTCTGTCCCCTAGTAACTGACTCTTCCACCCTGGGAAAAAGCTTCTGACTATCCACTCTGTCCATGCCACTTATAACTTTGTAAACCTCTATCATGTCGCCCCTCCACCTCCGTCGTTCCAGTGAAAACAATCCGAGTTTATCCAACCTCTCCTCATCGCTAATGCCCTCCAGACCAGGCAACATCCTGGTAAACCTCTTTGGTACCCTCTCCAAAGTCTCCACGTCCTTCTGGTAGTGTGACGACCAGAATTCTAAGTGTGGCCTAACTAAAGTTCTGTACAGCTGCAACATGACTTGCCTATTTATATACGCTGTGCCCCGACCGATGAAGGCAAGCATGCTGTATGCCTTCTTGACTACCTTATCCACCTGTGTTGCACTTTCAGTGACCTGTGGACCTGTACGCCCAGATCTCTCTGCCTGTCAATACTCCGAAGGGTTCTGCCATTTACTGTATACTTCCCACCTGCATTAGACCTTCAGAAATGCATTACCTCACATTTGTCCGAATTAAACTCCATCTGCCATTTCTCCGCCCAAGTCTCCAACCGATCTATATCCTGCTGTATCCTCTGACCATCCTCATCACTTTCCGCAACTCCACCAACCTTTGTGTCGTCCGCAAACTTACTAATCAGACCAGCTACATTTTCCTCCAAATCATTTATATATCCTACAAACAGCAAAGGTCCCAGCAGTGATCCCTGCGGAACACCACTAGTCACATCCCTCCATTCAGAAAAACACCCTTCCACTGTTACCCTCTGTCTTCTATGAACGAGCCAGTTCTGTATCCATTTTACCTTTCCCTCTCTGCCAATCCCTCTCTCTCCTTCTATCTCTGTCTCTCTCTCTGTTCCTCCATCTGTCCTTCCCTCTCTGTCACTCCATCTCTCCCTCTCTACTTCTCTCTGCCTCTCCCTCTCGCTCCTTCCCTCTCTCTGTCCCTCCATCTGTCTTTCTCCCCTGTCACTCCCTCTCTCTCTGTCTATCTCAGTCTCTGCCACTCTCTCTATCCCTCCATTTGTCTTTCTCTCTCTGTCACGCCCTCTCTCTCCTTCTATCTTTGTCTCTCTCCATCTATCCCCCCATCTGTCCTTCCCTCCCTGTCAATCCATCTCTCCCATTCTCTCTCTGTCTCTCACTTTGTCCCTCGATCTGTCTTTCCCTCCCTGACACTCCCTCTCTCTCCTTCCATCTCTGTCTTTCTCGCTGTCTCTCCATCTGTCTTTCCCTCCCTGTCACTCCCTCTCTTTCCTTCCATCTCTGCCTCTCTCTCTGTCTCTCCATCTGTATTGCCCTCTATGTCTCTCCCTCTCTCTCCTTCTATCTCTGTCTTTCTCTCTCTCTGTCCCTCCATCTGTCTTTCCCTCCCTGACACTCCCTCTCTTTCCTTCCATCTCTGTCTCTCTCTCAGTCTTTCCATCTGTTTTTCCCTTCCTGTCACTCCCTCTCTCTCCTTCTATCTCTGTCTCTCTCTCTCTGTCTCTTCATCTGCCTTCCCCACCCCGTGACAATCCCTCTCTCTCCTTCTATCTCTGTCTCTCTTCTATCCCTCGATCTGTCCTTCCCTCCCTGTTACTCCATCTCTCTCCTTTTCTCTCTGTCCCCCTCTCTGTCCCTCCATTTGTCTTTCCCTCACTGTCACTACCACTCTCTCCTTCTATCTCTGTCTCTCACTCTGTCCCTCCATCTGTATTTCTCTCCCTGTCACGCCCTCTCTCTCTTTCCATCTGATTCTCTCTCTCTCTGTCTGACTATCTGTCGTTCCCTCTCTGTCTCTCCCTCTCTCTCCTTCTCTCTCTGTCCCTCCATCTGTCCTTCCCTTTCTGTCTCTCCCTCTCTCTCCTTATATCTCTGTCTCTGCCTCTCTCTCTGTCTCGCTCTCTTTCTCTCCAACTGCTTTTCCCTCTCTGTCTCTCCCTCTCTCTCCTTCTCTCTCTGACTTAACCTCTCTCTCGGTCTCTCTCTCTGTCCCTACATCTGCCTTTCCCTCTCTGTCAGTCCCTCTCTCTCCTTCTCTCTTTGTCCGTCCATCTGTCTTTCCATCTCTGTCATTCCCTCTCTCTCATTCTCTCCCTGTCTCTCTCTCTATCTCTCCATCCGTCTTTCCCTCCCTGTCACTCCCTCTCTCTCCTTCTCTCTCTGTCTCTCTCTTTGTCTCTCCATCTGTCTTTCCCTCTATCACTCCCTCTCTCTCCTTCTCTCTCTGTCCCTCCATCTGCCTTTCCGTCTCTGTCACTCCTTCTCTCTCTGTCTCTCACACTCTATCCCTCCATCTGTCATTCCCTCCGTGTCACTCCTCTTTCTGTCTCTCCATGTGTCTTTCACTCTCTGTCTCTCCTCTTCGACCTCTCTCTTTCTTTCTGTCTGTCCATCTGTCTTTCCCTCCCTATCAATCCCTTTCTCTCCTTCCATCTCTGCCTCTCTCTCTCTGTCTCTCCACCATTCTTTCCCTCTCTGCTTCACCCTCTCTCTCCTTCTATCTCTGTCTCTCTCTCCATCCCTCCATCTGTCACTCCCTCCCTGTCACTCCTTCTCTCTCTGTCTCTCCATCTGTCTTTCCCTCTCTGTCACTCCATCTCTCTCCTTCCCACTCTGTCTCTTCCTCTCTGTCTCTCCATCTATCTTCCCCACTGCCTGTCACTCCCTCTCTCTCCTTCAAACTCTATCTCTGCCTCTCTCTCTGTCTCTCTCTCTGTCCCAGCATCTGTCTTTCCCTGCCCTGTCACTCCCTCTCTCTCCTTCTGTCTCTGCCTCTCTCTCTCTGTCTCTCTCTCTCTGTCCCTCCATCTGTCTTTCCCTCCCTGTCACTCCCTCTCTCTCCTTCTATCTCTGTCTCTTTCTCTCTATCGCTCCATCTTTCCTACCCTCCCTGAAACTCCATCTTTCTCCTTCTCACTCTGTCTCTCACGTTGTCCCTCGATCTGTCTTTCCCTTCCTGACACTCCCTCTCTCTCCTTCTATCTCTGTCTCTGCCACTCTTTCTGTCTCTCTCTCTTGTCCCTCCATCTGTCTTTCCCTCTCTGTCTCTCCGTCTCTCTCCTTCTCTCTCGCCTTCTCTCTCTCTGCCTCTCTCTCTGTCCCTCCATCTGTCTTTCCCTCTCTGTCTCTCCCTCTATCTCTGTCTCTCCATCTGTTTTTCCCTCTATGTGTCTCCTTCTCTCTCTGTCTCTCTCTCTGTCTCTCTCTGTCCCTCCATCTGTCTTTCCCTTCCTGACACTCCCTCTCTCTCCTTCTATCTCTGTCTGGCTCTCACTCTGTCCCTCCATCTGTCTTTCCCTCTCTGTCTCTCCGTCTCTCTCCTTCTCTCTCTCTCTCTGTCTCTCTCTCTGTCTCTGTCTCTCTCTCTGTCCCTCCATCTGTCCATCAGGCTCTTCGATGTCACACTCGGTCAAACACTGCCTTGATGTTAAGGTCAGTCTCTCTTCCCAGTAGCAGACAGGAGTGAATCGTTCCCTTTGACCCGTTGTACACTGAACAAGCTGTGTTTCTTCACAGCCTGATACAGGACTGTACACGGCCGATTAATGTAGCCCATCAAACACTCCCAGAGCAGGTTCAGCACAGCTTAGGAACAGAGTACAGTTCCTTCAACATTCTCTCTCTGTCTCTCCCTCCTGCTATCTCTGACACGAGGAGAGAGACAGAGGGAGAGAGGGTTAGATATGAAGGCAGAGAGAGGGCTGTAGAGAGGGACAAAGTTGGAGAGAGAGAGATTGTTGAGGTGGATGAAAAGGATAATGTAAGATATATTAATTTGATGTAATCCTTCACTGCTGTGGACACAAACATATAAGAGATAGATATGGAGAGAAAAAACCGTCGGGAGAGGGGGAAATGTCGATGATGTTGGGGCCCAGGCAGATACTTTTGATGATCCAGAAGAAATAGCCTCCATTTTAAACATCCAGTAAGCTATTCCACTGTGGGAGCTATCACACCCTCATGATATTGTTTGTGGAAATTTCATGCTGGATTATTGGTTAATTTTTAAACCTGTGATTGATAGATTCTTGTTAAACAAAGATAGTAAGAGATAAGGGGCAAAGGCAGGATATATGGTGTAAGATAGATCACAGATCAGCCCTGATCTCATTGAATGCCGGAACAGGGTTGTGGGGTTAAATTACATCCAATATCCGATGTTAAATATCCTTCTTTCTCTGTCAGTCACCCTGTCATTCTATGTCTCTCTGTCTAAACTAAATGGTACAATGTTAAAATGGGTAAAGGAACAGAGAATCCTTACCCATCCAGGAGCTGACAGTGTCTCTCCGTCTCTCTCTCTCTCACTCCCCCCTTTTTGCTGTCTCTCTTCCTCTTTCAATCCTGATCCTGACTTTTCTCGGAATCCTTCTTGTTTGAATAGTACCCTGAAATGTTTCAGTCTCACTGTTACAAGGAACAAGTCACATTTCTGTGGTATTTTCGATATCTTAATGATTCAATTTGGAGCTTGGATTGTGTCAGGTAAATGTGGTTTCTCATTCAGACATTTCTGCATTGTGGAACTGTCAGTTATCTGTGCAGGGACAGGATATCGGGGTGTCTGAATGGAGTTGAAGATTTTAGTTGCTTGAATAGGGTGTGAATTAGATTGTGGATCGTGTCCCTGAAGGTATTTGAGCCGATGACCTGAGAGAATGAAGTGGTTTACCAATGTCTGAATAACATCAAAGTCTTCAAACACATGAAAGAACAAGATTGGAGACAATACACAAAAGCTGAGACAGTCAGGTCACAACAGGAGGAAGGTGAATGTCTTTTACAGTTTGGAATCTGAAAGCCTGAGCTAATGACTGAAAAAGTCGGAGTTCAAATCCCACATTGGGCTCTTGTGAATTTGAATTTCTCTGAAAATAAAAAATAACTCTGGAGTAATAAATCCTCCAGGATGAAATGATTCAATCTCACTGCTCTGACACTGATTTACCTTCAAGTACCGTTTTCCAGTCCACCTTTTCTAAATCACCTTCCACCTGCCCAGCTTCATTCCCTAAAACTAAGTGTCAAACTGACCCATCTCTTGTTGACCTTGCTACGTACTGGCCTAAAAAACTTCCCCTGAATGTATATTTAGAATTCTGTATCCTTGATACCTTTTACACTAGTCTCAGATATCAATGCACTAGTTAGGTCTGCACTAGACCCTGTCTCTGTTTATATTACACATGGACCTGTCTCTGCTATAAAAATGGTTTAAAAAGTGGAGAGCAAACCCTCCAATTTATACACTAGATCTGAAGAAATAGGAGCAGGAGTAGGCCATTCAGCCTCTTGAGCCTGTTCTGTCAGTCAATATGATCATGATTGATCTGATAGTGACTTTAACTCCATTTTCCTGCCTGCCCCCCATAACCCTTGACTCCCTTGTATATATTCATTGACCCAACCTCCACTGCTCTCTGGGGAAGAGAATTCCAAAGTCTAACCAACCTCTGGGAGAAAGAAGTCTTCCTTAGCTCAGTCTTAAATGGCAGACCCTTTATTTTGCAACGGTGCCCCCTAGTTCAAGACTCCTCCACAAGGGAAACATCCTCCCAACATCCGCCCTGTCAAGTCCCCTCAGAATCTTGTATGTTTCAATAAGATCACCTCTCATTCTTCTAAACTCCAATGAGTATCGGCCCAACCTGTTCAACTATTCCTCATAAGATAACCCCTTCATCCCAGGAATCAGCCGAGTGAACCTTCTCTGAACTGATTCCAATGCATCCAGGCCTGACCATTTATCCACTTTCAAAGATGCTAAACACCTTAATATTTCCCCTCTCACTCTGTTTATCCCATCCAATATTTCACACTCCTCCTCTTTAACTACAATGTCTGCATAGTTCCCACTCTTTTATAAAGAGGGAGACAAAGTATTCATTAAGAACCGTGCCCACATCTCCCACCTCCATACACACATTCCCTTTTTGGTCCCTAATACTCTATCCTTAGTTATCCTCTTGCTCTTCATGTATTTATAAAACATCTTTGTGCTTTCCTTGATTTTACTTGGTAATATTATTTTCCGACTATCTTTTTGCTTTCCTAATTTTCTTTTTAATTTCACCCCTGCACTTTCTTCACTCCTCTCGGCTTTCTGTGGTATTGAGCTCTCGGTATCTGACATAAGCTTCCCTTTTGTGCGTTATTCTACCTGGTTTGATTCTTGCTATCTAAGGGGCTCTAGATTTGGGAGTCTCACCCTGTTTGTCTTTGTGGGAAAATATTTGTTCTCAACCCTCTCAGGGAGTCGAGGGTTCTGCAGAGCAGGCCTGAAAGAGGAGTTGAGTGTTGATACAGATCAGTCATGATCTTATTGAATGGCAGGGCAGGCTCGAGGGGCTGAATGGCCTACTCCTGCTCCTACTTCTTGTGTTCTTGTGTCCAGTTCAATATCTCCTTTAGTGACTTGGTGCCAAATTGTTATTATGTTTTATTCATTTGTTGGATGTGTTCATTACTGGCGATGCCAGCATTTTATTGCCCATCACCAATTGCCGTTGAACCTTCTTGAACCGCTGCAGTCCATGTGGGGTAGGTACACCCACAGTGCTGTTAGGAAGTGAGATCCAGGATTTTGACCTAGTGACAGTGAAGGAATGGTGATATAGTTCCAAGTCAGGATGGTGTGTGACTGGAAGGGAAACTTGAAGATGGTGGTGTTCCCATATGTGTTTCCTGTTTGTTTGCTCTCTCTCCCCCTCCTTCTTTCCAGACCTCCCTGTCCTTCTGTCCCTCTCTGTCATGGGAACCTAAGAACAGAAGGAAGTGGGTGCAGGAACAGAGAGACCTGGGGATGTCTGTGCACAAATTGAAGGTGGCAGAGCTAGTTCAGAAAGTGGTTAAAAGGCATATGGGATCCTCGGCTTTGTAAATGGAGGCTGAGAGTATAAAAGCAAGGAGGTTATGATGAAGTTTTATAAAACACTGCTTCATCCTCATCTAGTATTGTGTCCAATTCTGGACACCGTACTTTCGGAAGGATGTGGGGGCTTTAGAGAGGATGCAGAAAAGATTCACGAGCAAGGTTCCAGGGATGAGGGACTTCAGTTATGTGGATAGATTGGAGAAACTGGGGTTGTTCTCCATAGAGAAGAGAAACTTGAGATTAGATTTGATAGAGGTGTTCAAAATCATGAGGGGTCCTGACAGAGTAGATGTCGGAGTAGGAATGCAGTACATAGGACATTCCAGACCCATTTCTGTTCAGTGTTTACTTAAACAAGTGAATTGACCATTTAATATTTTTAACTTACTTAACCCTTGTGTTCCCACAAAGATCAAGCTAGTAAATTCAACAGTGGTCACTTTGACTTCATCCCATCGTGTCTTATGTACATTCTGACAGGATTGCAGGTATAACTGTAGTCATAAAATTCAGCTGAAAATTGATCAGTTACATTGTTATTTCAGTCCATATTTACAGTACACACGGTACCTTACTGTTGTAATCAAGTCATATAGTGTCTATTCATCCCACTGGGGCAAAATGTCACTGGCTCAACATTCTCACCAAATACGAAAGCATTCCACAATGCAAGACTCACAAATTCAACACAAGTTTCCTTTTCTGAGTCTCGCTGGTCTGTTCTGATTCTCTGAGGGATTACTGATGCTTATCCTCCACATGAGCAGTCGTCCTAATCCCGTGTGCCTGTCCTGCTCCCAAACCCGGCATCCACTTACATTAAGGCAAGTGATACAGGAGCGTCTCAGTGACTGAGGCAGGTGAGTCTTGAGGCTGAGCCGGGCACAGTGAGTGACCCGGGTTAATCCGACACTCCAGGGAATGTTTAAACTGAACTGTACTCTGTATCTAACCTGTGCTGTACCTTCTCTGAGAGTGTTTGATGGGGCAGTGCAGACGAGGAGAGTTAGTCCTTACCCATTTTAAACATGGAGAAGTGAAGATCCAAGAGATTGTTTTAAGTGTGATGAGGGTTTCTGCCTCTACCATCCTTTAGAGTCATAGAGAGATACAGCACTTATGCAGGCCCTTCGGCCCGCCCAGTCTGTGCCGGCCATCAACCACACATTTTATACTAATCCTTTCAGGCAGTGAGTTCCAGACACCCACCAGCCACTGGGTGAAGAAACTATTGATGTGTTTCGTTCTGTTAAGTTTGATGTCAATGTTTCCCCAGGATGTTGACGCTGGGTGATTCAGCGATGGGATAATGCTTTGAATGCCAAGGGGAGGTGGTTGGATTCTCTCTTGTTGCAGATGGTCATTGTCTGGCACTTGTGTGACGTGAATGTTACTTGCCACTGGTCGGCCCAAACCTGAATGTTGTCTGGGTCTTGGTGCATGTGGCTCTGGATTGCTTCATTATCTGAGGCAAAATACTGTGGATGCTGGAAATCTGGAAAGCATCGAGCTGAATCACTAACTCTGTTTCTCTCTCCACAGATGCTGCCTGACCTACTCAGTATTTAAAGCACTTTCTGCTGGGATCTCAGTTGAAGATGGTTGGGCTGAGGACACTACCCTGATAAACTCCTGCAGTGATGTCCTGGGACTGAGATGATTGACTTCCAACAACCAAAACCATCTTCCTTTGTGCTCGGTATGATTCCAACCAGTGGAGAGATTTCCCACGATTCCCACTGACTTCAGTTTTACTCGGGCTCCTCGATACCACACTCGGTCAAATACTGCCTTAATGTTAAGGTCAGTCTCTCTTCCCAGTCGCAGACAGGAGTGAATCGTTCCCTTTGACCCGTTGTGTACTGAAAATGCTCTGCTTCTTCAGAGCCTGATACAGGACTGTACACGGCCGATTAATGTAGCCCATCAAACACTCCCAGAGCAGCTTCAGCACAGC
Organism: Heterodontus francisci; assembly: GCF_036365525.1. Classification (NCBI taxonomy): domain Eukaryota; kingdom Metazoa; phylum Chordata; class Chondrichthyes; order Heterodontiformes; family Heterodontidae; genus Heterodontus; species Heterodontus francisci. Next base: position 1,290,409 of record NW_027141909.1, read on the forward strand.
TTAGGAACAGAGTACAATTCCTTCAACATTCTCTCTCTGTCTCTCCCTCCTGCTATCTCTGACACTAGGAGAGAGACTGAGGGAGAGAGGGTTAGATATGAAGGCAGAGAGAGGGCTGTAGAGAGGGACAAAGTTGGAGAGAGAGAGGTTGTTGAGGTGGATGAAAAGGATAATGTAAGATATATTAATTTGATGTCATCCTTCACTGCTGTGTACACACACATATAAGAGATAGATATGGAGAGAAAAAAAACATCAAGAGAGGGGGAAATGCAGACAATGTTGGGGCCCAGGCGTATACGTTTGATGATCCAGAAGGAATAGCCTCCATTTTAAACATCCAGCAAGCTATTCCACTGTGGGAGCCATCACACCCAAACAGGCATAGACACACACACAAACACACAGGAATACCCACACAATGATATTGTTTGTGCAAATTTCATGCTGGCTTATTGGTTAATTTTTAAATCTGTGATTGATAGATTCTTGTTAACCAAAGGTATTAAGAGATAAGGGGCAAAGGCAGGATATATGGTGTAAGTTACATCACAGATCAGCCAAGATCACATTGGATGCTGGAACAGGATTGTGGGGTTAAATTGCATCCTCCTCTTCCAATATCCCCTGTTAAATATCCTTCTTTCTCTTTTAGTCACCCTGTCAGTCTATGTCTCTCTGTTTCTCTCTCTCTGTCTCTATCGGACAGTGTAGAGTGAGATTCACTCTGTATCCACCCCATGATGTTCCTGCCCTGGGAGTGTGTGATGGGACAGTGTAGAGGGAAATTTACTCTGTGTCAAACCCAACATTGTGCTTGGCTTGGGAATATTTAATGGGACAGTGTAGCTGGAGATTTACTCTGTATCCCTGGAATTTTGCAGGCTCAGGTGTGATTTGATGATTGTTTTCAAGATAATAAGGGAAACTGATGGGGTGGACAGAGAGTAACAATTCCCACTGGCTGCAGAGTCTAGAACATGGGGGCATAGTCTAAAAATATAAACCTAGTCTAAAAACCTTTCAGGAGTGAAATGAAGAAACACTTCAACACACCAGGTGTGGTATCAGTTTGGAACTCTCTTCCACAAACAGCAATTGATGCTGAGACACTTGTTAATTTTTAAATCTGAGTTTGATAGATTTTTGTTAACCAAAGGTATTAAGGGGCAAAGATAGGGACATGGAGTGAGATCACACATCAGCCATGAGCTCATTGAATGACAGAACAGGGTTGAGGGGCCAAATGGCCTCCTCCTCTTCCTCTGTCCTACGACAAATATCCTGCGATCACTCTCTGTGTCTTGGTCTCTGTCTCCCTCTTTGTCTCTCTTTCTGTCTGTCTGTCTGTCTCTCTCTCTCTCCTCTCATCTGTGGAAATCCACACACATCAGTCAGCCATTTTAGGTTCATTTTCAGTGGCCATTTTATGTTACCACAACACTGGGACATTTATCGCTGTCTATCCCAAACCATCTCTCTTTGTAGTCTATTTGTGTTCTCCTCACAGCTTATTGTCCCACCTAACCTAGTATCCCTCTCCTTTGCTCCGTCTCACTCACGCACTCTCCCCCCTCTCTCTCCCCCCCCATTTCTCTCTCCCCCCATTTCTCTCTTCCCCCCCCACACCCCCCCCCCCCCGCAATCTCTCTTTAAGTGTCCTGTTATCGCATCCTTTATTATAGATTCGACCATTTTCCCTATGACTGATGTTAGACGAACAGGTCTTTAGTTCCCTATTTTCTCCCTCCTTCCTTTTGTAAATAGTGGGGTTACATTTGCTACCTTCTAATCTGTCTCTCTCACTCTGCCTCTCTCACACTGCCTCTGTCCTTCGCTATCTGACTTTCCCCCCTCTCTCTCTCTCTATCTATCCCTCTCTGTCTTTTTCTCTCTCTCGCTCTATCTCTCCCTCTCTCTCTCTCTACCTCTGTCCACGTCTCAATTTGTGCCTCCCTCACACCATCACTCCCTCTCTCTCTGTCTCTCTCTATCTTTCTGTCTGCCTCTCTCTCTCTCTCTGCCTCTCTCTCTCTCTGCCTCTCTCTCTCTCTCTCTCTCTGTCACTCGCTCTCTCTCTTTCGCTGCCTCTGTCCACGTCTGAGTTTGTGTCGACTCCACACCATCTCTCCCTCCCTCTCTCCCTCCCTCTCTCTCTCTCTTTCTCCCTCTCTCCCTCCCTCTCTCTCTCTGTCTCTGTCTCAGAGTTACAGCTCAGATGATTAACCTCTTTATCCATGTGTTATGAACACGGGACTTTGTCTCTCTCCCATTTTCTAGGATGTTGCCAGGACTGGAGAATTGTAGCTGTGAGGATAGGCAGGGGTTGTTGTCCTTGGAACAGAGAAGGCTGAGGGGAGATCTGATTGAAATGTACAAAATGTTGAGGGTCCTGGATAGAGTGGAGGTGAAGGGCAGAGAACCATAGCAGAAAGGTCAGTGACGAGGGGGCATAGATTTAAAGTGATTGGGAGAAAAATTAGAGGGGAGTTGAGGAAAATCTTTTTCACCCAGGGGGTCGTGATGGTCTGGAACTCACTGCCTGAAAGGGTAGTTGAGGCAGAGACCCTCAACTCATTCAGAAGGAGTCTGGATCGGCACCTCAAGTGCGGTAAGCTGCAGTGCTCGGACCAAATGCTGGAAGGTGGGATGAGAATAGGTTGATCGTTTTTCGGCTGGCACAGAGAGAATGGGTGAAGTGGCCGCTTTCAGTGCCTTAAAATTTCTATGTTGCCCTCGCCAACTCGATTTTACCCTCTGTTACCCTCTGAATCTCAGTCTCTCCCTCTCTGTTACCCTCTGAATTCCAGTCTCTCCCTCTCTGTTACCCTCTGAATCTCAGTCTCTCCCTCTCTGTTACCCTCTAAATCTCAGTCTCTCCCTCTCTGTTACCCTCTGAATCTCAGTCTCTCCCTCTCTGTTACCCTCTGAATTCCAGTCTCTCCCTCTCTGTTACCATCTGAATCCCAGACTCTCCCTCTCTGTTACCCTCTGAATTCCAGTCTCTCCCTCTCTGTTACCCTCTGAATCCCAGTCTCTCCCTCTCTGTTACCCTCTGAATTCCAGTCTCTCCCTCTCTGTTACCCTCTGAATCCCAGTCTCTCGCTCTCTGTTACCCTCTGAATCCCAGTCTCTCCCTCTCTGTTACCCTCTGAATCCCAGTCTCTCCCTCTCCGTTACCCTCTGAATCCCATTCTCTCCCCCTCTGTTACTCTCTGAATCCCTGTCTCTCCCTCCATGTTTCCCTCTGAATCCCAGACTCTCCCTCTCTGTTACCCTCTGAATCCCAGACTCTCCCTCTCTGTTACCGTCTGAATCCCAGTCTCTCCATCTCTGTTTCCGTCTGAATCCCAGTCTCTCCCTCTCTGTTACCCTCTGAATCCCAGCCTCTCCCTCTCTGTTTCCCTCTGAATCCCAGTCTCTCCCTCTCCGTTACCCTCTGAATCCCAGTCTCTCCCTCTCTGTTGCCTGACCAGAGCTTTATAAATGTTCAGCGCACCCTCTCGGCTTTTGTACTCACTGTACACAGTGTAAATTGTGGTATTCCCCAGGGGTTTTGATTAGGACCACTGATCTTATTGATATATGAATGACTTAGACTGGGGTAAACAGGGCATAACTTCAACATTGTGCCATCTGCAATGTAATAAACAGTGAAGGGAATAGGAGTAGACTTCAGGAGGATAGAGGCAGTCTGGTGAAATGGTCAGACACATAGCAGGTTAACTTCAATGCTGAGAAATGTCAAATGATGCATTTTGGAAGGAAGGCTGAGGAGAAGCGATATAAACTAAATGGTACAATGTTAAAATGGGTGCAGGGACAGAGAGATCTGGGATTTCATTTGTGTCACTTTTTACATCTAAAAGATTCAATTTGGAGCTTGGAATCTGTGAGTTGAATTTAGCTTCATCCTGAAAAGTGTTAGCAAACGTGTTGGGAAATGTGTCAAAAGCTGTTTCCATTCAGACATTCCTGCATTGTGGAAGTGTGAGTTATCTTTGCAGAGACAGGAAATAGAGTTGTTTGAATGGACCTGCAGGTTTTAGTTGATGCAATAAGGTGAGAATTTGAATTGTGTCCCTTCCAGATACACAGAATTGAAGGTATTTACAGAACACCACATGAAGTAGTTTACCAATGTCTGACAAACTTCAAAGACTTCAAACACATGGAAGAAGAGGCGAAGGGAACAATATACAAACCCTGAGACAGTCAGACAACAGCAGGAGGAAAATGAATCTCTTTTTATGGGTTTTAATTTGAAGGCCTGAGCTGATGATTGAAAAAGTAGGAGTTCAAATCCCACACTGGGCTGTTGTGAATTTGAATTCTATTTTTTCTTTACAAAAACATAAATCTGGAGTTAAAAAGCCTCTGGGTTGGAATGATTCACTCCTGTCTACTAGTGCAAAGCCCGTGTGTGTCTCAGTTTTGCTGTATTTATTAATGATTTAAGATGATGTGGTAGAATGCAACATACCCAAGTTTACCAATGACACAAAAATAGGCAGCATTGTAAGCAGTGTAGCTGGAAGCAGAACATTGCAAAGAGAGATTAATATCTTAAAGAGATGGGCAAAACTGTGGCAGTTAGATTTCCATGTCAGCAAAAAAAGACTAGAACAGAGTACTTTATAAATGGTGTAAAGCTAGAAATACTGGAGGTTGAAAGAGACTTTGGGAGGGTCCATGTCCATTTGAGTGCAGTGTAGATTTACCAGAATGATAACTGGACTCCAAGGGTTAAATTACGAGGTGATATTACACAGACTAGGGATTTATTGCCTGGAATTTAGGAGGATCAAGGTAATTTGTTCAAAGCTGTTGAGATATTAAGGGGAACTGATGGGGTAGTTTGGGAGAAACTATTTCAGCAGCTTGGGAACATAGGAACAGGAGTAGGCCATTCAGCCCATCGAGCCTGCTCCGCCATTCAATACGATCCTGGCTGATCATCCACTTCAATGCCTTTTTCCCAGACTGACTTTCCACAGCCCACTGGGGTAGAGAATTCCAAAGATTCACAACCCTCTGAGTAAAAATCCGCCACTCCAGGCTCAAGGTGGTAATAGTTTGGAACGTGTCTTCTGCACGCAAACATTGATGCAAAATCAATTGTCATTTTCGCGCTCTGTCCCTGAGTCACTCTGTTTCTGTGTGTGTGTGTGTGTGTTTCTGTGTGTGTGTTTCTGTGTGTGTGTGTGTGTTTCTGTGTGTGTGTTTCTCTGTGTGTGTGTGTTTCTGTGTGTGTGTGTTTCTGTGTGTGTGTTTCTGTGTGTGTGTGTCTGTGTGTGTGTGTTTCTGTGTCTGTGTGTTTCTGTGTGTGTGTGTGTGTTTCTGTGTGTGTGTGTTTCTGTGTGTGTGTGTTTCTGTGTGTGTGTTTCTCTGTGTGTGTGTGTGTTTCTGTGTGTGTGTGTTTCTGTGTGTGTGTTTCTGTGTGTGTGTGTCTGTGTGTGTGTGTTTCTGTGTCTGTGTGTTTCTGTGTGTGTGTGTGTTTCTGTGTGTGTGTTTCTGTGTGTGTGTTTCTGTGTGTGTGTGTCTGTGTGTGTGTGTTTCTGTGTCTGTGTGTTTCTGTGTGTGTGCTTCTGTGTGTGTGTTTCTCTGTGTGTGTGTGTGTTTCTGTGTGTGTGTGTTTCTGTGTGTGTGTTTCTGTGTGTCTGTGTGTGTCTATGTCTGTTTCTCTCTCCTCTCTCAGACCCTTTGTAAAGCTCCACATGCATCAGTTTGCCATTTGAAGTCAGCTGCTTTTGGTTTCACCGCATCTGCAGAGGTTACACTTCCTTATGCAGGCTGGTAAAAAACATGTATTCCGCAGTTGGCTCCAATGTTCCCGTGAAAATTTAGATGTTGTGTGTGCCCAGTTTTTTTAACGTGAGCTGTCCCTTGAAATCTTTGAAGAATCTTTGAAGACGTGTGCTATTTATTGTGGAACAGGATCTGCGTGGGACATTTGAGGCTGCTGCACGCAGATTTGCAGGAACATTGACCAACACTCTCCATCCCAATCTCTTCCTCTTTCTCTCTGGTACTCTCTCCCCATTGCAATCCTTCCCTCTCTCTCTTATTCTCCATATCTATCCCTGTTCTTTCTCACTGTTACTCTCTCCATCTGGATGGAGGAGGAGAAAGAGAGGCATATACAGAGGCAGCTTTACTCTGTATCAAACCCCACAGTGTACCTGCCCCCTAGTTCTTGACTAGGGGGAACATCCTCCCAGCATCCGCCCTGTAAAGTCCCCTCAGAATCTTGTATGTTTCAATAAGATCACCTCTCATTCTTCTAAACTCCAATGAGTATAGGCCCAACCTGTTCCACCATTCCTCAAAGATAACCCCTTCACCCCAGGAATCAGCCGAGTGAACCTTCTCTGAACTGATTCCAATGCATCCAGGCCTGACCATTTATCCACTTTCAAAGCTGCCAAACACCTTCATATTTCCCCTCTCACTCTGTTTATCCCATCCAATATTTCACACTCCTCCTCTTTAACTACAATCTCTGTATCGTTCCCACTCTTTTATAAAGACGGACACAGAGAATTCATTAAGAACCATGCCCACATCTCCCACCTCCACAGGTAGGAAGAAGGAGGAGAGGCAATCTAAACTAAAGGATATAGTTATAAAGGGGCTAACATTCTCTGCCTCTTCCTTTGCTCTAATATAATCCTTGATTTCTATCATTAACAATGGTTGGAACAATTAACTGAGGTTCTGTCAAGGCTTACTCACATTCTTTATCTGTGTCTCTCTGTCCCAGAGAGATGGTGAAGAAACTATTGATGTGTTTCGTTCAGTTAAGTTTGATGTCAATGTTTCCCCAGGATTTTGACGCTGGGGGATTCAGTGATGGGATAATGCTTTGAATGCCAAGGGGAGGTGGTTGGATTCTCTCATGTTGCAGATGGTCATTGCCTGGCACTTGTGTGACGTGAATGTTACTTGCCACTGGTCGGCCCAAACCTGAATGTTGTCTGGGTCTCGGTGCATGTGGCTCTGGATTGCTTCATTATCTGAGGCAAAATACTGTGGATGCTGGAAATCTGGAAAGCATCGAGCTGAATCATTACCTCTGTTTCTCTCTCCACAGATGCTGCCTGACCTGCTCAGTATTTCCAGCACTTCCTGCTGGGATTTCATTATCTGAGGAGGTGTGAATGGAACTGAACACTGTGCAATCAACAGTGAACATCCCTACTTCTGACCTTACGATGGAGGGCAGGTGATTGAGGAAGCAGCTGAAGATGGATGGGCCGAGGACACTAACCTGAGGAACTCCTGCAGTGATGTCCTGAGACTACGATGACTGACCTCCAACAACCACAACCATCTTCCTTTGTGCTCGGTATGACTCCAACCAGCGGATTCCCACTGACTTCAGTTTTACTCGGGCTCCTCGATGTCACACTCGGTCAAACGCTGCCTTGATGTTAAGGTCAGTCTCTCTTCCCAGTAGCAGACAGGAGTGAATCGTTCCCTTTGACCCGTTGTACACTGAACAAGCTGTGTTTCTTCACAGCCTGATACAGGACTGTACACGGCCGATTAATGTAGCCCATCAAACACTCCCAGAGCAGGTTCAGCACAGCTTAGGAACAGAGTACAGTTCCTTCAACATTCTCTCTCTGTCTTCCTCTCTCTGTCTCTCCCTCCTGCTATCTCTGACACTAGGAGAGAGACAGAGGGAGAGAGGGTTAGATATGCAGACAGAGAGTGCTGTGGAGAGAGACAAGGTTGGAGAGAGAGAGATTGCAGGGTCGATTGAAAGGGAGAATGTAAGAGAAATTAATTTGATGTAATCCTTCACTGCTGTGTGCACAAACATTTAAGAGATAGGTATGGAGACAGAAACATCGGGAGAGATCTCTGTCTCTCTTCCTGTCTCTCCATCTGTCTTTCCCTCCCTGTCACTCCCTCTCTCTGCTTCTATCTCTGTCTCTGCCACTCTCTCTGTCTCTCCCTCTCTGTCTCTCCATCTGTCTTTCCCTCCCTGTCCCTCCCTCTCTCCCCTTCTATCTCTGTCTCTCTCCCTCTGTCCTCCATCTGTCTTTCCCTCTCTGTCACTCCCTCTCTTTCCTTCTATCTCTGTCTCTCTATCTCTCTGTCGCTCCTTCTGTCCTTACCTCCCTGTCACTTCCTCTCTCTCCTTCTATCTCTGTCTCTCTCTCTCTCTCTATCCCCCCATCTGTCCTTCCCTCCCTGTCACTCCATCTCTCTCCTGCTCTCTCTGTCTCTCACTTTGTCCCTCCATCTGTCTTTCCCTCCTTGACACTCCCTCTCACTACTTCCATCTCTGCCTCTCTCTCTCTGTCCCTCCACCTGTCTACCGCAACCCCCACCCACCCCCCGTCACTCCATCTCCCTCCTTCGATCTCTGTCTCTGCCTCTCTCTGTCTCTCTCTCTATCCCTCCATCTTTCCTTCCCTCCCTGTCACTCCCTCTCTCTCCTTCTATCTCTGTCTCTCACTCTGTCCCTCCATCTGTCTTTCCCTCCCTGTCACTCCCTCTCTCTCCTTCTATCTCTGTCTCTCGCTCTCTGTCTCTCCATCTCTCCATCTGTCCTTCCCTCCCTGTCACTCCATCTCTCTCCTCTCTCTGTCTCTCACTCTGTCCCTCCATCTGTCATTCCCTCCCTGTCACTCCATCTCTCTCCTTCCATCTCTGCGTCTCTCTCTCTCTCTGTCTCTCCAACTGCCTTTCCCTCTCTGGTTGACTAACAGGAAGCAGAGAGTGGGGATAAATGAGTGCTATTCTGGCTGGCAATCAGTCACGAGTGGTGTGCCTCAGGGATCGGTGTTGGGACCACAATTATTTACAATTTATATCGATGATTTGGAGTTGGGGACCATGTGTAGGGTGTTAAAGTTTGCAGATGACACTAAGATGAGTGGCAGAGCAAAGTGTGCAGATGACTGTGAAACTTTGCAGAGGAACATAGATACATTGAGTGAGTGGGCAAAGGTCTGGCAGATGGAATACAATGTTAATAAATGTGAAGTTATTCATTTCGGTAGGAGTAACAGTAAAAAGGATTATTACTTGAATGGTAAAAAGTTGCAGCATGCTGCTATGCAGAGGGACCTGGGTGTCCTTGTGCATGAATCGCAAAAGGTTGGTCTGCAGGTACAGCAAGTAATTAGGAAGGCAAATGGAATTTTGTCCTTCATTGCTAAAGGGATTGAGTTTAAAAGCAGAGAGGTTATGTTGCAGCTGTATAAGGTACTGGTGAGACCGCACCTGGAGTACTGTGTGCAGTTTTGGTCTCCTTACTTGAGAAAGGATGTACTGGCACTGGAGGGGGTGCAGAGGAGGTTCACTAGGTTGATTCCAGAGTTGAGGGGGTTGGCTTATGAGGAGAGACTGAGTAGATTGGGATTAGATTCATTGGAGTTCAGAAGAATGAGGGGGGATCTTATAGAAACTGAAATTGAAATATTATAGAAATTGAAATATTCTTCTGTCACTCTCTGTCCCTTGGGCAGTCCGTTTGTGTGTGTGTCTGTGCATGTCGGTGTCTGTGCATGTCGGTCTCTGTGTCTGTGTGTCTGTGCATGTCGGTCTGTGTGTGTGGTTCTGTGTGTGTTTCTCTGTGTGCATGTGTGTTTCTCTGTGTGTGGGTGTGTGTGTCTGTCTGTGTCTATGCCTGTTTCTCTCTCCTCTCTCAGAACCTCAGTAAAACTCCACATACATCAATTTGCTATTTTAATTTGGCTGCTTTTGGTGATACCACAACTGCAGAGGGTGCACTTCCTTCTGCAGGCTGGTAGGAAACCCATATCCCGCTCTTTAACGGCATATTCTGTCTGCTTTGTATACTAAATTGATTAATCCCTAATAATTGATCAAATCTGACATTGATTACTGTTTGAAAGTCTCCAGGTTTACTTTCCTCCCAGGGTTGATTAAAAGGTAGAGTTTCCCTCAGTGTTTTGGAAATATCAAACCCTGATCCCACACCCAGTAAAGTATTTTACATGATGGGACGCTGCAAATGTTGTTATACTCAGTGCGCACGGTCCCTTCATGTTGTAATAAGATCTTATAATCTCTATTCAGATAACTCTCATGCCACAGGGGCAAAATTTCACTGGGTCAACATTCTGACCAAACACTAAAACATTACAGAAAGCGAGGCTCACAAATTCAACACAAGTTTCCTTTTCTGTGTCTCGCTGGTCTGTTCTGATTTTCTGTTGGGTGACATCAGTCTAGATTTTGTGTTCAGACCTGAACCCACAAACGTATAACTCAGAGGCAGGATTATTACCCACTGAGCTACAGCTGGCTCCAATGTTCCCAGAAAATTTAGTTGTTGTGCACGGCAAGTTTTTTTTTGTCCCATGTGCAGTCCCTTTAAATTTTTAAGAATCTTCGAAGACGTGTGTTATTTATCACGGAACAGGACCTGCGTGGTACCTTCCAGGCTGCTGCACACAGCTTTGCAGGAACACTGACCGACACTCTCCATCCCAATCTCTTCCTCTCTGGTAATCTCTCCCCATTGCTATCCTTCCCTCTCCCTGTTATTCCCTCTCTATATCTATCCCTGTCTTTCTCACTGTTACTCTCTCCATCTGGATGGAGGAGGAGAAAGACAGGCATAGATAGAGGCAGCTTTACTCGGTATCTAACCCCACACTGTAGCTGTCCTGCGAGTGTTTTATAGAACAGAGAGGACAGAGATTTGCTCTGTAGATAACTCCATTCTGTACTTGGCTTGGCAGCATTTGAAGGGACAGTTTAGACGGAGCTTTACTCTGTATCCCTGGAATTTTGAAGTGTAAGGGGTGTTTAGTTCAGTTTAGTTTAGAGATTCAGCACTGAAACAGGCCCTTCGGCCCACCGAGTCTGTGCCGACCATCAACCACCCATTAATACTAATCCTACACTAATTCCATATTCCTACCACATCCCCACCTGTCCCCATATTTCCCTACCACCTACCTATACTGGGGGCAATTGCTAATGGCCTGCAAGTCTTTGGCATGTGGGAGGAAACCGGAGCACCCGGTGGAAACCCACGCAGACACAGGGAGAACTTGCAAACTCCACACAGGTAGTACCCAGAATTGAACCCGGGTCGCTGGAGCTGTGAGGCTGCGGTGCTAACCACTGTGCCACTGTGCTGGGTGAATTGATCAAAGTTTACAAGACAATACTGGAAACTGATGGGGTAGATAGAGAGAAACTCTTCTCACTGGTTGGAGGAGTCTCGGACGAGGGGCACAGTCGAAAAATCGAACATTAGTCGAAGACCCTTTCAAGGGTGAAATTTATTAACACTTCTACACACAAAGGATGGTGGAATTTTGGAATTGTCTTCCACAAATGACCCCTCCCTATCTCTGCAATCTCCTCCAGCTCCACAATCCACCAATATCTGCCATCCTCTAATTCTGGCCTCTTGAACATCCCCAATTTGAATCGTTCCCCCATTGGTGGCCGTGCCTTCAAGCTGCCAAGGCCCGAACTCTGGAATTCCTTTCCCAAACCTCTCCATCTCACTAACTCTCTTTCCTCTTTGAGGATTCTCCCTCAAACCAACCTCTGACCAAGTTTTTGGTCATCTGGTCTAATATCTCCTGAAGTGACTCGGTGTCAAATTTTTATTTTCTTGATTCATTTGTTGGATGTGTGCGTTAGTGGCCAGGACAGCATTTATTGCCCATTCATAATTGCCCTTGAGAAGGTGGTGTTGAGCCTCCTTCTTGAACCGCTGCAGTCCATGTGGGGTAGGTACACCCACAGTGCTGTTAGGAAGGGAGATCCAGGATTTTGACCCAGTCACAGTGAAGGAATGGTGATATAGTTCCAAGTCAGGATGGTGAGTGACTTAAGGGAAACTTGCAGGTGGTGGTGTTCCCATACGTGTTTCCTGTTTGTTTGCTCTCTCTTCCCCTCCTTCTTTCTAGACCTCCCTGTCCTTCTGTCCCTCTGTGTTATGAGAACCTAAGAACAGAAGGAAGTGGGTGCAGGAACAGAGAGCCCTGGGGATGTCTGTGCACAAATTGAAGGTGGCAGAGCTAGTTGAGAAAGTGGTTAAAAGGCATATGGGATCCTCGGCTTTGTAAATGGAGGCTGAGAGTATAAAAGCAAGGAGGTTATGATGAAGCTTTATAAAACACTGCTTCGTCCTCAACTAGTATTGTGTCCAATTCTGGACACCGTACTTTCGGAAGGATGTGGGGGCTTTAGAGAGGATGCAGAAAAGATTCACGAGCAAGGTTCCAGGGATGAGGGACATCAGTTACGTGGATAGATTGGAGAAACTGGTGTTGTTCTCCATAGAGAAGAGAAACTTGTGATTCGATTTGATCGAGGTGTTCAAAATCATGAGGGGTCCTGACAGAGTAGATGTCGGAGTAGGAATGCAGCACATAGGACATTCCAGACCCATTTCTGTTCAGTGTTTACTTAAACAAGTGAATTGACCATTTAATATTTTTAACTTACTTAACCCTTGTGTTCCCACAAAGATCAAGCTAGCAAATTCAACAGTGGCCACTTTGACTTCATCCCATCGTGTCTTCTGTACATTCTGACAGGATTGCAGGTATAACTGTAGTCATAAAATTCAGCTGAAAATTGATCAGTTACATTGTTATTTCAGTCCATATTTACAGTACACACGGTACCTTACTGTTGTAATAAAGTCATATAGGGTATATTCATCCCACTGGGGCAAAATGTCACTGGCTCAACATTCTCACCAAATACTAAAGCATTCCACAATGCAAGACTCACAAATTCAACACAAGTTTCCTTTTCTGAGTCTCGCTGGTCTGTTCTGATTCTCTGAGGGATTACTGATGCTTATCCTCCACATGAGCAGTCGTCCTAATCCCGTGTGCCTGTCCTGCTCCCAAACCCGGCATCCACTTATGTTAAGGCAAGTGATACAGGAGCGTCTCAGTGACTGAGGCAAGTGAGTCTTGAGGCTGAGCCGGGGGCAGTGAGTGACCCGGGTTAATCCGACACTCCAGGGATTGTTTAAACGGAGCTTTACTCTGTATCTAACCCGTGCTGTACCTTCTCTGAGAGTGTTCGATGGGGCAGTGCAGACGAGGAGAGTTATTCCTGACCCATTTTAAATATAGAGAAGTGAATATCCAAGAGATTGTTTTAAATGTGATGAGGGTTTCTGCCTCTACCATCCTTTAGAGTCATCGAGAGATACAGCACTTATACAGGCCCTTCGGCCCACCCAGTCTGTGCCGGCCATCAACCACCCATTTTATACTAATCCTTTCAGGCAGAGAGTTCCAGACACCCACCAGCCACTGGGTGAAGAAACTATTGATGTGTTTCGTTCTGTTAAGTTTGATGTCAATGTTTCCCCAGGATGTTGATGCTGGGGGATTCAGTGATGGGATAATGCTTTGAATGCCAAGGGGAGGTGGTTGGATTCTCTCTTGTTGCAGATGGTCATTGCCTGGCACTTGTGTGACGTGAATGTTACTTCCCACTGGTCGGCCCAAGCCTGAATGTTGTCCGGGTCTTGGTGCATGTGGCTATGGATTGCTTCATTATCTGAGGCAAAATACTGTGGATGCTGGAAATCTGGAAAGCATCGAGCTGAATCACTAACTCTGTTTTTCTCTCCACAGATGCTGCTTGACCTGCTCAGTATTTCCAGTATTTCCTCCTGGGATCTCAGATGAAGATGGTTGAGCCTCGGACACTACCCTGAGGAACTCCTGCAGTGATGTCCTGGGACTGAGATGATTGACCTCCAACAACCACAACCATCTTCCTTTGTGCTCGGTATGAGTCCAACCAGCGGATTCCCACTGACTTCAGTTTTACTCGGGCTCCTCGATGTCACACTCGGTCAAACACTGCCTTGATGTTAAGGTCAGTCTCTCTTCCCAGTAGCAGACAGGAGTGAATCGTTCCCTTTGACCCGTTGTACACTGAACAAGCTGTGCTTCTTCACAGCCTGATACAGGACTGTACACGGGCGATTAATGTAGCCCATCAAACACTCCCAGAGCAGGTTCAGCACAGCTTAGGAACAGAGTACAGTTCCTTCAACATTCTTCTCTGTCTCTCCCTCCTGCGATGTCTGACACTAGGAGAGAGACAGAGGGAGAGAGGGTTAGATATGAAGGCAGAGAGAGGGCTGTAGAGAGGGACAAAGTTGGAGAGAGAGAGATTGTTGAGGTGGATGAAAAGGATAATGTAAGATATATTAATTTGATGTAATCCTTCACTGCTGTGTACACAAACAGAAAGAGATAGTTTTGGCAGAAAAACACATCGGCAGAGAGGGAAATGTAGATGAAGTTGGGGCCCAGGCAGATACATTTGATGATCCAGAAGGAACAGCCTCTATTTTAAACATCCAGCAAGCTATTCCACTGTGGGAGCCATCACACACTCATGATATTTGTTGTGCAAATTTCTTGCTGGCATATTGGTTAATTTTTAAAGCTGTGATTGATAGATTCTTGTTAACCAAAGGGATTAAGAGATAAGGGGCAAAGGCAGGATATATGGTGCAAGTTACATCACAGATCAGCCAAGATCTCATTTGATGCCGGAACACAGTTGTGGGGTTAAATTGCATCCTCCTCTTCCAATATCCCCTGTTAAATATCCTTCTTTCTCTGTCAGTCACCCTGTCAGTCTATGTCTCTCTGTTTCTCTCTTTCTGTCTCTCTCTTTGTCTCTATCAGACAGTGTCGAGTGAGATTCACTCTGTATCCACCCCATGATGTTCCTGTCCTGGGACTGTTGGATGGGACAGTGTAGAAGGAGCATTACTCTGTATCTAATCCATGCTGTACCTGTCTGGGGAATGTTGATGGGAGAGTGGAAACAGAGAGGTCTGGGACCAGGGTCCTCATGGGGAGGACTTAATGGTGCCTCCTAATTGACCAGTTAGCAATATTGGTGCTCCAGGGATGAAAGGGACATTGGCTGAGTGGATACGACATTGGCTGAGAGAGTGGACAATGGTTGTTTCAGACTGGAGGGAGGTATACAGTGGAGGTTTATATTAGGACCACTGACCTTTTTGATATATACTAATGACTTGGACTTGTGTTTACAGGGCATAACTTCAATGTTAGCCAATGTTTGTGACATCTGCAATGTAATAAACAGGGAAGGGACTAGTAGCAGACTTCAGGAGGATAGAGGCAGTCTGGTGAAATGGAACACACAAGAACAAATGAATAAGGAGCAGGAGTAGGCCATTCGGCCCCTCGAGCCTGCTCTGCCATTCAATGGCTGATCTGATTGTGAACTCAACTCCACTTTCCTGTCTGCGTCCCATAACCCTTGACTCCCTCATTGATCAAAAATCTATCGAACTCAGCCTTGAATATATTCAATGATCCAGCCTCCACTGCTCTCTGGGGAAGAGAATTCCACAGACTGACCCCCCTCTGAGAGAAACACATTTCTCCTCAGCTCAGCTTTAAATGGGACGTCCCTAATTTTAAAACTGTGTCCCCTAGTTCTAGTCTCCCCAACAAGGGGAAACATCCTCTCAGCATCCACCCTGTCCAGTCCCCTCGGGACCTGAGATGTTTCACTCAGATCACCTCTCATTCTTCTAAACTCCAGTGGGTATAGACCCAACATGTTCAACCTTTCCTCATAAGATAACCCCTTCATCCCAGGAATCAGCCCAGTGAACCTTCTCTGAACTACTTCGAATGCAATTATAGAATTTCTTCAGTAAGGAGACCAAAAGTGTCCACAATCCTGCAGAAGTCGTCTAACTTATGCCCTGTACAGCTGTAACAACACTTCCCTACTTTGATATTCTATTCACCTTGCAATAAACAACAACATTCCATTTGCCTTCCTAATCACTCGCTGTAGCTACACGGTAACATTTTGTGATTCATGTACCAGGACACCCAGATCCCTCTGTACCGTACAGTTCTGCAGTCTCTCTCCATTTCAATAATATACTGATTTTTATTCTTCCTGCTAAAGTGGACAAGCTCACATTTTCCCACATTGTACTCCATCTGACAATTTTTTGCTCACTCACTTAACCAATGGAAATCTCTTTGTAGACACTTTATGTCCTCTTGACAGCTTACTATCCAACCTATCATTGGACAGACACAGGGCAGGTTAACTTCAATGCTGAGAAATGTGAAGTGATGCATTTTGGAAGGAAGACTGAGTGATATAAACTAAATGGTACAATGTTAGAATGGGTGACAGGACAGAGAGATCTGGGATTTCATCAATGTTCCCTGTTCTACCCAAAAGATCAATTTGGCGCTTGGAATCTGTGAGTTGAATTTAGCTTCATCCTGAAAAGTGTTAGCAAACGTGTTGGGAAATGTGTCAAAAGCTGTTTCCATTCAGACATTCCTGCATTGTGGAAGTGTGAGCTATCTTTGCAGAGACAGGAAATAGAGTTGTTTGAATGGACCTGCAGGTTTTAGTTGATGCAATAAGGTGAGAATTTGAATTGTGTCCCTTCCAGATACACAGAATTGAAGGTATTTACAGAACACCACATGAAGTAGTTTACCAATGTCTGACAAACTTCAAAGACTTCAAACACATGGAAGAAGAGGAGAAGGGAACAATATACAAAACCTCAGTCAGTCAGACAACAGCAGGAGGAAAATGAATCTCTTTTTATGGGTTTTAATTTGAAGGCCTGAGCTGATGATTGAAAAAGTAGGAGTTCAAATCCCACTCTGGGCTGTTGTGAATTTGAATTCTGTTTTTTCTAAAAATAAACATAAATCTGGAATTAAAAAACCTCTGGGATGGAATGATTCACTCCTGTCTACTAGTGCAAAGCCCGTGTGTGTCTCAGTTTTGCTGTATTTATTAACGATTTAAGATGATGTGGTAGAATGCAACATACCCAAGTTTACCACTGACACAAATATAGGCAGCATTGTAAGCAGTGTAGCTGGAAGCAGAACAGTGCAAAGAGATATCTGAAGTGAAAGACTAAAACTGTGATTTCAATGTCAGCAAAAAAGACTAGAACAGAGTACTTTATAAATGGTAAAAAGATAGAAACACTGGAGGTTCAAAGAGACTTGAGGGGTCCGTGTCCATTTGAGTGCAGTGTAGATTTACCAGAATGATAACTGGACTCCAAGGGTTAAATTACAAGGTGATATTACACAAACTAGGGAATAATTCCCTGGAATTTAGGAGGTTCAAGGTGATTTGATCAAAGATGTTGAGATATTAAGGGGAACTGATGGGGTAGTTTGAGAGAAACTATTTCGGCAGCTTTGGAATATATGAACAGGAGTAGGCCATTCAGCCCATCGAGCCTGCTCCGCCATTCAAGACGATCATGGCTGATCATCCACTTCAATGTGTTTTTCCCAGACTATCCTCTTCCCCTTTCTGTCATTGGTATTCAGCAATCTGTCAATCTCTGCTTTAAACATACTCAATGACTGAGCTTCCACAGCCCTCTGGGATAGAGAATTCCTAAGATTCACAACCCTCTGAGTAATGACATTTCTCCTCATCTCTGTCCCAAGTGGCTTCCCCCTTATTTTGAAATTGTGTCCCCTGGTTCTAGACTCCTCAACCAGGAGAAACATCTTACCTACATCTACCCTGTCTATCTGTAACGTTACCCCAGGGTCCCCACACAGCCTGTCTCCCCGTCCCCCTGCTTCTAAAGTGTCTCAGGGTCTCCTGGCACTTTCTATCTCTCTGCTTCTGTCTCTATCCCTCACTATCTCTCTGTTCTCTCTCCATTTCTATCTCTCCCTATCTCTCTGTTACTCTATCTCTGTTCCTCTCTCTCTGTCTATCACTCTCTCCCACCATGTTGGTTATCATTGGGGGTTGAGTTAAATCACAGACAAAATAAACACTTCACCTGTCTGCCCCGGAATAAATAGCAAAATTTGTGGATATTTTATGTCTGTATTCAGACAATATAGACAGGAGTGTATATTATATGATGGGATGCTGCAAATCGATTTACACTAGTACTGTCGCAAAAACAACTTCAAAAGAATTATTCACAAGTCTAGTCCAACTTAACGGCAGATTTGACCCGATAAGGTAATAAATGCCAAAAGTCTGGAGTTTTTTGGAGTACGTTAAGCTTTACTCTGTCTGGCTTTCAGAAATTAAACATTACACATGCACTGCAAGATTAAAGATTATACATAGGTTAGGTTACATAGAATTTTGGAAGGACTAACAAGGCTAGGGAATATCCAATGAATGGTAGGATCATAAGAAGTACTGAGTGTCAGAGGGATCTTGGTGTACTTGTCCATAGATCACTGAAGGCTGCAGCGCAGGTAGACAAGGTGGTTAGGAAGGTATATGGGATACTTGCCTTTATTAGTTGAGGCATAGAATATAAGAACAGGGAGGTTATGACGGAGCTATATAAAACACTGGTTAGGCCACAGCTGGAGTACTGTGAACAGTTCTGGGCACCACACTGTAGGAAGGATGTGATTGCACTGGAGAGGATGCAGAGGAGATTGACCAGGATGTTGCCTGGGCTGGTGCATTTCAGCTATGAAGAGAGACTGAAAAGGCTGGAGTTGTTTTCCTTAGAGCAGAGAAGGCTGAGGGGGGACCTGATTGAGGTGTACAAAATTATGAGGGGCATTGATAGGTTAGATAGGAAGAAACTTTTTCCCTTAGCAGAGGGGTCAATAACCAGGGGGCATAGATTGAAGGCAAGGGGCAGGAGGTTTAGAGGGGATTTGAGGAAAAGATTTTTCTCCTGGAAGGTTATTGGGTGATTTGATGAAGGTTTACAAAATAATAAGGGAAACTGATAGGGTGGACTGAGAGTAAATATTCCCTTTGGCTGCAGAGTCAGGAACTTGGGGCATAGTCTAAAAATATAAACAGTGGCCACTTTGACTTCATCCCATCGTGTCGTATGTACATTCTCACATATAGCAGGTATTGCAGCACATATATAACAGGATAGCAGGTATAACTGTAGTTATGGTATTCAGCTGAAAATTGATCAGTTACATTGTTATTTCAGTCCATATTTACAGTACACACGGTACCTTACTGTTGTAATAAAGTCATATAGTGTCTATTCATCCCACTGGGGCAAAATGTCACTGGCTCAACATTCTCACCAAATACTAAAGCATTCCACAATGCAAGACTCACAAATTCAACACAAGTTTCCTTTTCTGAGTCTCGCTGGTCTGTTCTGATTCTCTGAGGGATTACTGATGCTTATCCTCCACATGAGCAGTCGTCCTAATCCCGTGTGCCTGTCCTGCTCCCAAACCCGGCATCCACTTACATTAAGGCAAGTGATACAGGAGCGTCTCAGTGACTGAGGCAGGTGAGTCTTGACGCTGAGCCGGGCACAGTGAGTGACCCGGGTTAATCCGACACTCCAGGGACAGTTTAAACTGAACTGTACTCTGTATCTAACCTGTGCTGAACCTTCTCTGAGATTGTTTGATGGGGCAGTGCAGACGAGGAGAGTTATTCCTTACCCATTTTAAATATAGAGAAGTGAAAATCCAAGAGATTGTTTTAAGTGTGATGAGGGTTTCTGCCTCTACCATCCTTTAGAGTCATAGAGAGATACAGCACTTATACAGGCCCTTCGGCCCACCCAGTTTGTGCCGACCATCAACCACCCATTTTATACTAATCCTTTCAGGCAGTGAGTTCCAGACACCCACCAGCCACTGGGTGAAGAAACTATTGATGTGTTTCGTTCTGTTAAGTTTGATGTCAATGTTTCCCCAGGATGTTGATGCTGGGGGATTCAGCGATGGGATAATGCTTTGAATGCCAAGGGGAGGTGGTTGGATTCTCTCTTGTTGCAGATGGTCATTGCCTGGCACTTGTGTGACGTGAATGTTACTTCCCACTGGTCGGCCCAAGCCTGAATGTTGTCCGGGTCTTGGTGCATGTGGCTCTGGATTGCTTCATTATCTGAGGCAAATTACTGTGGATGCTGGAAATCTGGAAAGCATCGAGCTGAATCACTAACTCTGTTTCTCTCTCCACAGATGCTGCTTGACCTGCTCAGTATTTCCAGCATTCTCTCCTGGGATCTCAGCTGAAGATGGTTGAGCCTCGGACACTACCCTGAGGAACTCCTGCAGTGATGTCCTGGGACTGAGATGATTGACCTCCAACAACCACAACCATCTTCCTTTGTGCTCGGTATGACTCCAACCAGCGGATTCCCACTGACTTCAGTTTTACTCGGGCTCCTCGATGTCACACTCGGTCAAACGCTGCCTTGATGTTAAGGTCAGTCTCTCTTCCCAGTAGCAGACAGGAGTGAATCGTTCCCTTTGACCCGTTGTACACTGAACAAGCTGTGCTTCTTCACAGCCTGATACAGGACTGTACACGGCCGATTAATGTAGCCCATCAAACACTCCCAGAGCAGGTTCAGCACAGCTTAGGAATAGAGTACAGTTCCTTCAACATTCTCTCTCTGTCTCTCCCTCCTGCTATGTCTGACACGAGGAGAGAGACAGAGGGAGAGAAGGTTAGTTATGAAGGCAGAGAGAGGGCTGTAGAGAGGGACAAAGTTGGAGAGAGAGAGATTGTTGAGGTGGATGAAAAGGATAATGTAAGATATTTCAATTTGATGTAATCCTTCACTGCTGTGTACACAAACAGAAAGAGATAGATATGGCAGAAAAACACATCGGCAGAGAGGGAAATGTAGATGAAGTTGGGGCACAGGCAGATACGTTTGATGATCCAGAAGGAACAGCCTCCATTTTAAACATCCAGCAAGCTATTCCACTGTGGGAGCCATCACACCCTCATGTTATTTGTTGTGCAAATTTCTTGCTGGTTTATTGGTTAATTTTTAAAGCTGTGTTTGATAGATTCTTGTTTACCAAAGGTATTAAGAGATAAGGGGCAAAGGCAGGATATATGGTGTAAGTTACATCACAGATCAGCCAAGATCTCATTTGATGCAGGAACAGGATTGTGGGGTTAAATTGCATCCTCCTCTTCCAGTATCCCCTTTGAAGTATCCTTCTTTCTCTGTCAGTCACCCTGTCAGTCTATGTCTCTCTGTTTCTCTCTTTCTGTCTCTCTCTGT
This sequence comes from Heterodontus francisci, assembly GCF_036365525.1. Classification (NCBI taxonomy): domain Eukaryota; kingdom Metazoa; phylum Chordata; class Chondrichthyes; order Heterodontiformes; family Heterodontidae; genus Heterodontus; species Heterodontus francisci. Next base: position 1,311,449 of record NW_027141909.1, read on the forward strand.
CTCTATCGGACAGTGCAGAGTGAGATTCACTCTGTATCCACCCCATGATGTTACTGTCCTGGGACTGTTGGATGGGACAGTGTCGAGGGAAATTTACTCTGTGTCAAACCCAACATTGTGCTTGGCTTGGGAATATTTAATGGGACAGTGTAGCTGGAGATTTACTCTGTATCCCTGGAATTTTGAAGGCTCAGGTGTGATTTGATGATTGTTTTCAAGATAATAAGGGAAACTGATGGGGTAGACAGAGAGTAACAATTCCCACTGGCTGCAGAGTCTAGAACATGGGGGCATAGTCTAAAAATATAAACCTAGTCTAAAAACCTTTCAGGAGTGAAATGAAGAAACACTTCAACACACCAGGTGTGGTATCAGTTTGGAACTCTCTTCCACAAACAGCAATTGATGCTGAGACACTTGTTAATTTTTAAATCTGAGTTTGATAGATTTTTATGAAACCTCTCTGTCACTCCCTCTCTCTTCTCCCATCTCTGCCTCTCTCTCTCTCTGTCTCTCCATCTGTCAAAGAACAAAGAACAGTACAGCACAGGAACAGGCCATTCGGCCCTCCAAAACTGCGCCGATCTTGATGCCTGCCTAAACTAAAACCTTCTGCACTTCTGGGGTCCGTATCCCTCTATTCCCATCCTATTCATGTATTTGTCAAGATGTCTCTTAAACATCTCTATGGTACCTGCTTCCACCACCTCCCCAGCAACACGTTCCAGGCACTCACCACCCTCTGTGTAAGGAACTTGCCTCGCACATCCCCTCTAAACTTTGCCCCCTCTCACCTTAAATCTCTGTCCCCTAGTAACTGACTCTTCCACCCTGGGAAAAAGCTTCTGACTATCCACTCTGTCCATGCCACTTATAACTTTGTAAACCTCTATCATGTCGCCCCTCCACCTCCGTCGTTCCAGTGAAAACAATCCGAGTTTATCCAACCTCTCCTCATCGCTAATGCCCTCCAGACCAGGCAACATCCTGGTAAACCTCTTTGGTACCCTCTCCAAAGTCTCCACGTCCTTCTGGTAGTGTGACGACCAGAATTCTAAGTGTGGCCTAACTAAAGTTCTGTACAGCTGCAACATGACTTGCCTATTTTTATACTCTATTCCCCGACCGATGAAGGCAAGCATGCTGTATGCCTTCTTGACTACCTATCCACCTGTTTTTCCCTCCTTGACACTCCCTCTCTCTCCTTTTATTGCTGTCTCTCTCTCTCCGTCTCCCATCTGTCTTTCCCTCACTGTCACTCCCTCTCTCTCCTTCTATCTCTGTCTGCCTCTCACTCTGTCACTCCATCTGTCTTTCCCTCTCTGTCTCTCCATCTCTCTCCTCTCTCTGTCTCTTTCTTTGCCCCTCCATCTGTCTTTCCCTCTCTGTCTCTCCGTCTCTCTCCTTCTCTCTCTCTCTCTGCCTCTCTCTCTGTCTCTCTCTCTCTGTCTCTCTCTCTCTGTCCCTCCATCTCTTTCCCTCTCTGTCTCTCCCTCTCTCTCCTTCTATCTCTGTCTCGCCATCTGTCTTTTCCTCTCTGTCAATCCCTCTCTCTCCTTCTCTCTCTGTCTCTGTCTCTCTCTCTGTCCCTCCATCTGTCCATCAGGCTCTTCGATGCCACACTCGGTCAAACACTGCCTTGATGTTCAGGTCAGTCTCTCTTCCCAGTAGCCGACAGGAGTGAATCGTTCCCTTTGACCCGTTGTACACTGAACTTGCTCTGCTTCTTCACAGCCTGATACAGGACTGTACACGGCCGATTAATGTAGCCCATCAAACACTCCCAGAGCAGGTTCAGCACAGCTTAGGAACAGAGTACAGTTCCTTCAACATTCTCTCTCTGTCTCTCCCTCCTGCTATCTCTGACACTAGGACCGAGACAGAGGGAGAGAGGGTTAGTTATGAAGGCAGAGAGAGGGCTGTAGAGAGGGACAAAGTTGGAGAGAGAGAGATTGTTGAGGTGGATGAAAAGGATAATGTAAGATATATTAATTTGATGTAATCCTTCACTGCTGTGGACACAAACATATAAGAGATAGATATGGAGAGAAAAAAAACATCGGGTGAGGGGGAAATGTCGTTGATGTTGGGGCCCAGGCAGATACTTTTGATGATCCAGAAGAAATAGCCTCCATTTTAAACATCCAGTAAGCTATTCCACTGTGGGAGCCATCACACCCTCATGATATTGTTTGTGGAAATTTCATGCTGGATTATTGGTTAATTTTTAAACCTGTGATTGATAGATTCTTGTTAACCAAAGGTATTAAGAGATAAGGGGCAAAGGCAGGATATATGGTGTGAGATAGATCACAGATCAGCCCTGATCTCATTGAATGCCGGAACAGGGTTGTGGGGTTAAATTACATCCAATATCCGATGTTAAATATCCTTCTTTCTCTGTCAGTCACCCTGTCAGTCTATGTCTCTCTGTCTAAACTAAATGGTACAATGTTAAAATGGGTGAAGGAACAGAGAATCCTTCCCCATCCAGGAGCTGACAGTGTCTCTCCCTCTCTCTCTCTCTCTCTCTACCCCCTCTCTCACTCCCCGCTTTTTGCTGTCTCTCTTTCTCTTTCAATCCTGATCCTGACTTTTCTCGGAATCCTTCTTGGTTGAATAGTCCCCTGAAATGTTTCAGTCTCACTGTTACAAGGAACAATTCACATTTCTGTGGTATTTTCGATATCTTAATGATTCAATTTGGAGCTTGGATTGTGTCAGGTAAATGTAGTTTCTCATTCAGACATTTCTGCATTGTGGAACTGTCAGTTATCTGTGCAGGGACAGGATATCGGGGTGTCTGAATGGAGTTGAAGATTTTGGTTGCTTGAATAGGGTGTGAATTAGATTGTGGATTGTGTCCCTGAAGGTATTTAAGCCGATGTCCTGAGAGAATGAAGTGGTTTACCAATGTCTGAATAACATCAAAGTCTTCAAACACATGAAAGAACAAGATTGGAGACAATACACAAAAGCTGAGACAGTCAGGTCACAACAGGAGGAAGGTGAATGTCTTTTACAGTTTGTAATCTGAAAGCCTGAGCTAATGACTGAAAAAGTCGGAGTTCAAATCCCACATTGGGCTCTTGTGAATTTGAATTTCTCTGAAAATAAAAAATAACTCTGGAGTAATAAATCCTCCAGGATGAAATGATTCAATCTCACTGCTCTGACACTGATTTACCTTCAAGTACCGTTTTCCAGTCCACCTTTTCTAAATCGCCTTCCACCGGCCCAGCTTCATTCCCTAAAACTAAGTGTCAAACTGACCCATCTCTTGTTGACCTTGCTACGTACTGGCCTAAAAAACTTCCCCTGAATGTATATTTAGAATTCTGTATCCTTGATACCTTTTACACTAGTCTCAGATATCAATGCACTAGTTAGGTCTGCACTAGACCCTGTCTCTGTTTATATTACACATGGACCTGTCTCTGCTATAAAAATGGTTTAAAAAGTGGAGAGCAAACCCTCCAATTTATACACTAGATCTGAAGAAATAGGAGCAGGAGTAGGCCATTCAGCCTCTTGAGCCTGTTCTGTCAGTCAATATGATCATGATTGATCTGATAGTGACTTTAACTCCATTTTCCTGCCTGCCCCCCCATAACCCTTGACTCCCTTGTAAATTCATTGACCCAACCTCCACTGCTCTCTGGGGAAGAGAATTCCAAAGCCTAACCAACCTCTGGGAGAAAGAAGTCTTCCTTAGCTCAGTCTTAAATGGCAGACCCTTTATTTTTCAACGGTGCCCCCTAGTTCAAGACTCCTCCACAAGGGAAACATCCTCCCAACATCCGCCCTGTCAAGTCCCATCAGAATCTTGTATGTTTCAATAAGATCACCTCTCATTCTTCTAAACTCCAATGAGTATAGGCCCAACATGTTCAACTATTCCTCATAAGATAACCCCTTCATCCCAGGAATCAGCCTAGTGAACCTTCTCTGAACTGATTCCAATGCATCCAGGCCTGACCATTTATTCACTTTCAAAGATGCTAAACACCTTAATATTTCCCTCTCACTCTGTTTATCCCATCCAATATTTCACACTCCTCCTCTTTAACTACAATGTCTGCATTGTTCCCCCTCTTTTATAAAGATGGAGACAAAGTATTCATTAAGAACCATGCCCACATCTCCCACCTCCATACACACATTCCCTTTTTGGTCCCTAATACTCTATCCTTAGTTATCCTCTTGCTCTTCATGTATTTATAAAACATCTTTGTGCTTTCCTTGATTTTACTTGGTAATATTATTTTCCGACTATCTTTTTGCTTTCCTAATTTTCTTTTTAATTTCACCCCTGCACTTTCTTCACTCCTCTCGGCTTTCTGTGGTATTGAGCTCTCGGTATCTGACATAAGCTTCCCTTTTGTGCCTTATTCTACCTGGTTTGATTCTTGCGATCCAAGGGGCTCTAGATTTGGGAGTCTCACCCTGTTTGTCTTTGTGGGAAAATATTTGTTCTCAACCCTCTCAGGGAGTCGAGGGTTCTGCAGAGCAGGCCTGAAAGAGGAGTTGAGTGTTGATACAGATCAGTCATGATCTTATTGAATGGCAGGGCAGGCTCGAGGGGCTGAATGGCCTACTCCTGCTCCTACTTCTTGTGTTCTTGTGTCCAGTTCAATATCTCCTTTAGTGACTTGGTGCCAAATTGTTATTATGTTTTATTCATTTGTTGGATGTGTTCATTACTGGCTATGCCAGCATTTTGTTGCCCATCACCAATTGCCGTTGAACCTTCTTGAACCGCTGCAGTCCATGTGGGGTAGGTACACCCACAGTGCTGTTAGGAAGTGAGATCCAGAATTTTGACCTAGTGACAGTGAAGGAATGGTGATATAGTTCCAACTCAGGATGATGTGAGACTGGAAGGGAAACTTGCAGGTGGTGGTGTTCCCATATGTGTTTCCTGTTTGTTTGCTCTCTCTCCCCCTCATTATTTCTAGACCTCCCTGTCCTCTGTCCCTCTCTGTCATGGGAACCTAAGAACAGAAAGAAGTGGGTGCAGGAACAGAGAGACCTGGGGATGTCTATGCACAAATTGAAGGTGGCAGAGCTAGTTGAGAAAGTGGTTAAAAGGCGTATGGGATCCTAGGCTTTGTAAATAGAGGCTTAGAGTATAAAAGCAAGGAGGTTATGATGAAGCTTTACAAAACACTGCTTCATCCTCATCTAGTATTGTGTCCAATTCTGGACACCGTACTTCAGGTAGGATGTGGAGACATTAGAGAGGATGCAGAAAAGATTCACGAGCAAGGTTCCAGGATGAGGGACTTCAGTTGCGTGGATAGATTGGAGAAGCTGGGGTTGTTCTCTGTGTCTTTCTCTGTCTTCCTCTCTCTATCTCTCCCTCCTGCTATCTCTGACACGAGGAGAGAGACAGAGGGAGAGGGGGTTAGTTATGAAGCCAGGAGAAAAAGACCAACAAATTCAGCAACCATTTCAGTGGGAGAAAAGCCAATAACAATCACAAGCTGATGGAGGGACGGGAAATCATTTACGAAGGGACAGAGTATCTGATCACACCCAGGATGGTGTAATGGATGCCAACAAAGCCCATTTCAGCCTGCAATATGAAAAGGAGGGATAGAGAGCTGAGAGGGAATGAGTTAATTTTGACTGAGTTAATGAGGGGGCAATGGCGTGCTGCGCCTCCCACAATGCCCCGCGGGTGGGAAAGGCCCCTTTCTGCGGTACAGGCCGCGCTGCACTCTGGGAGTAGGCTCCGCACATGCGCATCCCCACAAGAGCGTTAACCGCCGCTTTTTTATATTCTCCCCCCGGCTCAGACATTCAACTTTCCTCCATTGAGATCGACAGCTGAAGCCACTTCTCCTTTTCCTTTCAGCTGCTGTTTGCGGAAAGAAGAGGCCGGCGGGTGACGTCACGCAAACATGGCGGCTGATGACACCGCCCTCCCGCCAGGGCGTCGGTGAGGTCTCATTGGCTGCTTCCCCCCACGTGCCTGGAGGTCAAGGGGTCAAAAGCTGCCTGCAGCCTCCGCGCAGCCGCGGTTTGGGTGACTTGTAACCCCGCCCCTGGGGTGGGGGAGGGGGGGGGGGTCAGCACCAGACTCTTAAAGGGACCCTGCACCACCAGAACTCTCCCAAACTCTTAAAGGGACCCAACATGGACAGAAAGTGCAAGAGACTTGGAGAGCAAGTAATAGAGAGGGAAATAGAAAAGAGAGAGTGATGGGGAGAGAGAGAGAGAGGAAGAACTGAGCTTGAAAGAATCATAGAGAGATGGAGAGACTGAGAGAAAATAGGTGAGAGGGAGAGAGCAAGAGATGGTGAGAAATGGAGGGAGAATCTCCTCAATTGGACAGAGATGGAGAGAGAGTGATAGAGAGATGTGAAGAGAGATCAAGGAGAAAGGAAGGTGGAGAGTGAGGGAGAGGTGGAGTTTGAGAGTGAGGAAACAGATAAATGGAACGATAAAGGTGAGGAGAGAGTAACAGAGCAGAGAGAGATGGAGAGAGAGAGAGAGTAGGAAGGAAAATGAGAAATTAGAGGAAAAGAGCAGACACAGGATGTACAGAAAGTGTGAAAAATGAATGAGAGATAGAGTGTCCGTCAGAGAGAGAGGGAAAGTCTGGGATATATGTGGGCAGAGAGAGAGGCAGATCGTGTGTGTGTGTGAGAGAGAGAGAGACATCAGCACACGTTCACAGGAAAGAAAGTCTCGCCATGTCAAACAGTCATTTAATTGGATGCACAACCAGACAAAAGTAACTTTATCCCCGGGAGAATGAGTGGAGTCAGACATATAAAAACAGATTGCAGGTTAATGCCCAGATAAGCTTGATTAAAGATTAAAAGTTGCAGAGAGAAATCACCCAGTAATCCTAGTTGCAACCCATTGGACTCAATACAATGGTCCAAAAATATTATCACTGCCAATCAAACAATTTCATCAGCTCAACAGCAAACAGTGAAATGATCCACAAACTGCAGTGTTCAATGATTCAAGGAAGATTACAGAGCATGAGAGAGAACATAAAGACAGACAGAGAGTATTTGTTTAGCTTCTCTGCCATTGTCCTATGATGAGAGGCTGAGTAAATAGGACCTGTATTCTCTGCAGTTTAGAAGAATGAGAGGTGATCTCATTGAAACATATCAGATTCTAAAGGGACTGGATAGGGTGGACACTGAGAGATTATTTCCGCTGGTCGGGAAATGAAAGTCTCCCTTATCCCTTCCTAACCAGCTTATCCACCTGTCCTGTCAGCCTCAGGAATCAGTGAGCATTCACTCCAAGGTCCCGCTGTTCACAGACACAGAGATAATGTTGGAGACAGTCATGTTGTTGGTTAGATCAAAATTGCAAATGACAAATGTTATCATAGTTTGATGTAATCCTGTGTGCACAGAGGTACAAGAAATAGGTGTAGAGTGTGAAACACCAGGAGAGAGGGAGGAATATAGATGGAGAGAGGGTAACAGTGAGAAAGGGAGAGATATGCATGGAGAGAGAAGTGGAGAGCTACTCTTACTGGTAATCTCTCTCCATCTCCGTCTTCCCCTCTCTCTTACTCACTCAATCAATCACTAGTTCCCCTCTCTGCTACTCTCTCCTTGTTTATTTCTCTCTCTGTACCCTCTTAATCTCAATCTCTCACTGTGTCATACCTTCCAGGATGCTGCACACAGCTTTGCGGGAATGCTGACCGACACTCTCCATGCCAATCTCGTCCTCTTTCTCTCTGGTAATCTCTCCCCATTGCTATCCTTCCCTCTCCCTGTTCTTCCCTCTCTATATCTATCCCTGTCTTTCTCACTGTTACTCTCTCCATCTGGATGGAGGAGGAGAAAGAGAGGCATATATAGAGGCAGCTTTACTCTGTATCTAACCCCACACTGTACCTTCCCTTGGAGTGTTTTATAGAACAGAGAAGACAGAGATTTACTCAATAGCTAACTAATAGCTTGGCAGCATTTGATGGGACAGTGTAGACGGAGCTTTACTCTGTATCCCTGGAATTTAGAAGGGTAAGGGGTGATCTGATCAAAGTTTAAAGTGGTGGATGGGGTACCAATCAGGTGGACTGCTTTGTCCTGGATGGTGTCGAGCCTCTGGAGTGTTGTAGATGTTACACACATCCAGGCAAGTGGAGAGATACCATCACACACCTGACTTGTGTCTTGCAGGTGGTTGAAAGGCTTTGGGGAGTCAGGGGGTGAGTCACTTGTAGCCACAGTACTGATGTGATTACTTCAGCTCAGTTCCTGGTCAATGTCTCCCTAGGATGTTGATGCTGGGTGATTCAGCGATGGGATAATGCTTTGAATGCCATGGGGAGGTGGTTGGATTCTCTCTTGTTACAGATGGTCATTGCCTGTCTGTGTGTGTTTTTCTGTGCTCTGGGAACAATTTCCTCAATGGGAGGTCATAATGCTGCCTCATAATTGACTAGTTCACGAAAGGAATGCTGATGGAATGAACGGGACAGGGACAGAGTGGATACAACATTGGCTAAGGGACAGGACACAGAGAGTAGTGGTGAATGGTTGCTTCAGACTGGAGGGCGGTATCTTTGACTGACATAATCTTATACACTTCTATTCAATCTCCCCTCTATCTCCTTTGTTCTCAGGAGATCAAACCCAGCTTTTCCAACCTAACCTTGTAGCTAAAATCCCCCATCTCTGAAACCATTCTGGTAAATCTCTGCACCCTCTCAAGGAACCTCACATCCTTCCGAAAGTGTGGTGACCAGAACTGGACACAGTTCTCCAGTTGGGGCTGAAATAGAGCTTTATAAATGTTCAGCATAACCTGCCTGCTTTTGTACTGACTGTATACAGTGTACATTGTGGTACAGGGGTATTCCCCAGGGGTTTGGATTAGGATCACTGATCTTTTTGATATATATTAATGACTTGGACTTGGGTTTTACAGGGCATAACTTCAACATTGTACCATCTGAAATGTAATAAACAGAGAAGGGAATAGTAGTAGTAAATCTCTGTCTTCTCTGTTCTATAAAACACTGTCAGGGCAGGTACAGTGTGGGGTTCAGGAGGATAGAGGCAGTCTGGTGAAATGGTCAGACACATGGCAGGTTAACTTCAATGCTGAGAAATGTAAAATGATGCATTTAGGAAGGAAGGCTGAGGAGAAGCGATATAAACTAAATAGTGCAATGTTAAAATGGGTGCTGGTTCAGAGAGATCTGGAATCTGGAGAGATCTGCGTCAGTTTTTATATCTGAAAGATTCAATTTGGGGCTTCGAGTCTTGTCAGTTGAATTTAGCTTCATCCTGAAAAGTGTTAGCAAACGTGTTGGGAAATGTGTCAAAAGCTGTTTCCATTCAGACATTCCTGCATCGTGGAAGTGTGAGCTATCTTTGCAGAGACAGGAAATAGAGTTGTTTGAATGGACCTGCAGGTTTTAGTTGATGCAATAAGATGAGAATTTGAATTGTGTCCCTTCCAGATACACAGAATTGAAGGTATTTACAGAACACCACATGAAGTAGTTTACCAATGTCTGATAAACTTCAAAGACTTCAAACACATGGAAGAAGAGGAGAAGGGAACAATATACAAAACCTCAGTCAGTCAGACAACAGCAGGAGGAAAATGAATCTCTTTTTATGGGTTTTAATTTGAAGGCCTGAGCTGATGATTGAAAAAGCAGGAGTTCAAATCCCACGCTGGGCTGTTGTGAATTTGAATTCTATTTTTTCTTTAAAAAAACATAAATCTGGAGTTAAAAAACCTCTAGGTTGGAATGATTCACTCCTGTCTACTAGTGCAAAGCCCGTGTGTGTCTCAGTTTTGCTGCATTTATTAACAATTTAAGATGATGAGGTAGAATGCAACATACCCAAGTTTACCAATGACACAAAAATAGGCAGCATTGTAAGCAGTGTAACTGGAAGCATCAAATTACAAAGAGATATTAATATCTTAAATAAATGGGCAAAACTGTGGTAGATAGATTTCAATGTCAGCAAAAAAAGACTAGAACAGAGTACTTTATAAATGGTGAAAAGCTAGAAACACTGGAGGTTCAATGAGACTTTGGGGGGGTCCATGTCCATTTGAATGCAGTGTAGATTTACCAGAATGATAACTGGACTCCAAGGGTTAAATTACGAGGTGATATTACACAAACTGGGGATTTATTGCCTGGAATTTAGGAGGATCAAGGTGATTTGTTCAAAGTTGTTGAGATATTAAGGGGAACTGATGGGGTAGTTTGGGAGAAACTATTTCAGCAGCTTGGGAACATCGGAACAGGAGTAGGCCATTCAGCCCATCGAGCCTGCTCCGCCATTCAATACAATCATGGCTGATCATCCACTTCAATGCCTTTTTCCCAGACTGAGTTTCCACAGCCCACTGGAGTAGAGAATTCCAAAGATTCACAACCCTCTGAGCAAAGACATTTCTCCCCATCTCTGACCTAAGTGGCTTCCCCCTTATTTTGAAATTGTGTTCCTTGGTTCTAGACTCCCGAACCAAAGGAGACATCTTCCCTGCATCCAACCTGTCTATCCCTTTAAATATTTTGTACGTTTCAATAAGATCACCTCTCATTCTTCTAAACTCCAATGAGTATCGGCCCAACCTGTTCAACCATTCCTCATAAGATAACCCCTTCATCCCAGGAATCAGCCGAGTGAACCTTCTCTGAACTGATTCCAATACATCCAGGCCTGACCATTTATCCACTTTGAAAGTTGCCGAACACCTTAATATTTCCCTCTCACTCTGTTTATCCCATCCAATATTTCACACTCCTCCTCTTTAACTACAATATCTGCATTGTTCCCCCTCTTTTATAAAGACGGACACAAAGTATTCATTAAGAACCATGCCCACATCTCCCACCTCCACACACACATTCCCTTTTTGGTCCCTAATACTCTATCCTTAATTATCCTCTTGCTCTTCATGTATTTATAAAACATCTTTGTGATTTCTTTGCTTTTACTTGGTAATATTATTTTCCGGACATTTCTTTGCTCTCCTAATTTGCTTTTTAATTTCCCCCCTGAACTTTCTACACTTTCTGAGGTATTGAGCTCTCGGTATCTGACATAAGCTTCCCTCTTGTGCCTTCTCCCACCCGGTTTGATCCTTGTCATCCAAGGGGCTCTAGATTTGGGAGTCCCACCCTGTTTGTCTTTGTCTGAACATATTTGATATCAACCCTCAGTAACTCTCACTGCTCTGACACTGATTGACCTTCATGTAGCTGTTTCCAGTCCACTTTGCTAAAATCCCCCATCTCTGGATCCACCATCCCCTCTGCTCCCTACAATGGACTCTCACATCCTTCTGAAAGTGTGGTCACCAGAATTGGATGCAGTATTCTGGTCGAGGCCTAACCAGAGGTTTATAAACATTCAGCATAACTTTCATGCTTTTGTATTCAAAATCTCTATTTATGAAGCCTGAGATCCCATATGCTTTGCTGCCTACTTTCTCAATATGTCCTGCCACCTTCAAAGATGTATGTACATGTATCTCCGGGTCTCTCTGTCCCTGCACACTCCCTAGAACTGGGCCATTAAGTCTATATTCCCTCTCCCTATCCCTTCTGCCCATCTCACATTTCCCTGTATTAAATTCCTTCTGCCACTTGTCTGCCCATCCCACTCCCCTATCTATGTCCTGTTGCAGTCGATTGGTGTCACCTTCACTGTTTGCATCTCCTCCAAGTTCGTTAACGGCAAATATTAAAATTTTACAAGAAGCACTGACTTTTGGGGAACACTGCTGTCTACCATCTTCCAGTCTGAAAAACAACCATTTACCACAACTCCCTGTTTTCTGTCCTTTCACCAATTTTTGATCCAAGCTGACACTGGCCCTCCTATCCCATGAGCCTCAGTTTTGTTAACCAGAATTTTATGTGCGACTTTGTCAAACGCTTTCTTCAAATCCACATAAAATCCATTGCATTCCCTTCATCAACCTTCTCTGTTACTTCATCAAATTCTTGCTGGCTTTCCCTAATGAACTCAAACCTCTCCAAGTGCCTGTTGATTTTTTTCTCTTTCAATGATTTCTCCAATTCTCCTTTTGAAAGCTACTATTGAATCTGTCTGCACCACTATCAGGCATTGCATTTCAAATCTGAAGCACTTGTGTGGAAAAAAATCCTTTTCCTCATGTCGCCAATGTTTGTTTTTGCCGATCACCTTCAATCTGTGCTCTCTGGTTATCAATCCTTCAGCCATTGGAAACACTTTCTCTTTATTTCCTCCATCTAAAGCTTTCATGATTTGATACACCTCGATCAAATCTCCTTTTAATCTTCTCTGCTCTAAGGAGAACAAGCCCAGTTTCTCCAGTCTATCAGTGTAACTGTAATAATCTCATCCAGGAACCGTTCTAGTAAATCTCTTCTGTACATTCACCAAAGCCTCCATGTCTTTCCTAAAGTGTGGTTCCAGAATTGGACACAATACTGCAGCTGAGGACAAACTATTATTTTATAAATGTTTAACATCACTTCCTGACTTTTACACTCTATACCTGTTTATAAAGCTCAGGATCCCATCGGCTTTATTAACCCATCAACAAAGGGGGAAATTCTACCAGAACAATTGATCAGTTCCCTTAGACATGAATCCGTGAGTCGTTCCGAGGCTGTTGGGAGGGTTTAGAGAGAACCTCAAACTGCTCATTTTTTGAAGCAGAAAACCATCAATGCATTGGCAGGGATATTAATAAAGCCCTTCGGAAGACAGGAGGAGGCCATTCGTCCCCTCGAGACTGTCCTGCCCATTCATTCAGGTCATGGCTGATTTGCTCCTTATCCACATCGAGCTGTCTCTGCTCCGAAAACATTAATACCCTTTCCGAACAAATCTCTACCGGCAATCAGGAATTAATGTCACTGCCTGTTAATACTGGGGAATTCCTTCCCTAAACCTCTCCGTCTCTCTATCTCTCATTCCTGCTTAAAGACGTTCCTTAAAACTAACCTCTTTGACCAAGCTTTTTGTCATCAGCCTTAATCTGAACTTCTGTGCGTTTGGTGTCAGATTTTGTTTTGTAATGCACCCTGTGCAGCGTCTTTGGTATTTTTTATTCCTCACCTTCTCCCTCACCCCCCTCCCTCTCTCTTTCTCCCCCTCACCTCTAAGACAAGTATATCCTTCCTTCAGTACTGAGACCAGGACTGTACACAATATTCCAGGTGTGGGCTCACAGAAATACCATCACACACCTAACTTGTGTCTTGCAAGTGATGGAAAAGCTTTGGGGAGTCAGGGGGTGAGTCACTTGGAGCCCAGTATTGATGTGATTTCGTCAGCTCAGTTCCTGGTCAATGTTTCCCCAGGATGTTGATGCTGGGTGATTCAGCGATGGGATAATGCTTTGAATGCCAAGGGGAGGTGGTTGGATTCTCTCTTGTTGCAGATGGTCATTGCCTGGCACTTGTGTGACGTGAATGTTACTTGCCACTGGTCGGCCCAAACCTGAATGTTGTCCGGGTCTTGGTGCCTGTGGCTATGGATTGCTTCATTATCTGAGGCAAAATACTGTGGATGCTGGAAATCTGGAAATCATCGAGCTGAATCACTAACTCTGTTTCTCTCTCCACAGATGCTGCCTGACCTGCTCAGTATATCCAGCATTTTCTGCTGGGATCTCAGCTGAAGATGGTTTGGGCTGAGGACACTACCCTGATAAACTCCTGCGGTGAAGGCCTGGGACTGAGATGATTGACCACAACCACAGCCACCTTCCTTTGTGCTCGGGCTTTAGAGAGGGACAAAATTGGAGAGAGCGAGATTGTTGAGGTGGATGAAGAGGATAATGTAAGATATATTAACTTGATTTAATCCTTCACTGCTGTCTACACAAATATATAAGAGATAGGTATGGAGAGAAAAAAGATCGGGCAGGGAGAAATGTAGATGAAGTTGGGGCCCAGGTGGACACTTTTGATGATCCAGGAGGATTAGTCTCCATTTTAAACATCCAGCAAGCTGTTCCACTGTGGGAGCCATCACACCCTCATGATATTGGTTGTGGAAATTTCATGCTGGCTTATTGGTTAATTTTTAAATCTGTGATTGATAGATTCTTGTTAACCAAAGGTATTAAGAGATAAGGGGCAAAGGCAGGATATATGGTGTAAGTTACATCACAGATCAGCCCTGATCTCATTGGATGCCGGAACAGAGTTGTGGGGTTGAATTGCATCTTCCTCTTCCAATATCCCCTGTGAAGTATCCTTCTTTCTCTTTTAGTCACCCTGTCAGTCTATGTTTCTGGGGGATTTCTTGTATCTTCCTCAGTGAAGACAGACACAAAGTCATCATTTATCTTCACTGCCATTTCTCTATTCCCCATTATAAATTCTCCTGACTCTGCCTGTAATGGACCCACATTTGTCTCAGCCAAACCATTCCTTTTTATGTCCCTATTGAAACTTTTACAGTCCGTTTTGATGTTTTTATGTCTGGGGGATTCTGGGACTAGTGAGCATAGTCTGAGAATTAGAGGCAGTCCTTTCAGGAGTGAAGTTCGGAAACACGTCTACAGACTAAAGGTGGTGTTAGTTTGGAACTGTCTTCTGTAAATAACCATTGATGCAAAATCAATTGTTCATTTTTAAATCTAAGATTGGCCATCCCGAATGTCTTTTGGAAATTGAAATATTCTTCTGTCACTCTCTGTCCCTTGGGCAGTCCATTTGTGTGTGTGTCTGTGCATGTCGGTCTCTGTGTGTGTGTGTGTGTCTGTGTGTCTGTGGAAGTCGGTCTGTGTGTGTGTGTGTGTGTGTGTGTGGTTCTGTGTGTGTGTTTCTCTGTGTGCCTGTGTGTTTCTCTGTGTGTGGGTGTGTGGGTGTGTGTGTGTGTGTGTCTGTGTCTATGCCTGTTTCTCGCTCCTCAGTACCTCAGTAAAACTCCACATACATCAATTTGCTATTTTAATTTGGCTGCTTTTGGTGATACCACAACTGCAGAGGGTGCACTTCCTTCTGCAGGCTGGTAGGAAACCCATATCCCACTTTTTAACGGCATATTCTGTCTGCTTTGTATACTAAATTGATTAATCCCTAATAATTGATCAAATCTGACATTGATTACTGTTTGAAAGTCTCCAGGTTTACTTTCCTCCCAGGGCTGATTAAAAGTTCGAGTTTCCCTCAGTGTTTTGGAAATATCAAACCCTGATCCCACACCCAGTAAAGTATTTTACATGATGGGACGCTGCAAATGTTGTTATACTCAGTGCGCACGGTCCCTTCATGTTGTAATAAGATGTTATAATCTCTATTCAGATAACTCTCATGACACAGGGGTAAAATTTCACTGGGTCAACATTCTGACCAAACACTAAAACATTACAGAAAGCGAGGCTCACAAATTCAACACAAGTTTCCTTTTCTGTGTCTCGCTGGTCTGTTCTGATTTTCTGTTGGGTGACATCAGTCTAGATTTTGTGTTCAGACCTGAACCCACAAACGTATAACTCAGAGGCAGGATTATTACCCACTGAGCTACAGCTGGCTCCAATGTTCCCGGAAAATTTAGTTGTTGTGCACGGCAAGTTTTTTTTTGACCCACGTGCAGTCCCTTTAAATTTTTAAGAATCTTCGAAGACGTGTGTTATTTATCACGGAACAGGACCTGCGTGGCACCTTCCAGGCTGCTGCACACAGCTTTGCAGGAACACTGACCGACACTCTCCATCCCAATCTCTTCCTCTCTGGTAATCTCTCCCCATTGCTATCCTTCCCTCTCCCTGTTCTTCCCTCTCTATATCTATCCCTGTCTTTCTCACTGTTACTCTCTCCATCTGGATGGAGGAGGAGAAAGAGAGGCAGCTTTACTCGGTATCTAACCCCACACTGTACCTGTCCTGCGAGTGTTTTATAGAACAGAGAGGACAGAGATTTGCTCTGTAGATAACTCCATTCTGTACTTGGCTTGGCAGCATTTGAAGGGACAGTTTCGACGGAGCTTTACTCTGTATCCCTGGAATTTTGAAGTGTAAGGGGTGTTCAGTTTAGTTTAGTTTATTGATACAGCACTGAAACAGGCCCTTCGGCCCACCGAGTCTGTGCCGACCATCAACCACCCATTAATACTAATCCTACACTAATTCCATATTCCTACCACATCCCCACCTGTCCCCATATTTTCCTACCACCCACCTATACTAGGGGCAATTGCTAATGGCCAATTTACCTATCAACCTGCAAGTCTTTGGCATGTGGGAGGAAACCGGAGCACCTGGTGGAAACCCACGTAGACACAGGGAGAACTTGCAAACTCCACACAGGGAGTACCCAGAATTGAACCCGGGTCTCTGGAGCTGTGAGGCTGCGGTGCTAACCACTGTGCCACTGTGCTGGGTGAATTGATCAAAGTTTACAAGACAATACTGGAAACTGATGGGGTAGATAGAGAGAAACTCTTCTCACTGGTTGGAGGAGTCTCGGACGAGGGGCACAGTCGAAACATCGAACATTAGTCGAAGACCCTTTCAAGGGTGAAATTTATTAACACTTCTACACACAAAGGATGGTGGAATTTTGGAATTGTCTTCCACAAATGACCCCTCCCTATCTCTGCAATCTCCTCCAGCTCCACAATCCACCAATATCTGCCATCCTCTAATTCTGACCTCTTGAACATCCCCAATTTGAATCGTTCCACCATTGGTGGCCGTGCCTTCAAGCTGCCAAGGCCCTAACTCTGGAATTCCTTTCCCAAACCTCTCCATCTCACTAACTCTCTTTCCCCTTTGAGGATTCTCCCTCAAACCAACCTCTGACCAAGTTTTTGGTCATCTGGTCTAATATCTCCTGAAGTGACTCAGTGTCAAATTTTTATTTTCTTGATTCATTTGTTGGATGTGTGCGTCAGTGGCCAGGACAGCATTTATTGCCCATTCATAATTGCCCTTGAGAAGGTGGTGTTGAGCCTCCTTCTTGAACCGCTGCAGTCTGTGTGGGGTAGGTACACCCACAGTGCTGTTAGGAAGGGAGATCCAGGATTTTGACCCAGTCACAGTGAAGGAGCAGCGATATAGTTCCAAGTCAGGATGGTGTGTGACTTAAGGGAAACTTGCAGATGGTGGTGTTCCCATACGTGTTTCCTGTTTGTTTGCTCTCTCTCCCCCTCCTTCTTTCCAGACCTCCCTGTCCTTCTGTCCCTCTCTGTTATGAGAACCTAAGAACAGAAGGAAGTGGGTGCAGGAACAGAGAGACCTGGGGATGTCTGTGCACAAATTGAAGGTGGCAGAGCTAGTTGAGAAAGTGGTTAAAAGGCATATGGGATCCTAGGCTTTGTAAATAGAGGCTTAGAGTATAAAAGCAAGGAGGTTATGATGAAGCTTTATAAAACACTGCTTCATCCTCAACTAGCATTGTGTCCAATTCTGGACACCGGACTTTCGGAAGGATGTGGGGGCTTTAGAGAGGATGCAGAAAAGATTCACGAGCAAGGTTCCAGGGATGAGGGACTTCAGTTATGTGGATAGATTGGAGAAACTGGTGTTGTTCTCCATAGAGAAGAGAAACTTGAGATTAGATTTGACAGAGGTGTTCAAAATCATGAGGGGTCCTGACAGAGTAGATGTCGGAGTAGGAATGCAGCACATCGGACATTCCAGACCCATTTCTGTTCAGTGTTTACTGAAACAAGTGAATTGGCCATTTAATATTTTTAACTTACTTAACCCTTGTGTTCCCACAAAGATCAAGCTAGTAAATTCAACAGTGGTCACTTTGACTTCATCCCATCGTGTCTTATGTACATTCTGACAGGATTGCAGGTATAACTGTAGTCATAAAATTCAGCTGAAAATTGATCAGTTACATTGTTATTTCAGT
Organism: Heterodontus francisci; assembly: GCF_036365525.1. Lineage (NCBI taxonomy): Eukaryota > Metazoa > Chordata > Chondrichthyes > Heterodontiformes > Heterodontidae > Heterodontus > Heterodontus francisci. The sequence continues at coordinate 1,329,282 of NW_027141909.1, forward strand.
CCATATTTACAGTACACACGGTACCTTACTGTTGTAATCAAGTCATATAGTGTCTATTCATCCCACTGGGGCAAAATGTCACTGGCTCAACATTCTCACCAAATGCTAAAGCATTCCACAATGCAAGACTCACAAATTCAACACAAGTTTCCTTTTCTGAGTCTCGCTGGTCTGTTCTGATTCTCTGAGGGATTACTGATGCTTATCCTCCACATGAGCAGTCGTCCTAATCCCGTGTGCCTGTCCTGCTCCCAAACCCGGCATCCACTTATGTTAAGGCAAGTGATACAGGAGCGTCTCAGTGACTGAGGCAGGTGAGTCTTGAGGCTGAGCCGGGCACAGTGAGTGACCCGGGTTAATCCGACACTCCAGGGAATGTTTAAACGGAGCTTTACTCTCTATCTAAGCCATGCTGTACCTTCTCTGCGAGTGTTCGATGGGGCAGTGCAGACGAGGAGAGTTATTCCTTACCCATTTAAACATGGAGAAGTGAATATCCAAGAGATTGTTTTAAATGTGATGAGGGTTTCTGCCTCTACCATCCTTTAGAGTCATAGAGAGATACAGCACTTATACAGGCCCTTCAGCCTGCCCAGTCTGTGCCGGCCATCAACCACCCATTTTATACTAATCCTTTCAGGCAGTGAGTTCCAGACACCCACCAGCCACTGGGTGAAGAAACTATTGATGTGTTTCGTTCTGTTAAGTTTGATGTCAATGTTTCCCCAGGATGTTGATGCTGGGGGATTCAGTGATGGGATAATGCTTTGAATGCCAAGGGGAGGTGGTTGGATTCTCTCTTGTTGCAGATGGTCATTGCCTGGCACTTGTGTGACGTGAATGTTACTTGTCACTGGTCGGCCCAAACCTGAATGTTGTCCGGGTCTTGGTGCATGTGGCTATGGATTGCTTCATTATCTGAGGCAAAATACTGTGGATGCTGGAAATCTGGAAAGCATCGAGCTGAATCACTAACTCTGTTTCTCTCTCCATAGATGCTGCTTGACCTGCTCAGTATTTCCAGTATTTTCTCCTGGGATCTCAGCTGAAGATGGTTGAGCCTCGGACACTACCCTGAGGAACTCCTGCAGTGATGTCCTGGGACTGAGATGATTGACCTCCAACAACCACAACCATCTTCCTTTGTGCTCGGTATGAGTCCAACCAGCGGATTCCCACTGACTTCAGTTTTACTCGGGCTCCTTGATGTCACACTCGGTCAAACGCTGCCTTGATGTTAAGGTCAGTCTCTCTTCCCAGTAGCAGACAGGAGTGAATCGTTCCCTTTGACCCGTTGTACACTGAACAAGCTGTGTTTCTTCACAGCCTGATACAGGACTGTACACGGCCGATTAATGTAGCCCATCAAACACTCCCAGAGCAGCTTCAGCACAGCTTAGGAACAGAGTACAGTTCCTTCAACATTCTCTCTCTGTCTCTCCCTCCTGCTATCTCTGACACTAGGAGAGAGACAGAGGGAGAGAGGGTTCGATATGCAGACAGAGAGAGTGTTGTGGAGAGGGACAAGGTTGGAGAGAGAGAGATTGTGGGGTCGATTGAAATGGAGAATGTAAGAGAAATTAATTTGATGTAATCCTTCACTGCTGTGTGCACAAACATTTAAGAGATAGGTATGGAAACAGAAACATCGGGAGAGATCTCTGTCTCTCTCTCTGTCCCTCCATTTGTCTTTCCCTCTCTGTCTCTCCCACTCTCTCCTTCCCTCTCTGTCTGTCTCTCTGTCCCTCCATCTGTCTTTCCCTCTGTCTCTCCCACTCTCTCCTTCTATCTCTGTCTCTCTCTCTGTCCCTCCATCTGTCTTTCCCTCTCTGTCTCGCCAACTCTCTCCTTCTATCTCTGTCTCTCTCTCTGTCTCTCCATCTGTATTTCCCTCCCTGTCACTCATTCTCTATCCTTCCATCTCTGCCTCTCTCTCTCTCTGTCCCTCCATCTGTCATTCCCTCTCTGTCTTTTCCACACTATCCTTCTCTCTCTGTCTTTCTCTCTCTGTCTCTCCATCAGTCTCCCACCCCCCACTATGTCACTCCCACTCTCTCCTTCTATCTCTGTCTCTCTCTCTGTCCCTCCATCAGTCTTTCCCACCCTGAAACTCCCTCTCTCTCCTTCTCTGTCTGTCTCACACTCTGTCCCTCCATCTGTCTTTCTCTCCCTGTCACTCCCTCTCTCTCCTTCCAAATGTGCCTCTCTCTCTCTGTCTCACCATCTGTCTTTCCCCCCTGTCACTCCCTCTCCCTCCTTCTATCCCTGCCTCTCACTCTGTCCCTCTCTCTGTCCCTCCATCTGCCTTTCCCTCTCTGTCACTCCCTCTCTCTCCTTCTGCCTCTGTTTTTCTCCCTCTATCACTCCATTTATTCATCCCTCCCTGTCATTCCATCTCTCTCCTTCTCTCTGTGTCTCAAACTCTGTCCCTCCATTTGTCTTTCCCATCCTGACACTCCCTCTCTCTCTCCGTCTCTGCCACTCTCTCTGTCTCTCTCTCTGTCCCTCCATCTGTCTTTCCCTCTCTGTCACTCCTTCTCTCTCTGTCTCTCACTTTGTCCCTCCATATGTCTTTCCATTCCTGACACTCCCTCTCTCTCCTTCTATCCCTGTTTCTGCCACTTTCTCTGTCTCTCTCTCTGTTCCTCCTTCTGTCTTTCACTCTCTGTCTCTCCCTCTCTCTCCTTATATCTCTGTCTCTCTCTTTATCCCTCCATTTGTCCTTCCCTCCATGTCACTCCATCTCTCTCCTTCTCTCTCTGTGTCTCACCTTGTCCCACCATCTGTCTTTCCCTTCCTGACACTCCCTCTCTCTCCTTCTCTCTCTGCCTCTCACTCTGTCCCTCTCTCTGTCCCTGCATCCGTCTTTCCCTCTCTGTCACTCCCTCTCTCTCCTTCTGCCTCTGTTTTTCTCCCTCTATCACTCCATCTATCCATCCCTCCCTGTCACTCCATCTCTCTCCTTCTCTCTGTGTCTCTCACTCTGTCCCTCCATTTGTCTTTCCCTTCCTGACACTCCCTCTCTCTCTCCATCTCTGCCACTCTTTCTGTCTCTCTCTCTGTCCCTCCATCTGTCTTTCCCTCTCTGTCTCTCCCTCTCTCTGCTTCTATCTCTGTCCCTCCATCTGTCTTCCCCTCTCTGTCTCTCCTTCTCTCTCCTTCTATCTCTCTCTCTCCATCTGTCTTTCCCTCTCTGTCACTCCCTCTCTCTCCTTCTATCTCTGTCTCACTCACTGTTCCTCCAACAGTCTTTCCCTCTTTGCCAATCCCTCTCTCCTTCTCTCTGTCTCTCCCTCTCTCGCCTTCTCTCTCTCTCGGTCCCTCCATCTGTATCCCCCCGCCCCCCCCCCCCCCCCCACCACCTGTCCCTCCCTCTCTCTCCTTCTATCTCTCTCTCTCCATCTATCCTTCCCTCTCTGTCACTCCATCTCTCTCCTTCTCTCCCTTTCTATCTCTATCTGTCTTTCCATCTGTCTTTCTCTCCCTGTCACTCCCTCTCTCTCCGTCCATCTCTGCCTCTCTCTGTCTCTCTCTCTGTATTTCCCTCTCTGTCACTCCCTCTATGTCCTTCTCTCTCTCTCTCTCTCTCTATCCCTCCATCTGTCCTTGCCTCCCTGTCACTCCATCTTTCTCCTTCGCTCTCTGTCTCTCAGTCTGTCCCTCTATCTGTCATTGCCTCCCTGACACTCCCTCTCTCTCCTTCTATCTCTGTATCTCTCTCTGTCTCTCCATCTGTTTTTCCCTCAGTCACCCCCTCTCTCCTTCTCTGTCTCTCCCTCTCTCTCCTTCTCTCTCACTCTGTCCCTCCAGCCATCTTTCCCTCCTTGTCACTCCCTCTCTCTCCTATCTCTGTCTTTCTCTCTGTCTTTCCATCTTTATTTCCCTCCCTATCACTCCCTCTCATTCGTTCCATCTCTGCCTCTCTCCCTGTCCCTCCGTCCGTCTTCCCACCCCACCCATCACTCCATCTCTCTCCTTCTATCTCTGTCTCTGTCTCTCTGGCCCTCCATCTGTCTTTCCCTCCCTGTCACTCCCCCTCTCTCCTTCCATCTCTGCCTCTCTCTCTGTCTCTCCATCTGTCTCTCCCTCTCTCTCCTTCTTTCACTGTCTCTCTCTCTCTGTCTTTCCATTTGTCTGTCCCTCCCTGTCACTCCCTCCCACTCCTTCTATCTCTGTCTCTCTCTCTCTATCTCTCCATCTCTCTTTCCCTGCCAGTCACTCGCTCCCTCTCCTTCAGTCTCTGTCTCTCTCTCTGCTATCACTGACACTAGGAGAGAGACGGAGGGATGGAGGTTTAGATATGAAGGCAAAGAGGGCTGGAGAGAGGGACAAACTTGGAGAGAGAGAGAATGTTGAGTTGGATGAAGAGGATAATGTAAGATATATTAACTTGATTTAATCCTTCACTGCTGTGTACACAAACATATTTGAGATAGGTATGGAGAGAAAAAAAACATCGTGAGACGGAGGAATGCAGATGAAGTTGGAGCCCAGGCGGACACTTTTGATGATCCAGAAGGAATAGCCTCCATTTTAAATATTCAGCCAGCTATTCCACTGTGGGAACCATCACACCCTCATGATATTGTTTGTGGAAATTTCATGCTGGCTTATTGGTCAATTTTTAAACCTGTGATTGATAGATTCTTGTTAACCAAAGGTATTAAGAGATAAAGGGGCAAAGGTGGGATATATGGTGTTAGTTAGATCACAGATCAGCACTGATCTATCTCACTCCCCCCTCTATCTCACTCGTCCCCTCGATCTGTCTCTCCCCCCACTATCTCACATACCCCCAATATCTCCCTCTCCCCCTATATCTCCCTCTCCCCCCTCTCTCTCCCTCTGCCCCCTTTATCTCCCTCTCCCCATCTCTCTCCCTCTGCCCCTCCATCTCACTCCCCCCTCTATCTCACTCGTCCCCTCGATCTGTCTCTCCCCCCACTATGTCACACACCCCCAATATCTCCCTCTCCCCCTATATCTCCCTCTCCCCCCTCTCTCTCCCTCTGCCCCCCTATATCTCCCTCTCCCCGTCTCTCTCCCTCTGCCCCTCTCTCTCCCTCTGCCCCTCTCTCTCCCTCTGCCCCTCTATCTCACTCCCCCCTCTATCTCACTCGTCCCCTCGATCTGTCTCCCCACTATCTCACATACCCCCAATATCTCCCTCTCCCCCTGTATCTCCCTCTCCCCCCTCTCTCTCCCTCTGCCCCCTTTATCTCCCTCTCCCCATCTCTCTCCCTCTGCCCCTCTCTCTCCCTCTGCCCCTCTCTCTCCCTCTGCCCCTCTATCTCACTCTGCCCCTCTATCTCACTCTCCCCCTCTATCTGTCTGTCTCTCCCTCTATCTGTCTGTCTCTCCATCTATCTGTCTGTCTCTCTCCCTCTATCTGTCTCTCTCCATCTATCTGTCTCTCCCCCCTCTATCTCCCTCTCCCCCTCCTCCTGACACTCACTCTCTCTCCATCTACCTCTGTCTCTGCCACTCTCTCTGTCTCTCTCTCTGTCCCTCCTTCTGTCTTTCCCTCTCTATCTCTATGTCTTTCTCCTTCTATCTCTCTCTCTGTCGCTCTATCTTAATCTCTCTCTCTCTGCCCCTCCATCTGCCTTTTCCTCTCTGTCTCTGCCTCTCTCTCCTTCTATCTGTGTCTCTCTCTCTGTCTCTCCATCTGTCTTTCCCTTTCTGTCTCTCCCTCTCTCTCCATCTCTCTCTGCCTCTCTCTCTGTCCCTCCATCTGTCTTTCCCTCTCGGTCACTCCCTCTCTCTCCTTCTATCTCTGTCTCTCTCTCTGCCCCTCCATCTGCCTTTTCCTCTCTGTCTCTCCCTCTCTCCTTCTCTCTGTCCATCCCTCTCTCTCCTTCTCTCTCTCTCGGTCCCTCCATCTGTATCCCCCCCCCCCCCCCCACCACCTGTCACTCCCTCTCTCTCCTTCGATTTATGCCTCTCGCTCTCTATCCCTCCATCTATCCTTCCCTCTCTGTCACTCCATCTCTCTCCTTCTCTCCCTTTCTCTCCCTTACTCTCTCTCTCTGTCTTTCCATCTGTCTTTCTCTCCCTGTCACTCCCTCTCTCTCCGTCCATCTCTGCCTCTCTCTATCTCTGTCTCTCCATTTGTCTTTCCCTCTCTGTGTCTGTCCATCGATCTCCTCTCTCTCTCTGTCCCTCCATTTGTCATTCCCTCTCTGTCACTTCCTCTCTCTCCTTCTATCTCTGCCTCTCACTCTCTGTCCCTCCATCTGTCTTTCCCTCTCTGTCTCTCCATCTCTCTCCTTCTATCTCTGTCTCTCTCTCTCCATCTGTCTTTCCCTTTCTATCACTCCCTCTCTCTCTCCTTCCATCTCTGCCTCTCTCTGTCTCTCCATCTGTCTTTCCCTTTCTGTCACTCCCTCTATGTCCTTCTATCTCTCTCTCTCTCTCTCTATCCCTCCATCAGTCCTTCCCTCCCTGTCACTCCATCACTCTCTCTGTCTCTCAGTCTGTCCCTCTATCTGTCTTAGCCTCCCTGACACTCCCTCTCTCTCCTTCTATCTCTGGATCTCTCTCTGTCTCTCCATCGGTTTATTCCTCTGTCAACCCCTCTCTCCTTCTCTGTCACTCCCTCTCTCTCCTTCTCTCTCACTCTGTCCCTCCATCCGTCTTTCCCTCCCTGTCACTCCCACTCTCTCCTATCTCTGTCTTTCTCTCTGTCTTTCCTTGTGAATTTCCCTCCCTATCACTCCCTCTCACTCGATCTATCCCTGCCTCTCTCCCTGTCCCTCCATCTGTCTTCCCACACCCCACCCATCACTCCGTCTCTCTCCTTCTATCTCTGTCTCTATCTCTCTATCCCTCCATCTGTCCTTCCCTCCCTGTGACTCCATTTCTCTCCCTTTCTCTCTCTCTCTGTCCCTCCATCTGTCTTTCCCTCCCTGACACTCTCTCTCTCTCCTTCTCTCTCTCTCTCTCTCTCTGTCCCTCCATCTGTCTTTCCCTCTCTGTCTCTCCCGCTCTCTCCCCCTCTCTGTCTCTCCCTCTCTCTCCTTCCATCTCTGCCTCTCTGTCTCTCTGTCCATCCATCTGTCTTCACCTCTCTGTCTCTCCCTCTCTCTCCATCTATCTCTGTCTCTCTCTCTCTGTCTTTCCATCTCTACCTCTCTCTCTCTCTGTCTCTCCAACTGCCTTTCCCTCTCTGTCTCACCCACACTCTCCTTCTCTCTCTGTCTCTGCCTCTCTCTCTGTCTCTCTCCCTCTGTCCCTCCATCTGCCTTTCCCTCCCAGTCACTCCTTCTCTCTCCTTCTATCTCTGTCTCACTCTCTGTCCCTCCATCTGTCATTCCCTCTCTGTTGCTCCCTCTCTCTCCTTCTATCTCAGTCTCTCTCTCTGTTCCACCATTTGTCTTTCCCTCTCTGTTGCTCCCTCTCTCTCCTTCTATCTCAGTCTCTCTCTCTGTTCCACCATTTGTCTTTCCCTCTCTGTCACTCCCACTCTCTTTCTCTCTGTCCCTCCATCTTTCTTTCCCCCCATGTCACTCCCTCTCTCTCCTTCTATCTCAGTCTCTGCCTCTTCCTCTCTCTCTCTCTCTCTCTCTGTGTCCCTCCATCTGTCTTTCCCTTTCTGTCACTCCCTCTCTCTCCTTCTATCTCTGTCTCTCTCTCTCTATCCCTCCATCTGTCCCTCCCTCCCTGTCATTCCATCTCTCTCCTTCTCTCTCTGTCCCTCACTTTGTCCCTCCATCTGTCCTTCCCTCCCTGTCACGCCATCTCTCTCCTTCGCTCACTCTCCCTCACTTTGTCCCTCCATCAATCTTTCCCTCTCTGTTGCTCCCTCGCTCTCCTTCTATCTCTGTCTCTCTCTCTGTTCCACCATTTGTCTTTCCCTCTCTGTCACTCCCACTCTCCTTCTTTCTGTCTCTCCCTCTCCCTCCTTCACTTTCTCGCCGTCCCTCCATCTGTCTTTCCCATCATGTCACTCCCTCTCGCTCCTTCTATCTCAGTCTCTCTCTCAATCCCTCCATCTGTCTTTCCTTGCTGTCACTCCCTCTCTCTCCTTCTATCTCTGACCCTCTCTCTCTCTGTCCATCTGTCCTTCCCTCTCTGTCTCTCCCTCTCTCTCCTTCTCTCTCTGTCTCTCACTTTGTCCCTCCGTCTGTCTTTCCCTCCCTGTCACTCCCTCTCTCTCCTTCTATCTCTGTCTTTCTCTCTGTCTCTCCATCTGTCTTTCCCTCCCCATCACTCCCCCTCTCTCCTTCCATCTCTGCCCCTCTCTCTTTCTCTCTGTCTCTCCAACTGCCTTTCCCTCTCTGTCTCTCCCAATCTCTCCTTCTCTCTCTCTCTCTCTGTCTCTCTCTCTGTCTCTCTCTCTGTCCCTCCATCTGTCTTTCCCTCTCTGTCTCTCCCTCTCTCTCCTTCTGTCTCTGTCTCTCTCTCTCTCCATCCCTCCATCTGTCCATCGGTCCTTCCCTTCCTGTCACTCCATCTCTCTCCTTCTCTCTCTGTCTCTCTCTTGGTCTCTCCATCTGTCTTCCCACCCAGCCCCATCACTCCATCTCTCTCCTTCTATCTCTGTCTCTCTCTCTCTCTATCCCTCCATCTGCCCTTCCTTCAATGTCACTCCATCTCTCTCCTCTCTCTGTCTCTCACTCTGTCCCTCCATCTGTCTTTCCCTCTCTGTCACTCCCTCCCTCTCCTTCTATCTCTGTCTCTATCTCTGCTATCACTGACACTAGGAGAGAGACAGAGGGACGGAGGGTTAGATATGAAGGCATAGAGAGGGCTGTTGAGAGAGACAAACTTGGAGAGAGAGAGAGATTGTTGAGTTGGATGAAGAGGATAATGTAAGATATATTAACTTGATTTAATCCTTCACTGCTGTGTACACAAACATATTTGAGATAGGTATGGAGAGAAAAAAAACATCGGGAGAGGGAGGAATGCAGATGAAGATGTAGCCCAGGCGGACACTTTTGATGATCCAGAAGGAATAGCCTCCATTTTAAATATTCAGCCAGCTATTCCACTGTGGGAACCATCACACCCTCATGATATTGTTTGTGGAAATTTCATGCTGGCTTATTGGTCAATTTTTAAACCTGTGATTGATAGAATTCTTGTTAACCAAAGGTATTAAGAGATAAAGGGGCAAAGGCAGGATATATGGTGTAAGTTTGATCACAGATCAGCCCTGATCTCATTGAATGCAGGAACAGAGTTGTGAATTGCATCCTCCTCTTCCAATATCCCCTGTTAAATATCCTTCTTTCTCTGTCAGTCACCCTGTCAGTCTATGTCTCTCTGTTTCTCTTTTTCTGTCTCTCTCTCTGTCTCTATCGGACAGTGTAGAGTGAGATTCACTCTGTATCCACCCCATGATGTTCCTGTCCTGGGACTGTTGGATGGGACAGTGTAGAAGGAGCATTGCTCTGTATCTAATCCATACTGTCCCTGTCTGGGGAATGTTGATGGGAGAGTGGAAACAGAGAGGTCTGGGACCAGGGTCCTCATGGGGAGGACTTAATGGTGCCTCCTAATTGACCAGTTAGCAATATTGGTGCTCCAGGGATGAAAGGGACATTGGCTGAGTGGATACGACATTGGCTGAGAGAGTGGACAATGGTTGTTTCAGACTGGAGGGAGGTATACAGTGGAGGTTTATATTAGGACCACTGATCTTTCTGATATATACTAATGACTTGGACTTGTGTTTACAGGGCATAACTTCAATGTTTGCCAATGTTTGTGTCATCTGCAACGTAATAAAAGGGAAGGGACTAGTAGCAGACTTCAGGAGGATAGAGGCAGTCTGGTGAAATGGAACACACAAGAACAAATGAATTAGGAGCAGGAGTAGGCCATTCGGCCCCTCGAGCCTGCTCTGCCATTCAATGGCTGATCTGATTGTGAACTCAACTCCACTTTCCTGTCTGTGTCCCATAACCCTTGACTCCCTCATTGATCAAAAATCTATCGAACTCAGCCTTGAATATATTCAATGATCCAGCCTCAACTGGTCTCTGGGGAAGAGAATTCCACAGACTGACCCCTCTGAGAGAAACACATTTCTCCTCATCTCAGTTTTAAATGGGATGTCCCTAATTTTTAAACTGTGTCCCCTAGTTCTAGTCTCCCCAACAAGGGGAAACATCCTCTCAGCATCCACCCTGTCCAGTCCCCTCGGGACCTGAGATGTTTCACTCAGATCACCTCTCATTCTTCTAAACTCCAGTGGGTATAGACCCAACCTGTTCAACCTTTCCTCATAAGATAACCCCTTCATCCCAGGAATCAGCCCAGTGAACCTTCTCTGAACTACTTCGAATGCAATTATATAATTTCTTCAGTAAGGAGACCAAAAGTGTCCACAATCCTGCAGACGTCGTCTAACTTATGCCCTGTACAGCTGTAACAACACTTCCCTACTTTGATATTCTATTCACCTTGCAATAAACAACAACATTCCATTTGCCTTCCTAATCACTCGCTGTAGCTGCACGGTAACATTTTGTGATTCATGTACCAGGACACCCAGATCCCTCTGTACCGTACAGTTCTGCAGTCTCTCTCCATTTCAATAATATACTGATTTTTATTCTTCCTGCTAAAGTGGACAAGCTCACATTTTCCCACATTGTACTCCATCTGACAATTTTTTGCTCACTCACTTAACCTCTGGAAATCTCTTTGTAGACACTTTATGTCCTCTTGACAGCTTACTATCCAACCTATCATTGGACAGACACAGGGCAGGTTAACTTCAATGCTGAGAAATGTGAAGTGATGCATTTTGGAAGGAAGACTGAGTGATATAAACTAAATGGTACAATGTTAGAATGGGTGACAGGACAGAGAGATCTGGGATTTCATCAATGTTCCCTGTTCTACCCAAAAACTCAATTTGGGGCTTGGAATCTGTGAGTTGAATTTAGCTTCATCCTGAAAAGTGTTAGTAAACGTGTTGGGAAATGTGTCAAAAGCTGTTTCCATTCAGACATTCCTGCATTGTGGAAGTGTGAGCTATCTTTGCAGAGACAGGAAATAGAGTTGTTTGAATGGACCTGCAGGTTTTAGTTGATGCAATAAGGTGAGAATTTGAATTGTGTCCCTTCCAGATACACAGAATTGAAGGTATTTACAGAACACCACATGAAGTAGTTTACCAATGTCTGACAAACTTCAAAGACTTCAAACACATGGAAGAAGAGGAGAAGGGAACAATATACAAAACCTCAGTCACTCAGACAACAGCAGGAGGAAAATGAATCTCTTTTTATGGGTTTTAGTTTGAAGGCCTGAGCTGATGATTGAAAAAGTAGGAGTTCAAATCCCACTCTGGGCTGTTGTGAATTTGAATTCTCTTTTTTCTAAAAATAAGCATAAATCTGGAATTAAAAAACCTCTGGGATGGAATGATTCACTCCTGTCTACTAGTGCAAAGCCTGTGTGTGTCTCAGTTTTGCTGTATTTATTAACGATTTAAGATGATGTTGTAGAATGCAACATACCCAAGTTTACCAATGACACAAAAATAGGCAGCATTGTAAGCAGTGTAGCTGGAAGCAGAACAATGCAAAGAGATATCTGAAGTGAATGGTTAAAACTGTGGTAGATAGATTTCCATGTCAGTAAAAAAGACGAGAACAGAGTACTTTATAAATGGTGAAAAGATAGAAACACTGGAGGTTCATACAGAGTTGAGGGGTCCATGTCCATTTGAGTGCAGTGTAGATTTACCAGAATGATAACTGGACTCCAAGGGTTAAATTACAAGGTGATATTACACAAACTGGGAATAATTCCCTGGAATTTAGGAGGATCAAGGTGATTTGATCTAAGTTGTTGAGATATTAAGGGGAACTGATGAGGTAGTTTGAGAGAAACTATTTCGGCAGCTTTGGAATATAGGAACAGAAGTAGGCTATTCAGCCCATCTAGCCTGCCCCGCCATTCAAGACGATCATGGCTGATCATCCACTTCAATGTGTTTTTCCCAGACTATTCTCATTCCCTTTATGTCATTGGTATTCAGCAATCTGTCAATCTCTGCTTTAAACATACTCAATGACTGAGCTTCCACAGCCCTCTGGGATAGAGAATTCCTAAGATTCACAACCCTCTGAGTAATGAAATTTCTCCTCATCTCTGTCCCAAGTGGCTTCCCCCTTATTTTGAAATTGTGTCCCCTGGTTCTAGACTCCTCAACCAGGAGAAACATCTAACCTGCATCTACCCTGTCTATCTATAATGTTACCCCAGGGTCCCCACACAGCCTGTCTCCCCGTCCCCCTGCTTCTAAAGTGTCTCAGGGTCTCCTGGCACTTTCTATCTCTCTGCTTCTGTCTCTATCCCTCACTATCTCTCTGTTCTCTCTCCATTTCTATCTCTCCCTATCTGTCTGATATTCTACCTCTGTTCCTCTCTCTCTGTCTATCACTCTCTCCCACCATGTTGGTTATCATTGGGGGTTGAGTTAAATCACAGACAAAATAAACACTTCACCTGTCTGCCCCGGAATAAATAGCAAAATTTGTGGATATTTTATGTCTGTATTCAGACAATATAGACAGGAGTGTATATTATATGATGGGATGTTGCAAATCGATTTACACTAGTACTGTCGGAAAAACAACTTAAAAAGAATTATTCACAAGTCTAGTCCAACTTAACGACAGATATGATCCGATAAGGTAATAAATGCCAAAAGTCTGGAGTTTTTTGGAGTACGTTAAGCTTTACTCTTTCTGGCTTTCAGAAATTAAACATTACACATGCACTGCAAGATTAAAGATTATACATAGGTTAGGTTACATAGAATTTTGGAAGGACTAACAAGGCTAGGGAATATCCAATGAATGGTAGGATCATAGGAAGTACCGAGCGTCAGAGGGATCTTGGTGTACTTGTCCATCGATCACTGAAGGCTGCAGCGCGGGTAGACAAGGTGGTTAGGAAGGTATATGGGATACTTGCCTTTATTAGTTGAGGCATAGAATATAAGAACAGGGAGGTTATGATGGAGCTGTATAAAACACTGGTTAGGCCACAGCTGGAGTACTGTGTACAGTTCTGGGCACCACACTATAGGAAGGATGTGATTGCACTGGAGAGGATGCAGAGGAGATTGACCAGGATGTTGCCTGGGCTGGAGCATTTCAGCTATGAAGAGAGACTGAAAAGGCTGGAGTTGTTTTCCTTAGAGCAGAGAAGGCTGAGGGGGGACCTGATTGAGGTGTACAAAATTATGAGGGGCATTGATAGGTTAGCTAGGAAGAAACATTTTCCCTTAGCGGAGGGGTCAATAACCAGGGGGCATAGATTGAAGGCAAGGGGCAGGAGGTTTAGAGGGGATTTGAGGAAAAGATTTTTCTCCTGGAAGGTTATTGGGTGATTTGATGAAGGTTTACAAAATAATACGGGAAACTGATAGGGTGGACTGAGAGTAAATATTCCCTTTGGCTGCAGAGTCAGGAACTTGGGGCATAGTCTAAAAATATAAACAGTGGCCACTTTGACTTCATCCCATCGTGTCGTATGTACATTCTCACATATAGCAGGTATAGCAGCACATATATAACAGGATAGCAGGTATAACTGTAGTTATAGTATTCAGCTGAAAATTGATCAGTTACATTGTTATTTCAGTCCATATTTACAGTACACACGGTACCTTACTGTTGTAATAAAGTCATATAGTGTCTATTCATCCCACTGGGGCAAAATGTCACTGGCTCAACATTCTCACCAAATACTAAAGCATTCCACAATGCAAGACTCACAAATTCAACACAAGTTTCCTTTTCTGAGTCTCGCTGGTCTGTTCTGATTCTCTGAGGGATTACTGATGCTTATCCTCCACATGAGCAGTCGTCCTAATCCCGTGTGCCTGTCCTGCTCCCAAACCCGGCATCCGCTTACAATAAGGCAAGTGATACAGGAGCGTCTCAGTGACTGAGGCAGGTGAGTCTTGAGGCTGAGCCGGGCACAGTGAGTGACCTGGGTTAATCCGACACTCGAGGGACAGTTTAAACAGAGCTTTACTCTGTATCTAACCCGTGCTGTACCTTCTCTGAGATTGTTCGATGGGGCAGTGCAGATGAGGAGAGTTATTCCTTACCCATTTTAAATATAGAGAAGTGAATATCCAAGAGATTGTTTTAAATGTGATGAGGGTTTCTGCCTCTACCATCCTTTAGAGTCATAGAGAGATACAGCACTTATACAGGCCCTTCGGCCCGCCCAGTCTGTGCCGGCCATCAACCACCCATTTTATACTAATCCTTTCAGGCAGTGAGTTCCAGACACCCACCAGCCACTGGGTGAAGAAACTATTGATGTGTTTCGTTCAGTTAAGTTTGATGTCAATGTTTCCCCAGGATGTTGACGCTGGGTGATTCAGTGATGGGATAATGCTTTGAATGTCAAGGGGAGGTGGTTGGATTCTCTCTTGTTGCAGATGGTCATTGCCTGGCACTTGTGTGACGTGAATGTTACTTGTCACTGGTCGGCCCAAACCTGAATGTTGTCTGGGTCTTGGTGCATGTGGCTCTGGATTGCTTCATTATCTGAGGCAAAATACTGTGGATGCTGGAAATCTGGAAAGCATCGAGCTGAATCACTAACTCTGTTTCTCTCTCCACAGATGCTGCCTGACCTGCTCAGTATTTCCAGTATTTCCTCCTGGGATCTCAGCTGAAGATGGTTGAGCCTCGGACACTACCCTGAGGAACTCCTGCAGTGATGTCCTGGGACTGAGATGATTGACCTCCAACAACCACAACCATCTTCCTTTGTGCTCGGTATGAGTCCAACCAGCGGATTCCCACTGACTTCAGTTTTACTCGGGCTCCTCGATGTCACACTTGGTCAAACGCTGCCTTGTTGTTAAGGTCAGTCTCTCTTCCCAGTAGCAGACAGGAGTGAATCGTTCCCTTTGACCCGTTGTACACTGAGCAAACTGTGTTTCTTCACAGCCTGATACAGGACTGTACACGGCCGATTAATGTAGCCCATCAAACACTCCCAGAGCAGGTTCAGCACAGCTTAGGAACAGAGTACAGTTCCTTCAACATTCTCTATCTGTCTCTCCCTCCTGCTATCTCTGACACTAGGAGAGAGACAGAGGGAGAGAGGGTTAGATATGAAGGCAGAGAGAGGGCTGTAGAGAGGGACAAAGTTGGAGAGAGAGAGATTGTTGAGGTGGATGAAAAGGATAATGTAAGATATATTAATTTGATGTAATCCTTCACTGCTGTGTACACAAACATATAAGAGATAGATATGGAGATAAAAAAAACATCAGGAGAGGAGGAAATGTAGATGAAGTTGCGGCCCAGGCAGGTACGTTTGATGATCCAGAAGGAACAGTCTCCATTTTAAACGTCCAGCAAGCTATTCCACTGTGGGAGCCATCACACCCTCATGACATTGGTTGTGCAAATTTCTTGCTGGCTTATTGGTTAATTTTTAAACCTGTGATTGATAGATTCTTGTTAACCAAAGGTATTAAGAGATAAGGGGCAAAGGCAGGATATATGGTGTAAGTTACATCACAGATCAGCCAAGATCTCATTTGATGCCGGAACATGGTTGTTGGGTTAAATTGCATCCTCCTCTTCCAGTATCCCCTGTGAAGTATCTTTCTATCTCTTTTAGTCACCCTGTCAGTCCATGTCTCTCTGTTTCTCTCTTTCTGTCTCTCTCTCTGTCTCTATCAGACAGTGCAGAGTGAGATTCACTCTGTATCCACCCCATGATGTTCCTGCCCTGGGAGTGTGTGATGGGACAGTGTAGAGTGAGATTCACTCTGTGTCAAACCCAACCTTGTGCTTGGCTTGGGAATATTTAATGGGACAGTGTAGCTGGAGATTTACTGTGTATCCCTGGAATTTTGAAGGCTCAGGTGTGATTTGATGATTGTTTTCAAGATAATAAGGGAAACTGATGGGGTAGACAGAGAGTAACAATTCCCACTGGCTGCAGAGTCTAGAACATGGGGGCATAGTCTAAAAATATAAACCTAGTCTAAAAACCTTTCAGGAGTGAAATGAAGAAACACTTCAACACACCAGATATGGTATCAGTTTGGAACTCTCTTCCACAAACAGCAATTGATGCTGAGACACTTGTTCATTTTTAAATCTGAGTTTGATAGATTTTTATGAAACCTCTCTGTCTCTCCCTCTCTCTCCTCCCATCTCTGCCTCTCTCTGTCTCTCCATCTGCCTTTCCAACTCTGTCACTCCCACTCTCTCCTTCTCTCTCTGTCTCTCTCTCTCTCTGTCTCTCCATCAGTCTCCCCACCCATCACTCTCTCTCTCACCTTCTATCTCTGCCTCTCTCTCTCTATCCCTCCATCTGTCCTTCCCTCCCTGTCACTCCCTCTCTCTCCTTCTCTCTCTCTCTCTCTCTGTCCCTCCATCTGTCTTTCCCTCCCTGTCTCTCCCTCTCTGTCCTTCTCTCTCTGTCTCTCTCTCTGTCCCTCCATCTGTCAAAGAACAAAGAACAGTACAGCACAGGAACAGGCCATTCGGCCCTCCAAGCCTGCGCCGATCTTGATGCCTGCCTAAACTAAAACCTTCTGCACTTCCGGGGTCCGTATTCCTCTATTCCCATCCTATTCATGTATTTGTCAAGATGTCTCTTAAACGTCTCTATGGTACCTGCTTCCACCACCTCCCCCGGCAACACGTTGCAGGCACTCACCACCCTCTGTGTAAGGAACTTGCCTCGCACATCCCCTCTAAACTTTGCCCCTCTCACCTTAAACCTCTGTCCCGTAGTAACTGACTCTTCCACCCTGGGAAAAAGCTTCTGACTATCCACTCTGTCCATGCCACTTATAACTTTGTAAACCTCTATCATGTCGCCCCTCCACCTCCGTCGTTCCAGTGAAAACAATCCGAGTTTATCCAACCTCTCCTCATAGCTAATGCCCTCCAGACCAGGCAACATCCTGGTAAACCTCCTCTGTACCCTCTCCAAAGTCTCCACGTCCTTCTGGTAGTGTGGCGTCCAGAAATGCACACAATATTCTAAGTGTGGCCTAACTAAAGTTCTGTACAGCTGCAGCATGACCTGCCTATTTTTATACTCTATGCCCCGATCGATGAAGGCAAGCATGCTGTATGCCTTCTTGACTATCTTATCCACATGCGTTGCCATTTTCAGTGACCTGTGGACCTGTGCGCCCAGATCTCTCTGCCTGTCAATACTCCTAAGGGTTCTGCCATTTACTGGATACCTCCCACCTGCATTAGACCTTCCAAAATGCATTACCTCACATTTGTCCGAATTAAACTCCATCTGCCATTTCTCCGCCCAAGTCTCCAACCGATCTATATCCTGCTGTATCCTCTGACCATCCTCATCACTATCCGCAACTCCACCAACCTTTGTGTCGTCCGCAAACTGACTAATCAGACCAGCTACATTTTCCTCCAAATCATTTATACATACTACAAACTCAGCCTTGAATATATTCAATGATCCAGCCTCCACTGGTCTCAGGTGAAGAGAATTCCACAGACCGACCCCCATCTGAGAGAAACACATTTCTCCTCAGCTCAGTATTAAATGGAACGACCCTAATTTTTAAACTGTGTCCCCTAGTTCTAGTCTCCCCAACAAGGGGAAACATCCTCTCAGCATCCACCCTGTCCAGTCCCCTCGGGACCTGAGATGTTTCACTCAGATCACCTCTCATTCTTCTAAACTCCAGTGGGTATAGACCCAACCTGTTCAACCTTTCCTCATAAGATAACCCCTTCATCCCAGGAATCAGCCCAGTGAACCTTCTCTGAACTACTTCGAATGCAATTATATAATTTCTTCAGTAAGGAGACCAAAAGTGTCCACAATCCTGCAGATGTCGTCTAACTTATGCCCTGTACAGCTGTAACAACACTTCCCTACTTTGATATTCTCTTCACCTTGCAATAAACAACAACATTCCATTTGTCTTCCTAATCACTCGCTGTAGCTACACGGTAACATTTTGTGATTCATGTACCAGGACACCCAGATCCCTCTGTACCGTACAGTTCTGCAGTCTCTCTCCATTTCAATAATATACTGATTTTTATTCTTCCTGCTAAAGTGGACAAGCTCACATTTTCCCACATTGTACTCCATCTGCCAATTTTTTGCTCACTCACTTAAACTATGGAAATCTCTTTGTACACTTTATGTCCTCTTGACAGCTTACTATCCAACCTATCATTGGACAGACACAGGGCAGGTTAACTTCAATGCTGAGAAATGTGAAGTGATGCATTTTGGAAGGAAGGCTGAGGAGAAGCGATATAAACTAAATGGTACAATGTTAAAATGGGTGCAGGGGCAGAGAGATCTGGGATTTCATTTGTGTCACTTTTTACACCTAAAAGATTCAATTTGGGGCTTGCCATCTTGTCAGTTGAATTTAGCTTCATCCTGAAAAGTGTTAGCAAACGTGTTGGGAAATGTGTCAAAAGCTGTTTCCATTCAGACATTCCTGCATTGTGGAAGTGTGAGCTATCTTTGCAGAGACAGGAAATAGAGTTGTTTGAATGGACCTGCAGGTTTTGGTTGATGCAATAAGGTGAGAATTTGAATTGTGTCCCTTCCCGATACACAGAATTGAAGGTATTTACAGAACACCACATGAAGTAGTTTACCAATGTCTGACAAACTTCAAAGACTTCAAACACATGGAAGAAGAGGAGAAGGGAACAATATACAAAACCTCAGTCAGTCAGACAACAGCAGGAGGAAAATGAATCTCTTTTTATGGGTTTTAATTTGAAGGCCTGAGCTGATGACTGAAAAAGCAGGAGTTCAAATCCCACACAGGGCTGTTGTGAATTTGAATTTTTTTTTAAACATTAATGTGGAGTTAAAAAGCCTCGAGGTTGGAATGATTCACTCCTGTCTTCTAGTGCAAAGCCCGTGTGTGTCTCAGTTTTGCTGTATTTATTAATGATTTAAGATGATGAAGATAGATGAAGTAGGGCGGCACAGTGGCGCAGTGGTTAGCACCGCAGCCTCACAGCTCCAGGGACCCGGCTTCGATTCCAGGTACTGCCTGTGTGGAGTTTGCAAGTTCTCCCTGTGTCTGCGTGGGTTTTCTCCGGGTGCTCCGGTTTCCTCCCACAAGCCAAAAGACTTGCAGGTTGATAGGTAAATTGGCCATTATAAATTGTCACTAGTGTAGGTAGGTGGTAGGGAAATATAGGGACAGGTGGGGATGTTTGGTAGGAATATGGGATTAGCGTAGGATTAGTATAAATGGGTGGTTGATGTTCGGCACAGACTCGATGGGCCGAAGGGCCTGTTTCAGTGCTGTATCTCTAATCTAAGAATGTAACATACCCAAGTTTACCAATGACACAAAAATAGGCAGCATTGTAAGCAGTGTAACCGGAAGCAGAACATTACAAAGAGATATTAATATCTTAAATAAATGGGCAAAACTGTGGTAGTTAGATTTCCATGTCAGTAAAAAAAGACTAGAACAGAGTACTTTATAAATGGTGAAAAGATAGAAACACTGGAGGTCCAAAGAGACTTTGGGGTGTCCGTGTCCATTTGAGTGCAGTGTAGATTTACCAGAATGATAACTGGACTCCAAGGGTTAAATTACGAGGTGACATTACACAAACTAGGGATTTATTGCCTGGAATTTAGGAGGATCAAGGTGATTTGTTCGAAGGTGTTGAGATATTTAGGGGAACTGATGGGGTAGTTTGGGAGAAACTATTTCAGCAGCTTGGGAACAAAGGAACAGGAGTCGGCCATTCAGCCCATCGAGCCTGCTCCGCCATTCAATACGATCATGGCTGATCATCCACTTCAATGCCTTTTTCCCAGACTGAGTTTCCACAGCCCACTGGAGTAGAGAATTCCAAAGATTCACAACCCTCTGAGCAAAGACATTTCTCCCCATCTCTGGCCTAAGTGGCTTCCCCCTGATTTTGAAATTGTGTCCCCTGGTTCTAGACTCCCGAACCAAAGGAGACATCTTACCTGCATCTAACCTGTCTATCCCTTTAAGTATTTGGTATGTTTCAATAAGATCACCTCTCATTCTTCTAAAGTCCAATGAGTTTAGGCCCAACCTGTTCAACCATTCCTCATAAGACAACCCCTTCATCCCGGGAATCAGCCGAGTGAACCTTCTCTGAACTGGTTCCAATGCATCCAGGCCTGACCATTTATCCACTTTGAAAGTTGCCAAACACGTTAATATTTCCCTCTCACTCTGTTTATCCCATCCAATATTTCACACTCCTCCTCTTTAACTACAATGTCTGCATTGTTCCCCCTCTTTTATAAAGATGGAGACAAAGTATTCATTAAGAACCATGCCCACATCTCCCACCTCCACACACACATTCCCTTTTTGGTCCCTAATACTCTATCCTTAATTATCCTCTTGCTCTTCATGTATTTATAAAACATCTTTGTGATTTCTTTGATTTAATGGTAATATTATTTTCCGGCCATTTCTTTGCTCTCCTAATTTGATTTTTAATTTCACCCTTGTACTTTCTCCACTCATCTCGGCCTCTGTGGTATTGAGCTCTCGGTATCCGACATAAGCTTCCCTCTTGTGCCTTATCGTACCCGGTTTGATCCTTGACATCCAAGGAGCTCTAGATTTCGGAGTACCACCCTGTTTGTCTTTGTGTGAACATATTTGTCATATACCCACAATACAGGACTGGGCAGATAATGGGGATTGTTACTGAGGTTGTGTTTGGGGATTTTTACTGACATCAGTGTAGATTTTAAAGTGTGTCTCCCCTTCCCTCACATCTAAAGTCTCTCAGTGTTGTTGTTGTGTGTTGACAGCTTTTCCAGTGTCCAGTCCCTTTCAACTTTTAATAAAATCTGTGGAACACAAAGAAATGTAAAGTTTCTCCTACAAGCTGTTTTGTCCTCCCTCTTTCACTGTCTTTCTCTGTCACTGCCCTATCTCTCTCTCTGTCTCTCTCAGGACTGGGCAGACACTGGGGATTGTTACTGAGGTTCTGTTGGTCATTTTTACTGACATCAGTGTGGATTGTAAAATCTGTCTGTGTGTGTGTGTGTGTGTGAGAGAGAGAATATCAGGGTCACCTCGCTCCATCTTATCTCTCCTCTCTCTGTTTCTCCTTCTCTCTCCCTCTCTCAATCTGCCTCTCTCATAGAAACATAGAAAATAGGAGCAGGAGCAGGCCATTCGGCCCTTTGGGCCTGCTCCGTCATTCAATAAAGATCATGACCGATGGTCTAATTCAGTACCCTGTTCCCACTTTCTCCCCATACCCCTTGATCCCTTTGACATTAAGAAATATATCTCTCTCCTCCATGAATATATTTAATGACTTGGCCTCCACTGCCTTCTGCGGTAGAGAATTCCACATGTTCACCACCCTCTACCCCATCCATCTCTCCCCCTCTATCTCCGTCTCCACCCTCTATCCTCCTCTCCCCCTCTATCTCCCTCACACCCTCTATCTCCCTCTCCCCCTCTATCTCCCAATCCCCCTCTATCTCCCTCACCCGCTCACTCTCCCTCTCCCCCCCACTATCTCCCTCTCCCTCTCTATCTCACACATCTCCTCGATCTCACACATCCCCTCTATCTCACTCTTCCCCTCTATCTCACTCTCCCCCTCTATCTCACTCTCTCCCTCTATCTCACTCTCTCCCTCTATCTGTCTCTCCCCCCTCTATCTCCCTCTCCCCCTCTATCTCCCTCTCCCCATCTATCTCCCTCTCCCCCTCTATCTCCCTCTCCCCCTCTATCTCCCTCTCCCCCTCTATCTCCCTCTCCCCATCTATCTCCCTCTCCCCCTCTATCTCCCTCTCCCCATCTATCTCCCTCTCCCCCTCTATCTCCCTCTCCCCCTCTATCTCCCACACCCCCTCTATCTCCCACACCCCCTCTATCTCCCACACACCCTCTATCTCACACACCCCCTCTATCTCCCTCTCCCCATCTATCTCCCTCTCCCCCTCTATCTCCCTCTCCCCCTCTATCTCCCTCTCCCCCTCTATCTCCCACACCCCCTCTATCTCCCACACCCCCTCTATCTCCCACACCCCCTCTATCTCCCACACACCCTCTATCTCACACACCCCCTCTATCTCCCTCTCCCCCTCTATCTCCCTCTCCCCCTCTATCTCCCACACCCCCTCTATCTCCCACACCCCCTCTATCTCCCACACCCCCTCTATCTCCCACACCCCCTCTATCTCACACACAGCCTCTATCTCACACAACCCCTCTATCTCCCTCTCCCCCTCTATCTCACTCTCCCCCTCTATCTCACTCTCTCCCTCTATCTCACTCTCCCCCTCTATCTCCCTCTCCCCCTCTATCTCCCACACCCCCTCTATCTCCCACACCCCCTCTATCTCCCACACCCCCTCTATCTCCCACACCCCCTCTATCTCACACACCCCCTCTATCTCACTCTTCCCCTCTATCTCACTCTCCCCCTCTATCTCACTCGTCTCCTCTATCTGTCTCTCCCTCCACTATCTCACACACCCCCAATATCTCCCTCTCCCCCTCTATCTCACTCTCCCCCTCTATCTCCCTCTCCCCCTCTATCTCACTCTCCCCCTCTATCTCACTCTCGCCCTCTATCTGTCTCTCCCCCTCTATCTCCCTCTCTCCCTCTCCCCCGCTCTCTCCCTCTCCCCCCTATCTCCCTCTCCCCCTCTATCTCCCACTCCCCCTCAATCTGTCTCTCGCCCTCTATCTCACACACCCCAAATATCTCCCTCTCCCCCCTCTGCCCCCTATATCTCCCTCTCCCCGTCTCTCTCCCTCTGCCCCTCTCTCTCCCTCTGCCCCTCTCTCTCCCTCTGCCCCTCTATCTCACTCCCCCCTCTATCTCACTCGTCCCCTCTATCTGTCTCTCCCCCCACTATCTCACATACCCCCAATATCTCCCTCTCCCCCTATATCTCCCTCTCCCCCCTCTCTCTCCCTCTGACCCCCTATATCTCCATCTCCCCGTCTCTCTCCCTCTGCCCGTCTCTCTCCCTCTGCCCCTCTCTCTCCCTCTGCCCCTCTATCTCCCTCTGCCCCTCTATCTCACTCTCCCCCTCTATCTCACTCTCCCCCTCTATCTCACTCTCCCCCTCTATCTGTCTGTCTCTCCCTCT
Organism: Heterodontus francisci; assembly: GCF_036365525.1. Lineage (NCBI taxonomy): Eukaryota > Metazoa > Chordata > Chondrichthyes > Heterodontiformes > Heterodontidae > Heterodontus > Heterodontus francisci. The sequence continues at coordinate 1,352,394 of NW_027141909.1, forward strand.
ATCTGTCTGTCTCTCTCCCTCTATCTGTCTCTCTCCATCTATCTGTCTCTCCCCCCTCTATCTCACTCTCCCCCTCCTCCTGACACTCACTCTCTCTCCATCTACCTCTGTCTCTGCCACTCTCTCTGTCTCTCTCTCTGTCCCTCCTTCTGTCTTTCCCTCTCTATCTCTATGTCTTTCTCCTTCTATCTCTCTCTCTGTCGCTCTATCTTAATCTCTCTCTCTCTGCCCCTCCATCTGCCTTTTCCTCTCTGTCTCTCCCTCTCTCTCCTTCTATCTGTGTCTCTCTCTCTCTCTGTCTCTCCATCTGTCTTTCCCTTTCTGTCTCTCCCTCTCTCTCCATCTCTCTGTCTCTGCCTCTCTCTCTGTCCCTCCATCTGTCTTTCCCTCTCGGTCACTACCTCTCTCTCCTTCTATCTCTGTCTCGCTCTCTGTTCCTCCAAATGTCTTTCGCTCTCTGCCAATCCCTCTCTCCTTCTCTCTGTCTATCCCTCTCTCTCCTTCTCTCTCTCTCGGTCCCTCCATCTGTATCCACCCCCCACCACCTGTCACTCCCTCTCTCTCCTATCTATGTCTCTCGCTCTCTATCCCTCCATCTATCCTTCCCTCTCTGTCACTCCATCTCTCTCCTTCTCTCCCTTTCTCTCCCTTACTCTCTCTCCCTGTCTTTCCATCTGTCTTTCTCTCCCTGTCACTCCCTCTCTCTCTGTCCATCTCTGCCTCTCTCTATCTCTGTCTCTCCATCTGTCTTTCCCTCTCTATGTCTGTCCATCGATCTCCTCTCTCTCTCTGTCCCTCCATTTGTCGTTCCCTCTCTGTCACTTCCTCTCTCTCCTTCTATCTCTGCCTCTCACTCTCTGTCCCTCCATCTGTCTTTCCCTCTCTGTCTCTCCATATCTCTCCTTCTATCTCTGTCTCTCCATCTGTCTTTCCCTTTCTATCACTCCCTCTCTCTCTCCTTCCATCTCTGCCTCTCTCTGTCTCTCCATCAGTCTTTCCCTTTCTGTCACTCCCTCTATGTCCTTCTATCTCTCTCTCTCTCTCTCTATCCCTCCATCAGTCCTTCCCTCCCTGTCACTCCATCACTCTCTCTGCCTCTCAGTCTGTCCCTCTATCTGTCTTAGCCTCCCTGACACTCCCTCTTTCTCCTTCTATCTCTGTATCTCTCTGTCTCTCCATCTGTTTTTTCCTCTAACCCCTCTCTCTGTCAATCCCTCCATCTGTCCATCACTCTCTCTGTCTCTCAGTCTGTCCCTCTATCTGTCTTAGCCTCCCTGACACTCCCTCTTTCTCCTTCTATCTCTGTATCTCTCTGTCTCTCCATCTGTTTTTTCCTCTAACCCCTCTCTCTGTCAATCCCTCCATCTGTCCATCCGTCCTTCCCTGCCTGACACTCCTTCTCTCTCTGTCTCTCTCTCTGTCCGTCCATCTGTCTTTCCCTCGCTGTCACTCCCTCTGTCTCCTTCCATCTCTGCCTCTCTCTCTCTCTCTCCATCTGTCTTTCCCTCTCTGTCTCTCCCTCTCTCTTCTTCTACCACTGTCTCTCTTTCTCTCTTTGAATCTGTCATTCCCTCCCTGTCACTCCCTCTCTCTCCTTCCATCTCTGCCCCTCTCTCTCTCTCTGTCTCCAACTGCCTTTCCCTCTCTGTCTCTCCCTCTCTCTCCTTCTATCTCTGTCTCTCTCTCTCTATCTCTCCATCTCTCTTTCCCTCCCAGTCACTCCCTCTCACTCTTTCAATCTCTGTCTCTCCCTCTCTCTCCTTCTATCACTGTCTCTCTCACTGTCTTTCCATCTGTCCTTGCCTCCCTGTCACTCCCTCTCTCTCCTTCCATCTCTGCCTCTCTCTCTTTCTCTGTCTCTCCAACTGCCTTTCCCTCTCTGTCTCTCCCTCTCTCTCCTTCTATCTCTTTCTCTCTCTGTCAATCCCTCCATCTGTCCATCCGTCCTTCCATGCCTGACACTCCCTCTCTCTCCTTCTCTCTCTGTCTCTCTCTCTGTCCATCCATCTGTCTTTCCCTCCCTGTCACTCCCTCTCTCTCCTTCCATCTCTGCCCCTCTCTCTCTCTCTGTCTCCAACTGCCTTTCCCTCTCTGTCTCTCCCAATCTCTCCTTCTGTCTTTCCCTCTCTGTCTCTCTCTCTCTATCTCTCCATCTCTCTTTCCCTCCCAGTCACTCCCTCTCTCTCCTTCAATCTCTGTCTCTCCCTCTCTCTCCTTCTATCACTGTCTCTCCATCTGTCTTTCCCTCCCCATCACTCCCTCTCTGTACTTCCATCTCTGCCTCTCTCGCTGTCTCTCCATCTGTCTTTCCCTCTCTGTCTCTCCCTCTCTCTCCTTCTTTCACTGTCTCTCTCCCTCTGTCTTTCCATCTGTCTTTCCCTCCCTGTCACTCCCTCATTCTCCTTCCATCTCTGCCTCTCTCTCTCTCTCTCTGTCCCTCCATCTGCCTTTCCCTCTCTGCCTCTCCCAATCTTTCCTTCTCTCTCTGTCTCTGCCTCTCTCTCTGTCCCTCCATCTGTCTTTCCCTCTCTGTCTCTCCCTCTCTCTCCTTCCATCTCTTTCTCTCTCTGTCAATTCCTCCATCTGTCCATCCATCCTTCCCTGCCTGACACTCCCTCTCTCTCCTTCTCTCTCTGTCTCTCTGTCCATCCATCTGTCTTTCCCTCCCTGTCTCTCCCTCTGTCTCCTTCCATCTCTGCACCTCTCTCTGTCTCTCCATCTGTCTTTCCCTCTCTGTCTCTCCCTCTCTCTCCTTCTACCACTGTCTCCCTCTCTCTGTCTTTCCATCTGTCATTCCCTCCCTGTCACTCCCTCTCTCTCCTTCCATCTCTGCCCCTCGCTCTCTCTCTGTCTTCAACTGCCTTTCCCTCTCTGTCTCTCCCAACCTCTCCTTTTCTCTCTGTCTCTGTCTCTCTCTCTGTCCCTCCATCTGTCTTTCCCTCTCTGTCTCTCTCTCTCTATCTCTCCATCTCTCTTTCCCTCCCAGTCACTCCCTCTCTCTCCTTCAATCTCTGTCACTCCCTCTCTCTCCTTCCATCACTGTCTCTCCATCTGTCTCTCCATCTGTCTTTCCCTCCCCATCACTCCCTCTCGCTACTTCCATCTCTGCCTCTCTCGCTGTCTCTCCATCTGTCTTTCCCTATCTGTCTCACCCTCTCTCTACTTCTTTCACTGTCTCTCTCCCTCTGTCTTTCCATCTGTCTTTCCCTGCCTGTCACTCCCTCACTCTCCCTCCATCTCTCTGTCTCTCTCTCTCTGTCCTTCCATCTGCCTTTCCCTCTCTGTCTCTCCCAATCTCTCCTTCTCTCTCGTTCTCTGCCTATCAGTCTCTCTCTCTGTCCCTCCATCTGCCTTTCCCTCTCTGTCTCTCCCTCTCTCTCCTTCTATCTCTGTCTCTCTCTCTCAATCCCTCCAGCTGTCCATCCGTCCTTCCCTCCCTGACAGTCCCTCTCTCTCCTTCTCTCTCTGTCTCTCCAAATGCCTTTCCCACTCTGTCTCTCCCAAACACTCCTTCTCTCTCTCTCTCTGCCTCTCTCTCTGTCTCTCTCTCTGTCCCTCCATCTGTCTTTGCCTCTCTGTCTCTCCCTCTCTCTCCTTCTATCACTGTCTCTCCCTCTCTGTCTTTCCATCTGTCTTTCCCTCCTTGTCACTCCCCCTCTCTCCTTCCATCTCTGCCCCTCTCTCTTTCTCTCTGTCTCTCCAACTGCCTTTCCCTCTCTGTCTCTCCCAATCTCTCCTTCTCTCTGTCTCTCTGTCTCTCTCTCTGTCTCTCTCTCTGTCCCTCCATCTGCCTTTCCCTCTCTGTCTCTCCCAATCTCTCCTTCTCTCTCTCTCTCTGTCTCTCTCTCTGTCTCTCTCTCTGTCCCTCCATCTGTCTTTCCCTCTCTGTCTCTCCCTCTCTCTCCTTCTGTCTCTGTCTCTCTCTCTCTCCATCCCTCCACCTGTCCATCGGTCCTTCCCTTCCTGTCACTCCATCTCTCTCCATCTCTCTCTGTCTCTCTCTTGGTCTCTCCATCTGTCTTCCCACCCAACCCCATCACTCCATCTCTCTCCTTCTATCTCTGTCTCTCTCTCTCTCTATCCCTCCATCTGTCCTTCCTTCACTGTCACTCCATCTCTCTCCTCTCTCTGTCTCTCACTCTGTCCCTCCATCTGTCTTTCCCTCTCTGTCACTCCCTCCCTCTCCTTCTATCTCTGTCACTCCCTCTCTGTCTTTCTATTTCTATCTCTGTCTCTCTCTCTCTGTCTCTCCATCTGTCCTTCCCTCACTGTCACTCCATCTCTCTCCTCTCTCTGTCTCTCACTCTGTCCCTCCATCTGTCTTTCCCTCTCTGTCACTCCCTCCCTCTCTTTCTATCTCTGTCACTCCCTCTCTGTCTTTCTATTTCTATCTCTGTCTCTCTCTCTCTGTCTCTCCATCTGTCCTTCCCTCACTGTCACTCCATCTCTCTCCTCTCTCTTTCTCTCACTCTGCCCCTCCATCTGTCTTTCCCTCTCTGTCACTCCCTCCCTCTCCTTCTATCTCTGTCTCTCTCTCTGCTATCACTGACACTGGGAGAGAGACAGAGGGACGGAGGGTTAGATATGAAGGCATAGAGAGGGCCGTAGAGAGGGACAAACTTGGAGAGAGAGAGAGAATGTTGAGTTGGATGAAGAGGATAATGTAAGATGTATTAACTTGATTTAATCCTTCACTGCTGTGTACACAAACATATTTGAGATAGGTATGGAGAGAAAACGAACATCGGGAGAGGGAGGAATGCAGATGAAGTTGGGGCCCAGGCGGACACTTTTGATGATCCAGAAGGAATAGCCTCCATTATAAATATTCAGCCAGCTATTCCACTGTGGGAACCATCACACCCTCATGATATTGTTTGCGGAAATTTCATGCTGGCTTATTGGTTAATTTTTAAACCTGTGATTGATAGATTCTTGTTAACCAAAGGTATTAAGAGATAAAGGGCAAAGGTGGGATATATGGTGTTAGATCACAGATCAGCCCTGATCTCACTGAATGCTGGAACAGGGTCGAGGGGTTAAATTGCCTCCTCATCTTCCTATGTCTGATGTTTTATATCCTTCTTTCACTCTCACACACCCTGTCTGTCTGTGTCTCCCTCTATTTCTCTCATTCTCTCTCTCTCTCTGTCTGTTTCGGACAGTGTAGAGTGAGATTCACTCTGTATCCACCCCATGATGTTCCTGCCCTGGGAGTGTGTGATGGGACAGTGTCGAGGGAAATTTACTCTGTGTCAAACCCAACATTGTGCTTGGCTTGGGAATATTTAATGGGACAGTGTAGCTGGAGATTTACTCTGTATCCCTGGAATTTTGAAGGCTCAGGTGTGATTTGATGATTGTTTTCAAGATAATAAGGGAAACTGATGGGGTAGACAGAGAGTAACAATTCCCACTGGCTGCAGAGTCTAGAACATGGGGGCATAGTCTAAAAATATAAACCTAGTCTAAAAACCTTTCAGGAGTGAAATGAAGAAACACTTCAACACACCAGGTGTGGTATCAGTTTGGAACTCTCTTCCACAAACAGCAATTGATGCTGAGACACTTGTTAATTTTTAAATCTGAGTTTGATAGATTTTTGTTAACCAAAGGTATTAAGGGGCAAAGATAGGTACATGGAGTTAGATCACACATCAGCCATGAGCTCATTGAATGACAGAACAGGGTTGAGGGGCCAAATGGCCTCCTCCTCTTCCTCTGTCCTACGCCCAATATCCTGCGATCCCGCTCTGTGTCTTGGTCTCTGTCTCCCTCTTTGTCTCTCTTTCTGTCTGTCTGTCTGTCTCTCTCTCTCTCCTCTCATCTGTGGAAATCCACACACATCAGTCAGCCATTTTAGGTTCATTTTCAGTGGCCATTTTATGTTCCCACAACACTGGGACATTTATCGCTGTCTATCCCAAACCATCTCTCTTTGTAGTCTATTTGTGTTCTCCTCACAGCTTATTGTCCCACCTAACCTAGTATCTCTCTCCTTTGCTCCGTCTCACTCACGCACTCTCCCCCCTCTCTCTCCCCCCCATTTCTCTCCCCCCCAATTTCTCTCTTCCCCCCCCCCCACCCGCCAAACCCCGCAATCTCTCTTTAAGTGTCCTGTTATCACATCCTTTATTATAGATTCGACCATTTTCCCTATGACTGATGTCAGACGAACCGGTCTTTAGTTCCCCATTTTCTCCCTCCTTCCTTTTGTAAATAGTGGGGTTACATTTGCTACCTTCTAATCTGACTCTCTCACTCTGCCTCTCTCACACTGCCTCTGTCCCTCGCTATCTGTCTTTCCCCCCTCTCTCTCTCTCTATCTCTCCCTCTCTGTCTTTTTCTCTCTCTCGCTCTATCTCTCCCTCTCTCTCTCTACCTCTGTCCACGACTCAATTTGTGCCTCCCTCACACCAGCGCTCCCTCTCTCTCTGTCTCTCTCTATCTTTCTGTCTGCCTCTCTCTCTCTCTCTGCCTCTCTCTCTCTCTGTCTCTCTCTCTCTCTCTCTGCCTCTCTCTCTCTCTGTCACTCCCTCTCTCTCTTTCGCTGCCTCTGTCCACGTCTCAGTTTGTGTCTCCCCCACACCATTTCTCCCTCCCTCTCTCCCTCCCTCTCTCTCTCTCTTTCTCCCTCTCTCCCTCCCTCTCTCTCTCTGTCTCTGTCTCAGAGTTACAGCTCAGATGATTAACCTCTTTATCCATGTGTTATGAACACGGGACTTTGTCTCTCTCCCATTTTCCAGGATGTTGCCAGGACTGGAGAATTGTAGCTATGAGGATAGGCAGGGGTTGTTGTCCTTGGAAAAGAGAAGGCTGAGGGGAGATCTGATTGAAATGTACAAAATGTTGAGGGTCCTGGATAGAGTGGAGGTGAAGGGCAGAGAACCATAGCAGAAAGGTCAGTGACGAGGGGGCAAAGATTTAAAGTGATTGGCAGAAAAATTAGAGGGGAGTTGAGGAAAATCTTTTTCACCCAGGGGGTCGCGATGGTCTGGAACTCAATGCCTGAAAGGGTAGTTGAGGCAGAGACCCTCAACTCATTCAGAAGGTGTCTGGATAGGCACCTCAAGTGCGGTAAGCTGCAGTGCTCCGACCAAATGCTGGAAGGTGGGATTAGAATAGGTCGATCGTTTTTCGGCTGGCACAGAGAGAATGGGTGAAGTGGCCGCTTTCTGTGCCTTAAAATTTCTATGTTGCCCTCGCCAACTCTATTTTACCCTCTGTTACCCTCTGAATCTCAGTCTCTCCCTCTCTGTTACCATCTGAATCCCTGTCTCTCCCTCTCTGTTACCCTCTGAATTCCAGTCTCTCCCTCTCTGTTACCCTCTGAATTCCATCTCTCTCCTTCTCTCTCTGTCTCTCTCTCTGTCTCTCCATCTGTCTTTCCCTCCCTGACTCTCCCTCTCTCTCCGTCTGTCTCTGCTTCTCTCTCTCTCTGTCTCTCCAACTGCCTTTGCCTCTGTTTCTCTCCCACTCCCTCCTTCTCTCTCTGTCTCTCCCTCTCTCTCTATCTCTCTGTCTCTCCATCTGTCTTTCCCTCCCTGACACTCCCTCTCTGTCCTTCAATCTCTCTCTATCTCTCTGTCTCTCCATCTGTCCTTCCCTCCCTGACACTCCAGTTCTCTCCTTCTATCTCTGTCTCTCTCTCTCTGTCCTTCCATCTGTCTTTCCCTCCCTGTCACTCCCTCTCTCTCCTTCTATCTCTGTCTCTCTCTCTCTCAGTCTTTCCATCTGTCTTTCCCTCCATGTCACTCCCTCTCCCTCCTTCCATCTCTGCCTCTCTCTCTCTTAGTCTTTCCATCTGTCTTTCCCTCCATGTCACTCCCTCTCTCTCCTTCTATCTCTGTCTCTCTCTCTCTCAGTCTTTCCATCTGTCTTTCCCTCCCTGTCACTCCCTTTCTCTCCTTCCATCTCTGTCTCTCGCTCTCAGTCTTTCCATCTGTCCTTCCCGCCCTGTCACTACCTCTCTGTCCTTCTATCTCGTTCTATCTCACTCTGTCCCTCCATCTGTCTTTCCCTCCCTGTCACTCCATCTCTCTCCACTCTCTGTCCCTCACTCTGTCCCTCCATCTGTCTCTCCTTCTGTCTTTCCCTCCCTGTCACTCCCTCTCTCTCCTTCTATCTCTGTCTCTCTCTCTCCATCTCGCCATCTGTCTTTCCCTCCCTGTCACTCCATCTCTCTCCTCTCTCTGTCTCCCACTCTGTCCCTCCATCTGTCTTTCCCTCCCTGTCACTCCCTCTCTCTCCTTCTATCTCTGTCTCTCTCCATCTGTCTTTCCCTCCCTGACACTCCCTCTCTCTCCTTCTATCTCTGTCTCTCTCCATTTGTCTTTCCCTCCCTGTCACTCCCTCTCTCTCCTTCTATCTCTGTCTCTCTCTCTGTCTTTCCATCTGTCTTTCCCTCGCTGTCACTCCATCTCTCTTCTCTCTCTGTCCCTCACTCTGTCCCTCCATCTGTCTTTCCCTTCCTGTCACTCCATCTCTCTCCTTCCATCTCTGCGTCTCTCTCTCTCTCTGTCTCTCCAACTGCCTTTCCCTCTCTGGTTGACTAACAGGAAGCAGAGAGTGGGGATAAATGAGTGCTATTCTGGCTGGCAATCAGTCACTAGTGGTGTGCCTCAGGGATCGGTGTTGGGACCACAATTATTTACAATTTATATCGATGATTTGGAGTTGGGGACCACGTGTAGGTTGTTAAAGTTTGCAGATGACACTAAGATGAGTGGCAGAGCAAAGTGTGCAGATGACTGTGAAACTTTGCAGAGGAACATAGATACATTGAGTGAGTGGGCAAAGGTCTGGCAGATGGAATACAATGTTAATAAATGTGAAGTTATTCATTTCGGTAGGAGTAACAGTAAAAAGGATTATTACTTGAATGGTAAAAAGTTGCAGCATGCTGCTATGCAGAGGGACCTGGGTGTCCTTGTGCATGAATCGCAAAAGGTTGGTCTGCAGGTACAGCAAGTAATTAGGAAGGCAAATGGAATTTTGTCCTTCATTGCTAAAGGGATTGAGTTTAAAAGCAGAGAGGTTATGTTGCAGCTGTATAAGGTACTGGTGAGGCCGCACCTGGAGTACTGTGTGCAGTTTTGGTCTCCTTACTTGAGAAAGGATGTACTGGCACTGGAGAGGGTGCAGAGGAGGTTCACTAGGTTGATTCCAGAGTTGAGGGGGTTGGTTTATGAGGAGAGACTGAGTAGATTGGGATTATATTCATTGGAATTCAGAAGAATGAGGGGGGATCTTATAGAAACTGAAATTGAAATATTATAGAAATTGAAATATTCTTCTGTCACTCTCTGTCCCTTGGGCAGTCCGTTTGTGTGTGTGTCTGTGCATGTCGGTCTCTGTCTGTGTGTCTGTGCATGTCGGTCTGTGTGTGTGGTTCTGTGTGTGGTTCTCTGTGTGCATGTGTGTTTCTCTGTGTGTGGGTGTGTGTGTGTTTGTCTGTGTGTCTGTGCATGTCGGTCTGTGTGTGTGTTTCTCTGTGTGTGGGTGTGTGTCTGTCTGTCTGTGTCTTTGCCTGTTTCTCTCTCCTCTCTCAGAACCTCAGTAAAACTCCACATACATCAATTTGCTATTTTAATTTGGCTGCTTTTGGTGATATCACAACTGCAGAGGGTTCACTTCCTTCTGCAGGCTGGTAGGAAACCCATATCCCGCTCTTTAACGGCATATTCTGTCTGCTTTGTATACTAAATTGATTAATCCCTAATAATTGATCAAATCTGACATTGATTACTGTTTGAAAGTCTCCAGGTTTACTTTCCTCCCAGGGCTGATTAAAAGTTCGAGTTTCCCTCAGTGTTTTGGAAATATCAAACCCTGATCCCACACCCAGTAAAGTATTTTACATGATGGGACGCTGCAAATGTTGTTATACTCAGTGCGCACGGTCCCTTCATGTTGTAATAAGATGTTATAATCTCTATTCAGATAACTCTCATGCCACAGGGGCAAAATTTCACTGGGTCAACATTCTGACCAAACACTAAAACATTACAGAAAGCGAGGCTCACAAATTCAACACAAGTTTCCTTTTCTGTGTCTCGCTGGTCTGTTCTGATTTTCTGTTGGGTGACATCAGTCTAGATTTTGTGTTCGGACCTGAACCCACAAACGTATAACTCAGAGGCAGGATTATTACCCACTGAGCTACAGCTGGCTCCAATGTTCCCAGAAAATTTAGTTGTTGTGCACGGCAAGTTTTTTTTGACCCACGTGCAGTCCCTTTAAATTTTTAAGAATCTTCGAAGACGTGTGTTATTTATCAGGGAACAGGACCTGCGTGGTACCTTCCAGGCTGCTGCACACAGCTTTGCAGGAACACTGACCGACACTCTCCATCCCAATCTCTTCCTCTCTGGTAATCTCTCCCCATTGCTATCCTTCCCTCTCTCTGTTCTTCTCTCTCTATATCTATCCCTGTCTTTCTCACTGTTACTCTCTCCATCTGGATGGAGGAGGAGAAAGAGAGGCATATATAGAGGCAGCTTTACTCGGTATCTAACCCCACACTGTACCTGTCCTGCGAGTGTTTTATAGAACAGAGAGGACAGAGATTTGCTCTGTAGATAACTCCATTCTGTACTTGGCTTGGCAGCATTTGAAGGGACAGTTTAGACGGAGCTTCACTCTGTGTCCCTGGAATTTTGAAGTGTAAGGGGTGTTTAGTTTAGTTTAATGTAGAGATTCAGCACTGAAACAGGCCCTTCGGCCCACCGAGTCTGTGCCGACCATCAACCACCCATTAATACTAATCCTACACTAATTCCATATTCCTACCACATACCCACCTGTCCCCATATTTCCCTACCACCTACCTATACTAGGGGCAATTGCTAATGGCCAATTTACCGATCAACCTGCAAGTCTTTGGCATGTGGGAGGAAACCGGAGCACCCGGAGGAAACCCACGCAGACACAGGGAGAACTTGCAAACTCCACACAGGCAGTACCCAGAATTGAACCCGGGTCGCTGGAGCTGTGAGGCTGCGGTGCTAACCACTGCGCCACTGTGCTGGGTGAATTGATCAAAGTTTACAAGACAATACTGGAAACTGATGGGGTAGATAGAGAGAAACTCTTCTCAATGGTTGGAGGAGTCTCGGACGAGGGGCACAGTCGAAAAATCGAACATTAGTCGAAGACCCTTTCAAGGGTGAAATTTATTAACACTTCTACACACAAAGGATGGTGGAATTTTGGAATTGTCTTCCACAAATGACCCCTCCCTATCTCTGCAATCTCCTCCAGCTCCACAATCCACCAATATCTGCCATCCTCTAATTCTGACCTCTTGAACATCCCCAATTTGAATCGTTCCACCATTGGTGGCCGTGCCTTCAAGCTGCCAAGGCCCGAACTCTGGAATTCCTTTCCCAAACCTCACCATCTCACTAACTCTCTTTCCTCTTTGAGGATTCTCCCTCAAACCAACCTCTGACCAAGTTTTTGGTCATCTGGTCTAATATCTCCTGAAGTGACTCGGTGTCAAATTTTTATTTTCTTGATTCATTTGTTGGATGTGTGTGTTAGTGGCCAGGACAGCATTTATTGCCCATTCATAATTGCCCTTGAGAAGGTGGTGTTGAGCCTCCTTCTTGAACCGCTGCAGTCCATGTGGGGTAGGTACACCCACAGTGCTGTTAGGAAGGGAGATGCAGGATTTTGACCCAGTCACAGTGAAGGAATGGTGATATAGTTCCAAGTCAGGATGGTGTGTGACTTAAGGGAAACTTGAAGATGGTGGTGTTCCCATACGTGTTTCCTGTTTGTTTGCTCTCTCTCCCCCTCCTTCTTTCTAGACCTCCCTGTCCTCCTGTCCCTCTCTGTCATGGGAACCTAAGAACAGAAGGAAGTGGGTGCAGGAACAGAGAGACCTGGGGATGTCTGTGCACAAATTGAAGGTGGCAGAGCTAGTTGAGAAAGTGGTTAAAAGGCATATGGGATCCTAGGCTTTGTAAATGGAGGCTTAGAGTATAAAAGCAAGGAGTTTATGATGAAGCTTTATAAAACACTGCTTCATCCTCAACTAGTATTGTGTCCAATTCTGGACACCGTACTTTCGGAAGGATGTGGGGGCTTTAGAGAGGATGCAGAAAAGATTCACGAGCAAGGTTCCAGGGATGAGGGACTTCAGTTATGTGGATAGATTGGAGAAACTGGTGTTGTTCTCCATAGAGAAGAGAAACTTGAGATGAGATTTGATAGAGGTGTTCAAAATCATGAGGGGTCCTGACAGAGTAGATGTCGGAGTAGGAATGCAGTACATAGGACATTCCAGACCCATTTCTGTTCAGTGTTTACTTAAACAAGTGAATTGACCATTTAATATTTTTAACTTACTTAACCCTTGTGTTCCCACAAAGATCAAGCCAGTAAATTCAACAGTGGTCACTTTGACTTCATCCCATCGTGTCTTATGTACATTCTGACAGGATTGCAGGTATAACTGTAGTCATAAAATTCAGCTGAAAATTGATCAGTTACATTGTTATTTCAGTCCATATTTACAGTACACACGGTACCTTACTGTTGTAATAAAGTCAAATAGTGTCTATTCATCCCACTGGGGCAAAATGTCACTGGCTCAACATTCTCACCAAATACTAAAGCATTCCACAATGCAAGACTCACAAATTCAACACAAGTTTCCTTTTCTGAGTCTCGCTGGTCTGTTCTGATTCTCTGAGGGATTACTGATGCTAATCCTCCACATGAGCAGTCATCCTCATCCCATGTGCCTGTCCTGCTCCCAAACCCGGCATCCGCTTATGTTAAGGCAAGTGCTACAGGAGCGTCTGAGTGACTGAGGCAGGTGAGTCTTGAGGCTGAGCCGGGCACAGTGAGTGACCCGGGTTAATCCGACACTCCGGGGAATGTTTAAACGGAGCTTTACTCTGTATTTAAGCCATGCTGTACATTTTCTGAGAGTGTTCGATGGGGCAGTGTAGACGAGGAGAGTTATTCCTTACCCATTTTAAACATGGAGAAGTGAATATCCAAGGGATTGTTTTAAATGTGATGAGGGTTTCTACCTCTACCATCCTTTCAGGCAGTGAGTTCCAGACACCCACACTATTGATGTGTTTCGTTCTGTTAAGTTTGATGTCAATGTTTCCCCAGGATGTTGACGCTGGGGGATTCAGCGATGGGATAATGCTTTGAATGCCAAGGGGAGGTGGTTGGATTCTCTCCTGTTGCAGATGGTCATTGCCTGGCACTTGTGTGACGTGAATGTTACTTGCCACTGGTCGGCCCAAACCTGAATGTTGTCTGGGTCTTGGTGCATGTGGCTCTGGATTACTTCATTATCTGAGGCAAAATACTGTGGATGCTGGAAATCTGGAAAGCATCGAGCTGAATCACTAACTCTGTTTCTCTCTCCACAGATGCTGCCTGACCTGCTCAGTATTTAAAGCACTTTCTGCTGGGATCTCAGTTGAAGATGGCTGGGCTGAGGACACGACCCTGATAAACTCCTGCAGTGAAGGCCAGGGACTGAGATGATTGACTTCCAACAACCAAAACCATCTTCCTTTGTGCTCGGTATGATTCCAACCAGTGGAGAGATTTCCCCCGATTCCCACTGACTTCAGTTTTACTCGGGCTCCTCGATGTCACACTCGGTCAAACACTGCCTTAATGTTAAGGTCAGTCTCTCTTCCCAGTAGCAGACAGGAGTGAATCATTCCCTTTGACCCGTTGTGTACTGAAAATGCTCTGCTTCTTCACAGCCTGATACAGGACTGGACACGGCCGATTAATGTAGCCCATCAAACACTCCCAGAGCAGGTTCAGCACAGCTTAGGAACAGAGTACAGTTCCTTCAACATTCTCTCTCTGTCTCTCCCTCCTGCTATCTCTGACATTAGGAGAGAGACAGAGGGAGAGAGGGTTAGTTATGAAGGCAGAGAGAGGGCTGTAGAGAGGGACAAAGTTGGAGAGAGAGAGGTTGTTGAGGTGGATGAAAAGGATAATGTAAGATATATTAATTTGATGTAATCCTTCACTGCTGTGTACACAAACATATAAGAGATAGATATGGAGAGAAAAAAACATCATGTGAGGGGGAAATGTAGATGAAGTTGGGGCCCAGGCGGATAATTTTGATGATCCAGAAGGAACAGCCTCCATTTTAAACATCCAGCAAGCTATTCCACTGTGGGAGCCATCACACCCAAACAGACATAGACACACACACAAACACACAGAAATACCCACACAATGATATTGGTTGTGCAAATTTCATGCTGGCTTATTGGTTAATTTTTAAATCTGTGATTGATAGATTCTTGTTAACCAAAGGTATTAAAAGATAAGGAGCAAAGGCAGGATATATGGTGTAAGTTACATCACAGATCAGCCAAGATCTCATTTGATGCCGGAACAGGGCTGTGGGGTTGAATTGCATCCTCCTCTTCCAGTATCCCCTGTGAAGTAACCTTCTTTCTCTTTTAGTCACCCTGTCAGTCTATGTCTCTCTGTTTCTCTTTTTCTGTCTCTCTGTCTGTCTCTATCGGACAGTGTAGAGTGAGATTCACTCTGTATCCACCCCATGATGTTCCTGTCCTGGGAGTGTTGGACGGGACAGTGCAGAAGGAGCATTACTCTGTATCTAATCCATGCTGTACCTGTCTGGGGAATGTTGTTGGGAGAGTGGAAACAGAGAGGTCTGGGACCAGGGTCCTCATGGGGAGGACTTAATGGTGCCTCCTAATTGACCAGTTAGCAATATTGGTGCTCCAGGGATGAAAGGGACATTGGCTGAGTGGATACGACATTGGCTGAGAGAGTGGACAATGGTTGTTTCAGACTGGAGGGAGGTATACAGTGGAGGTTTATATTAGGATCACTGATCTTTTTGATATATACTAATGACTTGGACTTGTGTTTACAGGGCATAACTTCAATGTTTGCCAATGTTTGTGTCATCTGCAATGTAATAAACAGGGAAGGGACTAGTAGCAGACTTCAGGAGGAGAGAGGCAGTCTGGTGAAATGGAACACACAAGAACAAATGAATTAGGAGCAGGAGTAGGCCATTCGGCCCCTCGAGCCTGCTCTGCCATTCAATGGCTGATCTGATTGTGAGCTCAACTCCACTTTCCTGTCTGTGTCCCAAAACACTTGACTCCCGAATTGATCAAAAATCTATCGAACTCAGCCTTGAATATATTCAATGATCCAGCCTCCACTGCTCTCTGGGGAAGAGAATTCCACAGACTGACCCCCCCTCTGAGAGAAACACATTTCTCCTCATCTCAGTTTTAAATGGGAGAGCCCTCATTTTAAACTGTGTCCTCTCGTTCTAGACTCCCCGACAAGGGGAAACATCCTCTCAGCATCCACCCTGTCCAGTCCCCCTCAGGACCTGAGATGTTTCAATAAGATCACCTCTCATTCTTCTAAACTCCAGTGGGTCTCGACCCAACCTGTTCAACCTTTCCTCATAAGATAACCCCTTCATCCCAGGAATCAGCCCCGTGAACCTTCTCTGAACTACTTCGAATGCAATTATATAATTTCTTCAGTAAGGAGACCAAAAGTGTCCACAATCCTGCAGACGTCGTCTAACTTATGCCCTGTACAGCTTTAACAACACCTCCCTACTTTGATATTCTATTCACCTTGCAATAAACAACAACATTCCATTTGCCTTCCTAATCACTCGCTGTAGCTACACGGTAACATTTTGTGATTCATGTACCAGGACACCCAGATCCCTCTGTACCGTACAGTTCTGCAGTCTCTCTCCATTTCAATAATATACTGATTTTTATTCTTCCTGCTAAAGTGGACAAGCTCACATTTTCCCACATTGCACTCCATCTGCCAATTTTTTGCTCACTCACTTAAACTATGGAAATCTCTTTGTACACTTTATGTCCTCTTGACAGCTGGTGAAATGGTCAGACACAGGGCAGGTTAACTTCAATGCTGAGAAATGTAAAATGATGCATTTTGGAAGGAAGGCTGAGGAGAAGCGATATAAACTAAATGGTACAATGTTAAAATGGGTGCAGGGACAGAGAGATCTGGGATTTCATTTGTGTCACTTTTTACACCTAAAAGATCAATTTGGGGCTTGGAATCTGTGAGTTGAATTTAGCTTCATCCTGAAAAGTGTTAGTAAACGTGTTGGGAAATGTGTCAAAAACTGTTTCCATTCAGACATTCCTGCATTGTGGAAGTGTGAGCTATCTTTGCAGAGACAGGAAATAGAGTTGTTTGAATGGACCTGCAGGTTTTAGTTGACGCAATAAGGTGAGAATTTGAATTGTGTCCCTTCCAGATACACAGAATTGAAGGTATTTACAGAACACCACATGAAGTAGTTTACCAATGTCTGACAAACTTCAAAGACTTCAAACACATGGAAGAAGAGGAGAAGGGAACAATATACAAAACCTCAGTCAGTCAGACAACAGCAGGAGGAAAATGAATCTCTTTTTATGGGTTTTAATTTGAAGGCCTGAGCTGATGACTGAAAAAGCAGGAGTTCAAATCCCACACAGGGCTGTTGTGAATTTGAATTTTTTTTTAAACATTAATGTGGAGTTAAAAAGCCTCGAGGTTGGAATGATTCACTCCTGTCTTCTAGTGCAAAGCCCGTGTGTGTCTCAGTTTTGCTGTATTTATTAATGATTTAAGATGATGAAGATAGATGAAGTAGGGCGGCACAGTGGCGCAGTGGTTAGCACCGCAGCCTCACAGCTCCAGGGACCCGGGTTCGATTCCAGGTACTGCCTGTGTGGAGTTTGCAAGTTCTCCCTGTGTCTGCGTGGGTTTTCTCCGGGTGCTCCGGTTTCCTCCCACAAGCCAAAAGACTTGCAGGTTGATAGGTAAATTGGCCATTATAAATTGTCACTAGTGTAGGTAGGTGGTAGGGAAATATCGGGACAGGTGGGGATGTTTGGTAGGAATATGGGATTAGTGTAGGATTAGTATAAATGGGTGGTTGATGTTCGGCACAGACTCGGTGGGCCGAAGGGCCTGTTTCAGTGCTGTATCTCTAATCTAAGAATGTAACATACCCAAGTTTACCAATGACACAAAAATAGGCAGCATTGTAAGCAGTGTAACCGGAAGCAGAACATTACAAAGAGATATTAATATCTTAAATAAATGGGCAAAACTGTGGTAGTTAGATTTCAATGTCAGTAAAAAAAGACTAGAACAGAGTACTTTATAAATGGTGAAAAGATAGAAACACTGGAGGTTCAAAGAGACTTTGGGGGGTCCGTGTCCATTTGAGTGCAGTGTAGATTTACCAGAATGATAACTGGACTCCAAGGGTTAAATTACGAGGTGATATTACACAAACTAGGGATTTATTGCCTGGAATTTAGGAGGATCAAGGTGATTTGTTCAAAGGTGTTGAGATATTTAGGGGAACTGATGGGGTAGTTTGGGAGAAACTATTTCAGCAGCTTGGGAACATAGGAACAGGAGTAGGCCATTCAGCCCATCGAGCCTGCTCTGCCATTCAATACGATCATGGCTGATCATCCACTTCAATGTGTTTTTCCCAGACTGAGTTTCCACAGCCCTCTGGGATAGAGAATTCCAAAGATTCACAACCCTCTGAGTAATGACATTTCTCCCCATCTCTGGCCTAAGTGGCTTCCCCCTTATTTTGAAATTGTGTCCCCTGGTTCTAGACTCCCGAACCAAAGGAGACATCTTACCTGCATCTACCCTGTCTATCCCTTTAAGTATTTCGTATGTTTCAATAAGATCACCTCTCATTCTTCTAAACTCCAATGAGTATCGGCCCAACCTGTTCAACCATTCCTCATAAGACAACCCCTTCATCCCAGGAATCAGCCGAGTGAACCTTCTCTGAACTGGTTCCAATGCATCCAGGCCTGACCATTTATCCGCTTTGAAAGTTGCCAAACACCTTAATATTTCCCTCTCACTCTGTTTATCCCATCCAATATTTCACACTCCTCCTCTTTAACTACAATATCTGCATTGTTCCCCCTCTTTTATAAAGATGGAGACAAAGTATTCATTAAGAACCGTGCCCACATCTCCCACCTCCACACACACATTCCCTTTTTGGTCCTTAATACTCTATCCTTAATTATCCTCTTGCTCTTCATTTATTTATAAAACATCTTTGTGATTTCTTTGATTTAATGGTAATATTATTTTCCGGCCATTTCTTTGCTCTCCTCATTCGATTTTTAATTTCACCCTTGTACTTTCTACACTCATCTCGGCCTCTGTGGTATTGAGCTCTCGGTATCCGACATAAGCTTCCCTCTTGTGCCTTATCGTACCCGGTTTGATCCTTGACATCCAAAGGGCTCTAGATTTCGGAGTACCACCCTGTTTGTCTTTGTGTGAACATATTTGACATATACCCACAATACAGGACTGGGCAGATAATGGGGATTGTTACTGAGGTTGTGTTTGGGGATTTTTACTGACATCAGTGTGGATTTTAAAGTGTGTCTCCCCTTCCCTCACATCTAAAGTCTCTCAGTGTTGTTGTTGTGTGTTGACAGCTTTTCCAGTGTCCAGTCCCTTTCAACTTTTAATAAAATCTGTGGAACACAAAGAAATGTAAAGTTTCTCCCACAAGCTGTTTTGTCCTCCCTCTTTCACTGTCTTTCTCTGTCACTGCCCTATCTCTCTCTCTGTCTCTCTCAGGACTGGGCAGACACTGGGGATTGTTACTGAGGATCTGTTGGTCATTTTTACTGACATCAGTGTGGATTGTAAAATCTGTGTGTGTGTGTGTGTGTGTGTGTGTGTGTGTGTGTGTGTGTGTGTGTGTGTGTGTGTGTGTGTGTGTGTGTGTGTGTGTGTGTGTGTGTGTCCCTTTATGGATGTGTCTGTGTGTGTCTGGATGTGTGTGTGTGAGAGAGAGAGAATATCAGGTTCACCTCGCTCCATCTTATCTCTCCTTCTCTCTCTGTTTCTCCTTCTCTCTCCCTCTCTCAATCCGCCTCTCTCATAGAAACATAGAAAATAGGAGCAGGAGCAGGCCATTCGGCCCTTTGGGCCTGCTCCGTCATTCAATAAAGATCATGACCGATGGTCTAATTCAGTACCCTGTTCCCACTTTCTCCCCATACCCCTTGATCCCTTTGACATTAAGAAATATATCTCTCTCCTCCATGAATATATTTAATGACTTGGCCTCCACTGCCTTCTGCGGTAGAGAATTCCACAGGTTCACCACCCTCTACCCCATCCATCACTCCCCCTCTATCTCCGTCTCCACCCTCTATCTCCCTCTCCCCCTCTATCTCTGTCTCCACCCTCTATCTCCCTCTCCCCCTCTATCTCCCAATTCCCCTCTATCTCCCTCTCCCCCCTCTACTTCCCTCTCCCCCTCTATCTCCCAATCCCCCTCTATCTCCCTCTCCCGCTCACTCTCCCTCACCCCCCTCTATCTCCCTCACCCCCCTCTATCTCCCTCTCCCCCTCTATCTCCCTCTCCCTCTCTATCTCACACATCCCCTCGATCTCACACATCCCCTCGATCTCACTCTTCCCCTCTATCTCACTCTCCCCCTCTATCTCACTCTCCCCCTCTATCTCACTCTCCCCCTCTATCTCACTCTCTCCCTCTATCTGTCTCTCCCCCCTCTATCTCCCTCTCCCCCTCTATCTCCCTCTCCCCATCTATCTCCCTCTCCCCATCTATCTCCCTCTCCCCCTCTATCTCCCACACGCCCTCGATCTCACACACCCCCTCTATCTCACTCGTCCCCTCTATCTGTCTCTCCCTCCACTATCTCACACACCCCCAATATCTCCCTCTCCCCCTCCATCTCACTCTCCCCCTCTATCTCACTCTCCCCCTCTATCTCACTCTCCCCCTCTATCTCACTCTCGCCCTCTCTCTCCCTCTCCCCCCCTATCTCCCTCTCCCCCTCGATCTGTCTCTCGCCCTCTATCTCACACACCCCCAATATCTCCCTCTCCCCCTATATCTCCCTCTCCCCCCTCTCTCTCCCTCTGCCCCCCTATATCTCCCTCTCCCCGTCTCTCTCCCTCTGCCCCTCTCTCTCCCTCTGCCCCTCTCTCTCCCTCTGCCCCTCTATCTCACTCGTCCCCTCTATCTGTCTCTCCCCCCACTATCTCACATACCCCCAATATCTCCCTCTCCCCCTATATCTCCCTCTGCCCCCTCTCTCTCCCTCTGCCCCCTATATCTCCCTCTCCCCGTCTCTCTCCCTCTGCCCGTCTCTCTCCCTCTGCCCCTCTCTCTCCCTCTGTCCCTCTATCTCACTCTCCCCCTCTATCTCACTCTGCCCCTCTATCTCACTCTCCCCCTCTATCTGTCTGTCTCTCCTTCTATCTGTCTGTCTCTCCATCTATCTGTCTGTCTCTCTCCCTCTATCTGTCTCTCTCCATCTATCTGTCTCTCCCCCCTCTATCTCCCTCTCCCCCTCCTCCTGACACTCACTCTCTCTCCATCTACCTCTGTCTCTGCCACTCTCTCTGTCTCTCTCTCTGTCCCTCCTTCTGTCTTTCCCTCTCTATCTCTATGTCTTTCTACTTCTATCTCTCTCTCTGTCGCTCTATCTTAATCTCTCTCTCTCTGCCCCTCCATCTGCCTTTTCCTCTCTGTCTCTCCCTCTCTCTCCTTCTATCTGTGTGTCTCTCTCTCTCTGTCTCTCCATCTGTCTTTCCCTTTCTGTCTCTCCCTTTCTCTCCATCTCTCTCTGTCTCTGCCTCTCTCTCTGTCCCTCCATCTGTCTTTCCCTCTCGGTCACTCCCTCTCTCTCCTTCTATCTCTGTCTCGCTCTCTGTTCCTCCAAATGTCTTTCCCTCTCTGCCAATCCCTCTCTCCTCTCAGTCTATCCCTCTCTCTCCTTCTCTCTCTCTCAGTCCCTCCATCTGTATCCCCCCCCCCACCACCTGTCACTCCCTCTCTTTCCTTCTATCTATGTCTCTCGCTCTCTATCCCTCCATCTATCCTTCCCTCTCTGTCACTCCATCTCTCTCCTTCTCTCCCTTTCTCTCCCTTACTCTCTCTCTCTGTCTTTCCATCTGTCTTTCTCTCCCTGTCACTCCCTCTCTCTCCGTCCATCTCTGCCTCTCTCTATCTCTGTCCCTCCATCTGTCTTTCCCTCTCTATGTCTGTCCATCGATCTCCTCTCTCTCTCTGTCCCTCCATTTGTCGTTCCCTCTCTGTCACTTCCTCTCTCTCCTTATATCTCTGCCTCTCACTCTCTGTCCCTCCATCTGTCTTTCCCTCTCTGTCTCTCCATCTCTCTCCTTCTATCTCTATCTCTCTCTCTCTCTCTCCATCTGTCTTTCCCTTTCTATCACTCCCTCTCTCACTCCTTCCATCTCTGCCTCTCTCTGTCTCTCCATCTGTCTTGCCCTTTCTGTCACTCCCTCGATGTCCTTCTATCTATCTCTCTCTCTCTCTCTCTATCCCTCCATCAGTCCTTCCCTCCCTGTCACTCCATCACTCTCTCTGTCTCTCAGTCTGTCCCTCTATCTGTCTTAGCCTCCCTGACACTCCCTCTCTCTCCTTCTATCTCTGTATCTCTCTCTGTCTCTCCATCTGTTTTTTCCTCTGTCAACCCCTCTCTCCTTCTCTGTCACTCCCTCTCTCTCCTTCTCTCTCACTCTGTCCCTCCATCCGTCTTTCCCTCCCTGTCACTCCCACTCTCTCCTATCACTGTCTTTCTCTCTGTCTTTCCATTTGAATTTCCCTCCCTATCACTCCCTCTCACTCATTCTATCCCTGCCTCTCTCCCTGTCCCTCCATCTGTCTTCCCACAACCCACCCATCACTCCATCTCTCTCCTTCTATCTCTGTCTCTATCTCTCTATCCCTCCATCTGTCCTTCCCTCCCTGTGACTCCATTTCTCTCCCTTTCTCTCTCTCTCTGTCCCTCCATCTGTCTTTCCCTCCCTGACACTCTCTCTCCTTCTCTCTCTCTCTCTCTCTGTCCCTCCATCTGTCTTTCCCTCTCTGTCTCTCCCGCTCTCTCCCCCTCTCTGTCTCTCCCTCTCTCTCCTTCCATCTCTGCCTCTCTATCTCTCTGACCATCCATCTGTCTTTACCTCTCTGTCTCTCCCTCTCTCTCCATCTATCTCTGTCTGTCTCTCACTCTGTCTTTCCATATGTCTTTCCCTTCCTGTCACTCCCTCTCTCTCCTTCCATCTCTGCCTCTCTCTCTGTCTCTCCAACTGCCTTTCCCTCTCTGTCTCACCCATACTCTCCTTCTCTCTCTGTCTCTGCCTCTCTCTCTGACTCTCTCCCTCTGTCCCTCCATCTGCCTTTCCCTCCCAGTCACTCCTTCTCTCTCCTTCTATCTCTGTCTCACTCTCTGTCGCTCCATCTGTCATTCCCTCTCTGCTGCTCCCTCTCTCTCCGTCTTTCTCAGTCTCTCTCTCTGTTCCACCATTTGTCTTTCCCTCTCTGTCACTCCCACTCTCTTTCTCTCTGTCCCTCCATCTGTCTTTCCCCCCATGTCACTCCCTCTCTCTCCTTCTATCTCAGTCTCTGCCTCTTCCTCTCTCTCGCTCTCTCTCTCTCTCTGTCCCTCCATCTGTCTTTCCCTTTCTGTCACTCCCTCTCTCTCCTTCTATCTCTGTCTCTCTCTCTCTATCCCTCCATCTGTCCTTCCCTCCCTGTCACTCCATCTCTCTCCTTCGCTCTCTGTCCCTCACTTTGTCCCTCCATCTGTTTTTCCCTCTGTCAGCCCCATTCTCCTTCTCTGTCTCTCCCTCTCTCTCACTCTGTCCCACCATCCGTCTTTCCCTCCCTGTCACTCCCTCGCTCTCCTATCTCTATCTTTCTCTCTGTCTTTCCATCTGTATTTCCCTTCCTATCACTCCCTCCCACTCGTTCCATCTCTGCCTCTCTCCCTGTCCCTCCATCTGTCTTCCCACACCCCACCCATCACCCCATCTCTCTTCTTCTATCTCTGTCTCTATCTCTCTATCGTTCCATCTGTCCTTCCCTCCCTGTCACTCCATTTCACTCCCTGTCTCTCTCTCTCTGTCCCTCCATCTGTCTTTCCCTCCCTGACACTCCCTCTCTCTCCTTCCATCTCTGCCTCTCTCTCTCTCTCTCTGCCCATCCATCTGTCTTTACCTCTCTGTCTCTCCCTCTCTCTCCATCTATCTCTATCTCTCTCTCTCTGTCTTTCCATATGTCTTTCCCTTTCTGTCACTCCCTCTCTCTCCTTCCATCTCTGCCTCTCTCTCTCTCTGTCCCTCCAACTGCCTTTCCCTCTCTGTCTCATCCACACTCTCCTTCTCTCTCTGTCTCTGCCTCTCTCTCTGTCTCTCTGTCTCTCTCTCTCTGTCCCTCCATCTGCCTTTCCCTCCCAGTCACTCCCTCTCTCTCCTTCTATCTCTTTCTCTCTCTCTGTCCCTCCATTTGTCTTTCCCTCTCTGTTGCTCCCTCTCTCTCCTTCTATCTCTGTCTCTCTCTCTGTTCCACCATTTGTCTTATCCTCTCTGTCACTCCCACTCTCCTTCTCTCTATCTCTCCCTCTCCCTCCTTCTCTTTCTCACCGTCCCTCCATCTGTCTTTCCCCCCATGTCAATCCCTCTCTCTCCTTCTATCTCTGACCCTCTCTCTGTCCTTCCGTCTGTCCTTCCCTCCCTGTCTCTCCATCTCTCTCCTTTTATCTCTATCTCTCCATCTGTCTGTCCCTCTCTGTCTCTCCCTCTCTCTCCTTCTCTCTCTGTCTCTCACTTTGTCCCTCCGTCTGTCTTTCCCTCCCTGTCACTCCCTCTCTCTCCTTCTATCTCTGTCTTACTCTCTGTCTCTCCATCTGTCTTTCCCTCCCCATCACTCCCTCTCTCTCCTTCCATCTCTGTCTCTCCATCTGTCTTTCCCTCCCTGTCACTCCCTCTCTCTCCTTCCATCTCTGCCTCTCTCTGTTTCTCTGTCTCTCCAACTGACTTTCCCTCTCTGTTTCTCCCAATCTCTCTGTCTCTCTCTGTCTCTGCCTCTCTCTCTGTCTCTCTCTCTGTCCCTCCATCTGTCTTTCCCTCTCTGTCTCACCCTCTCTCTCCTGCTATCTCTGTCTCTCTCTCTCAATCCCTCCATCTGTCCATCTGTCCTTCCCTCCCTGACACTCCCTCTCTCTCCTTCTCTCTCTGTCCCTCCATCTGTCTTTCCCTCCCAGTCTCTCCCTCTCTCTCCTTCTATCACTGTCTCTCTCTCTCTGTCTTTCCATCTGTCTTTCCCTTCCTGACATTCCCTCTCCCTCCTTCCATCTCTGCCACTCTCTCTCTCGCTCTGTCTCTCCAACTGCCTTTCCCTCTCTGTTTCTCCCAATCTCTCCTTCTATCTCTGTCTCTCTCTCTCAATCCCTCCATCTGTCCATCTGTCCTTCCCTCCCTGACACTCCCTCTCTCTCCTTCTCTCTCTGTCCCTCCATCTGTCTTTCCCTCCCAGTCTCTCCCTCTCTCTCCTTCTATCACTGTCTCTCTCTCTCTGTCTTTCCATCTGTCTTTCCCTTCCTGACATTCCCTCTCCCTCCTTCCATCTCTGCCACTCTCTCTCTCGCTCTGTCTCTCCAACTGCCTTTCCCTCTCTGTCTCTCCCAATCTCTCCTTCTCTCTTTGTCTCTGCCTCTCTCTCTGTCTCTCTCTCTGTCTCTCCAACTGCCTTTCCCTCTCTGTCTCTCCCAATCTCTCCTTCTCTCTTTGTCTCTGCCTCTCTCTTTGTCTCTCTCTCTGTCCCTCCATCTGTCTTTCGCTTTCTGTCTCTCCCTCTCTCTCCTTCCATCTCTGTCTCTCTCTCTCTATCTCTCCTTCTCTCTTTGTCTCTGCCTCTCTCTCTGTCTCTCTCTCTGTCCCTCCATCTGTCTTTCGCTCTCTGTCACTCCCTCTCACTCTTTCAATCTCTGTCTCTCCCTCTCTCTCCTTCTGTCACTGTCTCTTTCACTGTCTTTCCATCTGTCCTTCCCTCCCTGTCACTCCCTCTCTCTCCCTCCATCTCTGCCTCTCTCTTTTTCTGTCCCTCCATCTGTCCTTCCCTGCCTGACACTCCCTCTCTCTCCTTCCATCTCTGCCCCTCTCTCTCTCTCTCTCTGTCCCTCCATCTGCCTTTCTCTCTCTGTCTCTCCCAATCTCTCCTTCTCTCTCTGTCTCTGCCTCTCTCTCTGTCCCTCCATCTGTCTTTCCCTCTCTGTCTCTCCCTCTCTCTCCTTCTTTCACTGTCTCTCTCCCTCTGTCTTTCCATCTGTCTTTCCCTCCCTGTCACTCCCTCTCTCTCCTTCAATCTCTGACTCTCTCTCTCTCGCTGTCTCTCCATCTGCCTTTCTCTCTCTGTCTCTCCCAATCTCTGCTTCTCTCTCTTTCTCTGCCTATCTGTCTCTCTCTCTGTCCCTCCATCTGCCCTTCCCTCTCTGTCTCTCCCTCTCTCTCCTGCTCTCTCTGTCTCTCCAAATGCCTTTCCCTCTCTGTCTCTCCCAAACTCTCCTTCTCTCTCTCTCTCTCTCTCTATCTCTGTTTCTCTCTTTCCCTCCCAGTCACTCCCTCTCTCTCCTTCAATCTCTGTCTCTCCCTCTCTCTCCTTCTATCACTGTCTCTCCCTCTCTGTCTTTCCATCTGTCTTTCCCTCCCTGTCACTCCCCCCTCTCCTTCCATCTCTGCCCCTCTCTCTTTCTCTCTGTCTCTCCAACTGCCTTTCCCTCTCTGTCTCTCCCAATCTCCCCTTCTCTCTCTCTCTCTCTGTCTCTCTCTCTGTCTCTCTCTGTCCCTCCATCTGTCTTTCCCTCTCTGTCTCTCCCTCTCTCTCCTTCTGTCTCTGTCTCTCTCTCTCTCCATCCCTCCATCTGTCCATCGGTCCTTCCCTTCCTGTCACTCCATCTCTCTCCTTCTCTCTCTGTCTCTCTCTTGGTCTCTCCATCTGTCTTGCCACCCACCCCCATCACTCCATCTATCTCCTTCTATCTCTGTCTCTCTCTCTCTCTATCCCTCCATCTGTCCTTCCTTCACTGTCACTCCATCTCTCTCCTCTCTCTGTCTCTCACTCTGTCCCTCCATCTGTCTTTCCCTCTCTGTCACTCCCTCCCTCTCCTTCTATCTCTGTCACTCCCTCTCTGTCTTTCTATTTCTCTCTCTGTCTCTCTCTCTCTCTGTCTCTCCATCTGTCCTTCCCTCACTGTCACTCCATCTCTCTCCTCTCTCTGTCTCTCACTCTGTCCCTCCATCTGTCTTTCCCTCTCTGTAACTCCCTCCCTCTCCTTCTATCTCTGTCTCTCTCTCTGCTATCACTGACACTAGGAGAGAGATAGAGGGACGGAGGGTTAGATATGAAGGCATAGAGAAGGCTGTAGAGAGGGACACACTTGGAGAGAGAAAGAGATTGTTGAGTTGGATGAAGAGGATAATGTAAGATATATTAACTTGATTTAATCCTTCACTGCTGTGTACACAAACATATAAGAGATAGGTATGGAGAGAAAACGAACATCGGGAGAGGGATTAATGCAGATCAAGTTGGGGCCCAGGCGGACACTTTTGATGATCTTGAAGGAATAGCCTCCATTTTAAATATTCAGCAAGCTATTCCACTGTGGGAACCATCACACCCTCATGATATTGTTTGTGGAAATTTCATGCTTGCTCATTGGTCAATTTTTAAACCTGTGATTGATAGATTCTTGTTAACGAAAGGTATTAAGAGATAAAGGTCAAAGGTGGGATATATGGTGTTAGTTAAATCACAGATCAGCCCTGATCTCACTGAATGCTAGAACAGGGTCGAGGGGTTAAATTGCCTCCTCATCTTCCTATGTCTGATGTTTTATATCCTTCTTTCACTCTCAGACACCCTGTCTGTCTGTGTCTCCCTCTATTTCTCTCTTTCCGTCTCTCTCTCTGTCTGTTTCGGACAGTGTAGAGTGAGATTCACTCTGTATCCACCCCATGATGTTCCTGTCCTGGGAGTGTGTGATGGGACAGTGTCGAGGGAAATTTACTCTGTGTCAAACCCAACATTGTGCTTGGCTTGGGAATATTTAATGGGACAGTGTAGCTGGAGATTTACTGTGTATCCCTGGAATTTTGAAGGCTCAGGTGTGATTTGATGATTGTTTTCAAGATAATAAGGGAAACTGTTAGGGTAGACAGAGAGTAACAATTCCCACTGGCTGCAGAGTCTAGAACATGGGGGCATAGTCTAAAAATATAAACCTAGTCTAAAAACCTTTCAGGAGTGAAATGAAGAAACACTTCAACACACCAGGTGTGGTATCAGTTTGGAACTCTCTTCCACTGATCTTTTTGATATATACTAATGACTTGGACTTGTGTTTACAGGGCATAACTTCAATGTTTGCCAATGTTTGTGACATCTGCAATGTAATAAACAGGGAAGGGACTAGTAGCAGACTTCAGGAGGATAGAGGCAGTCTGGTGAAATGGAACACACAAGAACAAATGAATAAGGAGCAGGAATAGGCCATTCGGCCCCTCGAGCCTGCTCTGTCAGTCAATATGATCATGATTGATCTGATAGTGACTTTAACTCCATTTTCCTGCCTGCCCCCCATAACCCTTGACTCCCTTGTAAATTCATTGACCCAACCTCCACTGCTCTCTGGGGAAGAGAATTCCAAAGCCGAACCAACCTCTGGGAGAAAGAAGTCTTCCTTAGCTCAGTCTTAAATGGCAGACCCTTTATTTTTCAACGGTGCCCCCTCGTTCAAGACTCCTCCACAAGGGAAACATCCTCCCAACATCCGCCCTGTCAAGTCCTCTCAGAATCTTGTATGTTTCAATAAGATCACCTCTCATTCTTCTAAACTCCAATGAGTATCGGCCCAACCTGTTCAACTATTCCTCATAAGATAACCCCTTCATCCCAGGAATCAGCCTAGTGAACCTTCTCTGAACTGATTCCAATGCATCCAGGCCTGACCATTTATTCACTTTCAAAGATGCTAAACACCTTAATATTTCCCTCTCACCCTGTTTATCCCATCCAATATTTCACACTCTTCCTCTTTAACTACAATGTCTGCATTGTTCCCCCTCTTTTATAAAGACGGAGACAAAGTATTCATTAAGAACCGTGCCCACATCTCCCACCTCCATGCACAAATTCCCTTTCTGTTCCCTAATACTCTATCCTTAGTTATCCTCTTGCTCTTCATGTATTTATAAAACATCTTTGTGCTTTCCTTGATTTTACTTGGTAATATTATTTTCCGACTATCTTTTTGCTTTCCTAATTTTCTTTTTAATTTCACCCCTGCACTTTCTTCACTCCTCTCGGCTTTCTGTGGTATTGAGCTCTCGGTATCTGACATAAGCTTGCCTTTTGTGCCTTATTCTACCTGGTTTGATTCTTGCTATCTAAGGGGCTCTAGATTTGGGAGTCTCACCCTGTTTGTCTTTGTGGGAAAATATTTGTTCTCAACCCTCACTAACTTTCACTGCTCTGACACTCATTTACCTTCAGGTAGCTGTTTCCAGTCCACTTTGCTAAACCCTCCCCTCCCTGGAACTACCATCTCCTCTGATCCCCCTGAAAGACCCTCACATCCTTCCTAGTGTGTGGTGACCAGAACTGGATGCAATATTCTAGTTGTGGACCAACCAGAGCTTAGTAAAGGTTCAGCATAACTTCCACGCATTTGTACTCACAACTATTTATGAAGCCTAAGATGCCGCATGCTTTACTGACTGCTCTCTCAATATGTCCTGCCACCTTCAAAGATGTATGTACATGTACCCCCAGGTTCCTCTGTCCCTGCACACTGCCTAGAACTGGGCTACTAAGTCTATATTGCCTCTCCCTATCCCTTCTGCCAAAATACATCACCTCACATTTCCCTGTATTAAATTCCTTCTGACACTTGTCTGTCCATTCTGCTCAACTATCAATGTCCTGTTGTAGTCGATTGGTGTCATCCTCACTCTTTACATCTCCTCCAGGTTTGTTATCATCGGAATATATTAAAAATTTACTCAAACACTAAAATATTACAGAAAGCGAAGCTCACAAATTTAAGACAAGTTTCCTTTTCTGACTCTCTCTGGTCTGTTCTGATTTTCTGTTGGGTAGCATCTGTCTAGATTTTGTGTTCTGACCTGAACCCACAAACGTATAACTCAGAGGCAGGATTATTACCCACAGAGCCACAGCTGGCTCCAATGTTCCCAGAAATTTTAGTTGTTGTGCAGGGCCAGTTATTCTTTTTGTGCGCTGTCCCTTTAAATATTTGAAGAATCTTTGCAGATGTGTTTTTTATCACAGAACAGGACCTGCGTGGTACCTTCCAGGCTGCTGCACACAGCTTTGCAGGAACACTGACCGACACTCTCCATCCCAATCTCTTCCTCTCTGGTAATCTCTCCCCATTGCTATCCTTCCCTCTCTCTGTTATTCTCTCTCTGTATCTATCCCTGTCTTTCTCACTGTTACTCTCTCCATCTGGATGGAGGAGGAGAAAGAGAAGCAAATATAGAGGTAGCTTTACTCTGTATCTAACCCCACACTGTACTTGCCCTGGGAGTGTTTGATAGAACACAGAAGACAGAGATTTACTCTGTAGATAACTTGGCTTGGCAGCATTTGATGGGACAGTGTAGACAGAGCTTTACTCTGTATCCCTGGAATTAAGAAGGGGAAGGGGTGATTTGATCAAAGTTTATAAGATAATCCTGGAAGCTGATGGGGTAGATAGAGAGAAAATCTTTTCACTGGTTGGGGGAATCTCGGACGAGGGGCACAGTCTAAAAATAGAAAATTAATCTAAATTCTTTCAGGCTGAAATCTATTCACACTTCTACACACAAAGGGTGGTGGAATTTTGGAATTCCCTTCCACAAATGACCCCTCCCTATCTCTGCAATCTCCTCCAGCTCCACAATCCACCAATATCTCTGATCCTCTAATTCTGGCCTCTTGAACATCCCCAATTTGAATCGTTCCACCATTGGTGGCCGTACCTTCAAGCTGCCAAGGCCCGAACTCTGGAATTCCTTTCCTGAACCTCTCCGTCTCACTAACTCTCTTTCCTATTTGAAGACGCTCCCTAAATCCAACCTCTTTGACCAAGTATTTGGTCGTCTAGTCTAATATCTCTTTAAGTGTCTCGGTGCTGAATTTTTATTTTTTTAAATTGATTGGAGTGACGTGCGTGTCACTGTCAAGGCCAGTATTTATTGTCCATCCCTAATTTCCCTTGAGAAGGTGGTGGTGAACCATGTTCTTGAACCACTGCAGTCCGTGTGGGTTAGGTAGACCCACAGTGCTGTTAGGAAGGGAGTTCCAGGATTGTGACCCAGTGCAATATCGTTCCAAGTCAGGATGGTGTGTGACTTCAGTTGTTGTGTGTGGCCATCTTTTTCAGTGCACAGTCCCTTTAAATTTGTGATATTTTTTAACGCAGTTAGATGTAAAAGTTCTCCTACAATCTGCCCGTCTCTGCCCATCTCTCCCTCCCTCTTTCTACCCGTCACTCCCTCCCTCTCTCTCTGTGTCTCTCTGAAGACCAAGATCGCATATGTTTTGCTAATTACTCTCTTACTATGTCCTACCGCCTTCAAAGATCACTGCTCGTGAACCTCCAGCTCCCTCTGTACCTGCACACTCTTGAGAAATATGTCATTGTGTCATCAAACAAAGTCAACATGGTTTCACGAAAGGGAAATCTCCTTTTAATCTTCTCTGTTCTAAGGGGAACAAGCCCAGCTTCTCCAGTCTATCAGTGTAACTGTAATAATCTCATCCAGGAACCGTCCCAGTAAATCTCTTCTATACATTCACCAAAGTCTCCATGTTCTTCCTAAAGTGTGGTCCCAGAATTGGACACAATACTGCAGCCGAGGACAAACTATTATTTTATAAAGGTTTAGCATCACTTCCTGACTTTTATACTCTAGACCTCTGCATCCTCTATACGTTTTACACTAGTCTCAGTTATCAATGCACCAGTTAAGACTGGACTTGACCAGGCTCCTGTTAATATTGTACTTGGCCCTCTCTCTGGTATAAAAATGGTTCAAAAGTGATTTTAAATGGGTGAGGGGTCTGTGGGCTCCCCCTGCATTTTCAATGTAGGGTGGAGCTCCCACCATTTTATGCACAGAGGGGGAGCTCCCTCAATATTATACATGGAGAGGATAACTGTGTGTCTCTGTCTCTGGTCCCATAACGTTACCCCAGGGTCTCCACACAGCCTGTCTCCCCTTCCCCCTGCTTCTAAAGTGTCTCAGGGTCTCCTGGCACTTTCTATCTCTCTGCTTCTGTCTCTTTCCCTCACTATCTCTCTGTTCTCTCTCCGTTTCTATCTCTCCCTATCTCTCTGTTACTCTACCTCTGTCTCTCTCTCTCTGTCTATCACTCTCTCCCACCATGTTGGTTATCATTCGGGGTCGAGTCAAATCACAGACAAAATAAACACTTCACCTGTCTGCCCCGAAATAAATAGCAAAATTTGTGGCTATTTTATGTCTGTATTCAGACAATATAGACAGGAGTGTATATTATATGATGGGATGCTGCAAATCGATTTACACTAGTACGGTCGGAAAAACAACTTCAAAACAATTATTCACAAGTCTAGTCCAACTGAACTACAGATTCGACCCGATAAGGTAATAAATGCCAACACTCTTGAGTTTGTTGCAGTACCTCAAGCTTTACTCTGTATGGCTTTCAGAAATTAAACATTATACATGCACTACAAGATTAAAGATTACACGTTGGTTAGGTTACATAGAATTCCAGTAAAATCCCAGTGAATATTACTGGAAAAATCAATGCTGCAAATGAATTGACTATTTAATACTTTTAACTTACTTAACCCTTGTGTTCCTTCGGAATTTACTCCTGAGAAGTGTGAGGTGATGCGTTTTGGGAAGACTAACAAGGCAAGGGAATATTCAATGGATGGTCAGACCCCAGGAAGTACAGAGGGTCAGAGGGATCTTGGTCCATAGATCACTGAAGGCTGCAGCGCAGGTAGACAAGGTGGTTAGGAAGGTATATGGGATACTTGCCTTTATTAGTTGAGGCATAGAATATAAGAGCAGGGAGGTTATGGTGGAGCTATATAAAACACTGGTTAGGCCACAGCTGGAGTACTGTGTACAGTTCTGGGCACCACACTATAGGAAGGATGTGATTGCACTGGAGAGGATGCAGAGGAGATTGACCAGGATGTTGCCTGGGCTGGAGCATTTCAGCTATGAAGAGAGACAGGATAGGCGAGGGTTCACCCAGCCGGTGAGTGAAAAAAACTATTGATGTGATTTGTTCAGTTAAGTTTGATGTCAATGTTTCCCCAGGATGTTGACGCTGGGGGATTCAGCGATGGGATAATGCTTTGAATGCCAAGGGGAGGTGGTTGGATTCTCTCTTGTTGCAGATGGTCATTGCCTGGCACTTGTGTGACGTGAATGTTACTTGTCACTGGTCAGCCCAAGCCTAAATGTTGTCTGGGTCTTGGTGCATGTGGCTCTGGATTGCTTCATTATCTGAGGCAAAATGCTGTGGATGCTGGAAATCTGGAATCCATCGAGCTGAATCACTAACTCTGTTTCTCTCTCCACAGATGCTGCCTGACCTGCTCAGTATTTCCAGCATTTTCTGCTGGGATTTCATTATCTGAGGAGGTGTGAATGGAACTGAACACTGTGCAATCAACAGTGAACATCCCTACTTCTGACCTTACGATGGAGGGCAGGTCATTGAGGAAGCAGCTGAAGATGGTTGGGCCTCGGACACTAACCTGAGGAACTCCTGCAGTGATGTCCTGGGACTGAGATGATTGACCTCCAACAACCACAACCATCTTCGTTTGTGTTCAGATTCCCACTGACTTCAGTTTTACTCGGGCTCCTCGATGCCACACTCAGTCAAACACTGCCTTGATGTTAAGGTCAGTCTCTCTTCCCAGGAGCAGACAGGAGTGAATCATTCCCTTTGACCCGTTGTACACTGAACAAGCTGTGTTTCTTCACAGTCTGATACAGGACTGAACACGGCCGATTAATGTAGCCCATCAAACACTCCCAGAGCAGGTTCAGCACAGCTTAGGAATAGAGTACAGTTCCTTCAACATTCTCTCTCTGTCTTCCTCTCTCTGTCTCTCCCTCCTTCTATCTCTGACACTAGGAGCCAGACAAAGGGAGAGAGGGTTAGATATGCAGACAGAGAGAGGGCTGTAGAGATGAACAAGGTTAGAGAGAGAGAGATTGTTGTGGTGGATTGAAAAGGAGAATGTAAGATATATTAATTTGATGTAATCCTTCACTGCTGTTTGTACATACATATAACAGATAGATACGGAGAGAGAAACATCAGGAGAGGGGGAGAAATATAGATGAAGATGGGGCCCAGGCAGACACTTGGGATGATCCTGAAGGATTAGCCTCCATTTTAAACATTCAGCAAGCTATTCCACTGTGGGTGCCTTCATGCCCTCATGATATTGGTTTTGGAAATTTCGTGCTGGCTGAATTGTTAATTTTTAAATCTGAGATTGATAGATTCTTGTTAACCAAAGGTAATAAAAGTTAAGGGACAAAGGTGGGATATATGGTGTTAGTTAGATCACAGATCAGCCATGATCTCATTGAATGCTGGAACAGGGTTGAGGGGTTAAATTGCCTCCTCTTCCGATGTCTGATATTAAATATCCTTCTTTCACTCTCAGTCACCCTGTCTGTCTGTGTCTCTCTATTTCTCTCTTTCTGTCTCTCTCTCTCTCTCTGTCTGTTTCGGATAGTGTAGAGTGAGATTCACTCTGTATCCACCCCATGATGTTCCTGTCCTGGGACTGTTGGATGGGACAGTGTAGAAGGAGCATTACTCTGTATCTAATCCGTGCTGTACCTGTCTGGGGAATGTTGATGGGAGAGTGCAAACAGAGAGGTCTGGGACCAGGTTTCTCATGGGGAGGACTTAATGGTGCCTCCTAATTGACTAATTAGCAATATTGGTGCTCCAGGGATGAAAGGGACAGTGGCTGAGTGGATACGACATTGGCTGAGAGAGTGGACAATGGTTGTTTCAGACTGGAGGGAGGTATACAGTGGAGGTTTATATGAGGACCACTGATCTTTTTGATATATACTAATGACTTGGACTTGTGTTTGCAGGGCATAACTTCAATGTTTGCCAATGTTTATGACATCTGCAATGTAATAAACAGGGAAGGGACTAGTAGCAGACTTCAGGAGGAGAGAGGCAGTCTGGTGAAATGGAACACACAAGGACACGAAACCCCCGATTGGACAGAACATGGGAATATTTTATGAAGGGTCTGTTAGTTGATTTTTACTGATGTGTAGATTGTGCAGTCTCTGTGTGTCGGTTTGTGTGTGTATCAGTGTCTGTATCTGTGTCTCTCTGCTTCTGCTGTGTTTCACCCTGTCTCAGTTTGTGCTGTACAAGACAATTTCTCTGTTTATAATACAATAGACTGTCTCTTTACAGTCCACGTTGCTTAACCCTCCCCTCCCTGGAACTACCATCTCCTCTAATCCACCGGAAGGACCCTCACATCCTTCCTAAAGTGTAGTGACCAGAACTGGATGCAATATTCTAGTTGTGGCCGAACCAGAGCTTTGTAAAGGTTCAGCATAGCTGCTGTGCTTTTGTGCTCAACACCTCTATGAAGCCCAGGATCCCATTGGCTTTACTGACTACTTTCTCAATATGTTCTGTCACCTTCAAAGATGTATGTACATGTATCCCCAGGTCCCTCTGTCCCTGCACACTCTCTAGAACTGGGCCACTAAGTCTATATTGCCTCTCCCAATCACTTCTGCCAAAATACATCACCTCACATTTCCCTGTATTAAATTCCATCTGCCACTTGTCTGCCCATTCTGCTCAACTATCTATGTCCTGTTGTAGTCAATTGGTGTCATCCTCACTGTTTGCATCTCCTCCAAGTTTGTTATCATCGGCAAATATTAAAAATTTACTCAAACACTAAAACATTCCAAAATGCAAGGCTCACAAATTTAAGACAAGTTTCCTTTTCTGAGTCTCGCTGGTCTGTTCTGAATTTCTGTTGGGTGGCATCAGCCTAGATTGTGTTCTGACCTGAACCCACAAACGTATAACTCAGAGGCAGGATTATTACCCACAGAGCCACAGCTGGCTCCAATGTTCGCAGAAAATGGAGTTGTTGTACAGGGCCAGTTATTTGTTCATGTGGGGTCCCTTTTAATATTTGAAGAATCTTTGCAGATGTGTTATTTATCATGGAACAGGACCTGCGTGGTACCTTCCAGGCTGCTGCACACAGCTTTGCAGGAACACTGACCGACACTCTCCATCCCAATCTCTTCCTCTTTCGCTCTGGTACTCCCTCCCCATTGCTATCCTTCCCTCTCTCTGTTATTCTCTCTCTATATCTATCCCTGTCTTTCTCACTGTTACTCTCTCCATCTGGATGGAGGAGGAGAAAGACAGGCAAATATAGAGGCAGCTTTACTCTGTATCTAACCCCACACTGTACCTGTCCTGCGAGTGTTTTATAGAACAGAGAGGACAGAGATTTACTCTGTCGATAACTTGGTTTGGCAGCATTTGAAGGGACAGTGTAGACAGAGCTTTACTCTATATCCTGGAATTAAGAAGCGTAAGGGGTGATTTGATCAAAGTTTACAAGATAATATTGGAAACTGATGGGGGAGATAGAGAGAAAATCTTCTCACTGGTTGGAGGAGTCTCGGACGGGGAGACAGTCTAAAAATCGAACATTTGTTAAAAAGCCTTTCAAGGGTGAAATTTAGTAACACTTCCACACACAAAGGATGGTGGAATTTAGGAATTGTCTTCTAGAAATAACCCCTCCCTATCTCTGCAATCTCCTCCAGCTCCACAATCCACCAATATCTGTGATCCTCTAATTCTGGCCTCTTGAACATCCCCGATTTGAATCATTCCACCATTGGTGGCCGTGCCTTCAAGCTGCAAAGGCCCTAACTCTGGAATTACTTTCCTAAACCCCTCTGTCTCACTAATGTTCTTTCCTATTTGATGACGCTCCCTAAATGCAAGCTCTTTGACCAAGTTTTTGGTGCTGAAATCTGGAATTCTCTACCTCAGGGTTGTGGAGGCTCGGTCACTAATTGTATTTAAGGAAGAGATAGATACATTTTTCAAATCTCGGGGAGTCGAGGGTTATGCAGAGCAGGCCTGAAAGAGGAGTTGAGTCCTGGGACAGATCAGCAATGATCTTATTGAATGGCAGGGCAGACTCGAGGGGCTGAATGGCCTACTCCTGCTCCTACTTCTTGAGTTCTTGTGTCCAGTCCAATATCTCCTCAAGTGACTTGATGCCAATTTGTTATTTTTTATTCATTTGTTGGATGTGTGCGTTACTGGCTGGGCCAGCATTTATTACCCATCCCTAATTGCCCTTGAACCACTGCAGTCCATGTGGGGTAGGTACACCCACAGTGCTGTTAGGGAGTTCCAGGATTTTGACCCAGTGACAGTGAAGGAACGACGATATAGTTCCAAGTCAGGATGGTGTGTGAATTGAAGGGAAACTTGAAGGTGGTGCTGTTCCCATTTGTGTTTCCTGTTTGTTTTCTCTCTCTCCCTCCCTCTTTCTAGACCTCCCTGTCCTTCTGTTCCTCTGTCATGAGAACCTAAGAACAGAAGAAAGTAGGTGCAGGAACAGGGAAACCTGGGGATGTCTGTGCACACATTGAAGGTGGCAGGGCTAGTTGAGAAAGTGGTTAAAAGGCATATAGGATCCCAGGCTTTGTAAACAGAGGCTTTGAGTATAAAAGCAAGGAGGTTAAGATGAAGCTTTACAAAACACTGCTTCATCCTCAACTGGTATTGTGTCCAAATCTGGACACCGTACTTTAGGAAGGATGTGGGGGCATTAGAGAGGGTGCAGAAAAGATTCACGAGCAAGGTTTCAGGGATGAGAGACTTAGTTATGTGGATAGATTGGAGAAGCTGGGTTCGTTTTCTCTGTCTCTCTCTGTCTTCCTCTTTCTATCTCTCCCTCCTGCTATCTCTGACACTAGGAGAGAAACAGAGGGAGAGAGAGTTCGCTCTGAAGCCAGGATAAAAAGACCAACAAATTCAGCAACCATTTCAGTAGGAGAAAAGCCACTAACAAATTCAACATCAAAAGGGGGGGAAAACACCGATAAATAGGGCAATGGCACAAGCTGTTGGAAGGACGGGAAATCTTTTACGAAGGGACAGATAATCTGATCACACCCGGGATGGTGTAATTGTTGCCAACAAAGCCCATTTCAGCCTGCAATATGAAAAGGAGGGATAGAGAGCTGAGAGGGAATGAGTTAATTTTGACTGAGTTAATGAGGAGGCAATGGCGTCCTGCGCCTCCCACAATGCCCCGCGGGTGGGAAAGGCCCCTTTCTGCGGTAAAGGCCGCGCTGCACTCTGGGAGGATGCTCTGCACATGCGCATCTCCACAAGAGCGTTCACCGCCGCTTTTTTATATTCTCCCCCCGGCTCAGACATTCAACTTTCCTCCATTGAGATCGACAGCTGAAGCCGCTTCTCCTTTTCCTTTCAGCTGCTGTTTGCGGAAAGAAGAGGCCGGCGGGTGACGTCGCGCAAACATGGCGGCTGATGACACCGCCCTCCCGCCAGGGCGTCGGTGAGATCTCATTGGCTGCTTCGCCCCACGTGTCTGGAGGTCAAGGGGTCAAAAGCTGCCTGCAGCCTCCGCGCAGCCGCGGTTTGGGCGACTTGTAACTCCGCCCCTGGGGTGGGGGAGGGGGGGTCAGCACCAGACTCTTAAAGGGACCCTGCACCACCAGAACTGTCCCAAACTCTTAAAGGGACCCAACATGGACAGAAAGAGCAAGAGACTTGGAGAGCAAGTAATAGAGAGGGAAATAGAAAAGAGAGAGTGATGGGGAGAGAGAGAGAGGAAGAACTGAGCTTGAAAGAATCATAGAGAGATGGAGAGACTGAGAGAAAATAGGTGAGAGGGAGAGAGTGAGAGAGCAAGAGATGGTGAGAAATGGAGGGGGAATCTCCTCAATTGGACAGAGATGGAGAGAGAGTGATGGAGAGATGGAGAGACTGAGAGAAAATAGGTGAGTGGGAGAGAGCGAGAGAGCAAGAGATGGTGAGAAATGGAGGGAGAATCTCCTCAATTGGACAGAGATGGAGAGAGAGTGATAGAGAGATGTGAAGAGAGATCAAGGAGAAAGGAAGGTGGAGAGTGAGGGAGAGGTGGAGTTTGAGAGTGAGGAAACAGATAAATGGAAAGATAAAGGTGAGGAGAGAGTAACAGAGCAGAAGAGAGAGAGAGAGAGCGATGGAGAGAGAGAGTGGGAAGGAATATGAGAAATTAGAGGAAAAGAGCAGACACAGGATGTACAGAAAGTGCGAAAAATGAATGAGAGATAGAGTGTCCGTCAGAGAGAGAGGGAAAGTCTGGGATATATGTGGGCAGAGAGAGAGGCAGATAGTGTGTGTGTGTGTGAGAGAGAGAGACATCAGCACACGTTCACAGGAAAGAAAGTCTCGCCATGTCAAACAGTCATTTAATTGGATGCACAATCAGACAAAAGTAACTTTATCCCCGGGAGAATGAGTGGAGTCAGACATATAAAAACAGATTGCAGGTTAATGCCCAGATAAGCTTGATTAAAGATTAAAAGTTGCAGAGAGAAATCACCCAGTAATCCTAGTTGCAACCCATTGGACTCAATACAATGGTCCAAAAATATTATCACTGCCAATCAAACAATTTCATCAGCTCAACAGCAAACAGTGAAATGATCCACAAACTGCAGTGTTCAATGATTCAAGGAAGATTACAGAGCATGAGAGAGAACATAAAGACAGACAGAGAGTATTTGTTTAGCTTCTCTGCCATTGTCCTATGATGAGAGGCTGAGTAAATAGGACCTGTATTCTCTGCAGTTTCGAAGAATGAGAGGTGATCTCATTGAAACATATCAGATTCTAAAGGGACTGGATAGGGTGGACACTGAGAGATTATTTCCGCTGGTCGGGAAATGAAAGTCTCCCTTATCCCTTCCTAACCAGCTTATCCACCTGTCCTGTCAGCCTCAGGAATCAGTGAGCATTCACTCCAAGGTCCCGCTGTTCACAGACACAGAGATAATGTTGGAGACAGTCATGTTGTTGGTTAGATCAAAATTGCAAATGACAAATGTGATCATAGTTTGATGTAATTCTGTGTACACAGAGGTACAAGAAATAGGTGTAGAGTGTGAAACACCAGGAGAGAGGGAGGAATATAGATGGAGAGAGGGTAACAGTGAGAAAGGGAGAGATATGCATGGAGAGAGAAGTGGAGAGCTACTCTTACTGGTAATCTCTCTCCATCTCCGTCTTCCCCTCTCTCTTACTCACTCAATCAATCACTAGTTCCCCTCTCTGCTACTCTCTCCTTGTTTATTTCTCTCTCTGTACCCTCTTCATCTCAATCTCGCACTGTGTCATACCTTCCAGGATGCTGCACACAGCTTTGTGGGAATGCTGACCGACACTCTCCATGCCAATCTCGTCCTCTTTCTCTCTGGTAATCTCTCCCCATTGCTATCCTTCCCTCTCCCTGTTCTTCCCTCTCTATATCTGTCCCTGTCTTTCTCACTGTTAACCTCTCCATCTGGATGGAGGAGGAGAAAGAGAGGCATATATAGAGGCAGCTTTACTCTGTATCTAACCCCACACTGTACCTTCCCTGGGAGTGTTTTATAGAACAGAGAAGACAGAGATTTACTCAATAGCTAACTAATAGCTTGGCAGCATTTGATGGGACAGTGTAGACGGAGCTTTACTCTGTATCCCTGGAATTTAGAAGGGTAAGGGGTGATCTGATCAAAGTTTAAAGTGGTGGATGGGGTACCAATCAGGTGGACTGCTTTGTCCTGGATGGTGTCGAGCCTCTGGAGTGTTGTAGATGTTACACACATCCAGGCAAGTGGAGAGATACCATCACACACCTGACTTGTGTCTTGCAGGTGGTTGAAAGGCTTTGGGGAGTCAGGGGGTGAGTCACTTGTAGCCACAGTACTGATGTGATTACTTCAGCTCAGTTCCTGGTCAATGTCTCCCTAGGATGTTGATGCTGGGTGATTCAGCGATGGGATAATGCTTTGAAAGCCATGGGGAGTTGGTTGGATTCTCTCTTGTTGCAGATGGTCATTGCCTGTCTGTGTGTGTTTTTCTGTGCTCTGGGAACAATTTCCTCAATGGGAGGTCATAATGCTGCCTCATAACTGACTAGTTCACGAAAGGAATGCTGATGGAATGAACGGGACAGGGACAGAGTGGATACAACATTGGCTAAGGGACAGGACACAGAGAGTAGTGGTGAATGGTTGCTTCAGACTGGAGGGCGGTATCTTTGACTGACATAATCTTATACACTTCTATTCAATCTCCCCTCTATCTCCTTTGTTCTAAGGAGATCAAACCCAGCTTTTCCAACCTAACCTTGTAGCTAAAATCCCCCATCTCTGAAACCATTCTGGTAAATCTCTGCACCCTCTCAAGGAACCTCACATCCTTCCTAAAGTGTGGTGACCAGAACTGGACACAATTCTCCAGTTGGGGCTGAAATAGAGCTTTATAAATGTTCAGTATAACCTGCCTGCTTTTGTACTGACTGTATACAGTGTACATTGTGGTACAGTGGTATTCCCCAGGGGTTTGGATTAGGATCACTGATCTTTTTGATATATATTAATGACTTGGACTTGGGTTTTACAGGGCATAACTTCAACATTGTACCATCTGAAATGTAATAAACAGAGAAGGGAATAGTAGTAGTAAATCTCTGTCTTCTCTGTTCTATAAAACACTGTCAGGGCAGGTACAGTGTGGGGTTCAGGAGGATAGAGGCAGTCTGGTGAAATGGTCAGACACATGGCAGGTTAACTTCAATGCTGAGAAATGTAAAATGATGCATTTAGGAAGGAAGGATGAAGAGAAGCGATATAAACTAAATAGGACAATGTTAAAATGGGTGCTGGTTCAGAGAGATCGGGAATCTGGAGAGAGCTGCGTCAGTTTTTATATCTGAAAGATTCAATTTGGGGCTTCGAGTCTTGTCAGTTGAATTTAGCTTCATCCTGAAAAGTGTTAGCAAACGTGTTGGGAAATGTGTCAAAAGCTGTTTCCATTCAGACATTCCTGCATTGTGGAAGTGTGATCTATCTTTGCAGAGACAGGAAATAGAGTTGTTTGAATGGACCTGCAGGTTTTAGTTGATGCAATAAGGTGAGAATTTGAATTGTGTCCCTTCCAGATACACAGAATTGAAGGTATTTACAGAACACCACATGAAGTAGTTTACCAATGTCTGACAAACTTCAAAGACTTCAAACACATGGAAGAAGAGGAGAAGGGAACAATATACAAAACCTCAGTCAGTCAGACAACAGCAGGAGGAAAATGAATCTCTTTTTAAGGGTTTTAATTTGAAGGCCTGAGCTGATGATTGAAAAAGCAGGAGTTCAAATCCCACGCTGGGCTGTTGTGAATTTGAATTTTGTTTTTTCTAAAAAAAACATAAATCTGGAATTAAAAAACCTCTCGGATGGAATGATTCACTCCTGTCTACTAGTGCAAAGCCCGTGTGTGTCTCAGTTTTGCTGTATTTATTCACGATTTAAGATGATGTGGTGGAATGCAACATACCCAAGTTTACCAATGACACAAAAATAGGCAGCATTGTAAGCAGTGTAGCTGGAAGCAGAACAATGCAAAGAGATATCTGAAGTGAATGGGCAAAACTGTGGTAGATAGATTTCAATGTCATTAAAAAAGACCAGAACAGAGTACTTTATAAATGGTGAAAAGATAGAAACACTGGAGGTTCAAAGAGACTTGAGGGGTCCATGTCCGTTTGAGTGCAGTGTAGATTTACCAGAATGATAACTGGACTCCAAGGGTTAAATTACAAGGTGATATTACACAAACTAGGGATTTATTGCCTGGAATTTAGGAGGATCAAGGTGATTTGATCAAATAAGTTGAGATATTAAGGGGAACTGATGGGGTAGTTTGGGAGAAACTATTTCAGCAGCTTGGGAACATAGGAACAGGAGTAGGCCATTCAGCCCATCGAGCCTGCTCCGCCATTCAATACTATCATGGCTGATCATCCACTTCAATGTGTTTTTCCCAGACTATCCTCATATCCCTTTATGTCATTGGTATTCAGCAATCTGTCAATCTCTGCTTTAAACATACTCAATGACTGAGCTTCCACAGCCCTCTGGGATAGAGAATTCCGAAGATTCACAACCCTCTGAGTAATGACATTTCTCCTCATCTCTGTCCCAAGTGGCTTCCCCCTTATTTTGAAATTGTGTCCCCTGGTTCTAGACTCCCGAACCAAAGGAGACATCTTACCTGCATCTAACCTGTCTATCCCTTTAAGTATTTAGTATGTTTCAATAAGATCACCTCTCATTCTTCTAAAGTCCAATGAGTTTAGGCCCAACCTGTTCAACCATTCCTCATAAGACAACCCCTTCATCCCAGGAATCAGCCGAGTGAACCTTCTCTGAACTGGTTCCAATGCATCCAGGCCTGACCATTTATCCACTTTGAAAGTTGCTAAACACCTTAATATTTCCCTCTCACTCTTTTTATCCCATCCAATATTTCACACTCCTCCTCTTTAACTACAATATCTGCATTGTTCCCCCTCTTTTATAAAGAGGGAGACAAAGTATTCATTAAGAACCATGCCCACATCTCCCACCTCCACACACACATTCCCTTTTTGGTCCCTAATACTCTATCCTTATTTATCCTCTTGCTCTTCATGTATTTATAAAACATCTTTGTGATTTCTTTGTTTTAATGGTAATATTATTTTCCGGCCATTTCTTTGCTCTCCTAATTTGCTTTTTCATTTCACCCTTGAACTTTCTACACTCCTCTCAGCTTTCTGTGGTATTGAGCTCTCGGTATCCGACATAAGCTTCCCTCTTGTGCCTTATCGTACCCGGTTTGATCCTTGACATCCAAGGGGCTCTAGATTTGGGAGTCCCACCCTGTTTGTCTTTGTGTGAACATATTTGTTCTCAACCCTCAGTAACTCTCACTGCTCTGTCACTGATTGACCTTCAAGTAGCTGTTTCCAGTCCACTTTGCTAAAATCCCCCATCTCTGGATCCACCATCCCCTCTGCTCCCTACAATGGACTCTCACATCCTTCTGAAAGTGTGGTCACCAGAATTGGATGCAGTATTCTGGTCGAGGCCTAACCAGAGGTTTATAAACATTCAGCATAATTTTCATGCTTTTGTATTCAGAATCTCTATTGATGAAGCCCAAGATCCCATATGCTTTGCTGACTACTTTCTCAATATGTCCTGCCACCTTCAAAGATGTATGTACATGTATCCCCAGGTCTCTCTGTCCCTGCACACTCCCTAGAACTGGGCCATTAAGTCTATATTCCCTCTCCCTATCCCTTCTGCCCATCTCACATTTCCCTGTATTAAATTCCTTCTGACATTTGTCTGCCCATTCTGCTCACCTATCTATGTCCTGTTGCAGTCGATTGGTGTCACCTTCACTGTTTGCATCTCCTCCAAGTTTGTCATCTCCCCCTCTATCTCTCTCTCCCCCTCTATCACCCTCTCCCCCCTCTATCTCTCTCTCCCCCCTCTATCTCTCTCTCCCCCCTCTATCTCTCTCTCCCCCCTCCATCTCTCTCTCCCCCTCTATCTCTCTCTCCCCCCTCTATCTCTCTCTCCCCCCTCTATCTCTCTCTCCCCCTCTATCTCTCTCTCCTCCTCTATCACCCTCTCCCCGCTCTATCTCTCTCTCCCCGCTCTATCTCTCTCTCCCTGCTCTATCTCTCTCTCCCCCTCCATCTCTCTCTCCCCCCTCCATCTCTCTTTCCCCCTCCATCTCTCTATCGACCCTCCATCTGTCTCTCCCCCCTCCATCTCTCTCTCCCCCCTCCATCTCTCTCTCCCCCCTCTATCTCTCTCTCCCCCCACAATCTCTCTCTCCCCCCACTATCTCTCTCTCCCCCCTCTATCTCTCTCTCCCCTCTCTATGTCTCCCTGCCCACTCTATCTCTCTCTGCCCCCTCTATATCTCTCCCCCCCTCTATATCTCTCCCCCCCTCTATCTCTCTCTCCCCCCTCTATCTCTCTCTCCCCCCTCTATCTCTCTCTCTCCCCCCTCTATCTCTCTCCCCCCCTCTATCTCTCTCTCCCCC
The DNA here is from genome assembly GCF_036365525.1 of Heterodontus francisci. NCBI lineage: Eukaryota > Metazoa > Chordata > Chondrichthyes > Heterodontiformes > Heterodontidae > Heterodontus > Heterodontus francisci. The sequence continues at coordinate 1,396,553 of NW_027141909.1, forward strand.
CTCTATCTCTCTCTCCCCCCCTCTATCTCTCTCCCCCCCTCTATCTCTCTCTCCCCCCTCTATCTCTCTCTCTCCCCCCCATCTCTCTCTCTCTCCCCTCTATCTCTCTTCCCCCTCTCTCTCTTCCCCCTCTCTGTCCCTCCATCTGTATTAACATCTCTGTCACTCCCTCTCTCTCCTTCTATCTCTATCTCTCTCTCTCTCTATCCCTCCATCTGTCCTTCCCTCCCTGTCACTCCATCTCTCTCCTGCTCTCTCTGTCTCTCACTTTGTCCCTCCATCTCTATTTCCCTCCCTGACACTCCCTCTCTCTCCTTCTATCTCTCTCTCTCTGTCCCTCCACCTGTCTACGCCCCCCCCCCACACCGTCACTCCATCTCTCTCCTTCTATCTCTGTCTCCCTCTCTGTCTCTCTCTCTATCCCGCCATCTGTCTTTCTCTCTCTGTCACTCCCTCTCTTTCCTTCCATCTCTGCCTCTCTCTCTCTCTACCTCCATCAGTCTACCGCCCCACCCCCCCGTCACTCGATCTCTCTCCTTCGATCTCTGTCTCTGCCTCTCTCTGTCTCTCTCTCTATCCCTCCATCTTTCCTTCACTCCCTGTAACGCCATCTCTCTCCTTCTCTCTCTGTCTCTCCATCTCTGTCCCTCCATCTGTCTTTCCCTCCCTGACACTCCCTCTCTTTCCTTCTCTCTCTGTCTCTCTCTCCGTCCCTCCATCTGTCTTTCCCTTGCTGTCTCTCCCTCTCTCTCCTACTATCTCAGTCTATCTCTCTCTCTCTTTCCATCTGTCTTTCCCTCCTTGTCACTCCCTCTCTCTTCTCTCTCTGTCTCGCTCTCTCTCTCCGTCTCTCTCTCTCTGTCTCTCCATCTGTCTTTCCCTCTCTGTCACTCCCTCTCTGACCTTGTATCTCTGTTTCCCTCTCTCTATCACTCCATCTGTCCTTCCATCTATGTCACTCCATCTCTGTCCTTCTCTCTCTGTCTCTCACTCTGTTCCTCCATCTGTCTTTCCCTCCCTGTCACTCCCCCTCTCTCTCCTTCTCTCTCTGTCTCTCACTCTGTCCCTCCATCAGTCATTCCCTCCCAGACACTCCCTCTCTCTCCTTCTCTCTCTGTCTCTCTCTCTGTCCCTCCATCAGTCATTCCCTCCCAGACACTCCCTCTCTCTCCTTCCATCTCTGCCTCTCTCTCTGTCTTTCCATCTGTCTTTCCCTCCCTGTCACTCCCTCTCTCTCCTTCTATCTCTGTCTCTCGCTCTCTGTCTCTCCATCTGTCCTTCCCTCCCTGTCACTCCATCTATCTCCTCTCTCTGTCTCTCACTCTGTCCCTCCATCTGTCTTTCCCTCCCTGTCACTCCATCTCTCTCCTTCCATCTCAGCGTCTCTCTCTGTCTTTCCATCTGTCTTTCCCTCCCTGTCACTCCCTCTCTCTCCTTCTATCTCTGTCCCTCACTCTGTCCCTCCATCTGTCTCTCCATCTGTCCTTCCCTCCCTGTCACTCCATCTCTCTCCTCTCTCTGTCTCTCACTCTGTCCCTCCATCTGTCCTTCCCTCCCTGTCACTCCATCTCTCTCCTTCCATCTCTGCGTCTCTCTCTCTCTCTCTCTGTCTCTCCAACTGCCTTTCCCTCTCTGGTTGACTAACAGGAAGCAGAGAGTGGGGATAAATGAGTGCTATTCTGGCTGGCAATCAGTCACTAGTGGTGTGCCTCAGGGATCGGTGTTGGGACCACAATTATTTACAATTTATATCGATGATTTGGAGTTGGGGACCACGTGTAGGGTGTTAAAGTTTGCAGATGACACTAAGATGAGTGGCAGAGCAAAGTGTGCAGATGACTGTGAAACTTTGCAGAGGAACATAGATACATTGAGTGAGTGGGCAAAGGTCTGGCAGATGGAATACAATGTTAATAAATGTGAAGTTATTCATTTCGGTAGGAGTAACAGTAAAAAGGATTATTACTTGAATGGTAAAAAGTTGCAGCATGCTGCTATGCAGAGGGACCTGGGTGTCCTTGTGCATGAATCGCAAAAGGTTGGTCTGCAGGTACAGCAAGTAATTAGGAAGGCAAATGGAATTTTGTCCTTCATTGCTAAAGGGATTGAGTTTAAAAGCAGAGAGGTTATGTTGCAGCTGTATAAGGTACTGGTGAGACCGCACCTGGAGTACTGTGTGCAGTTTTGGTCTCCTTACTTGAGAAAGGATGTACTGGCACTGGAGAGGGTGCAGAGGAGGTTCACTAGGTTGATTCCGGAGTTGAGGGGGTTGGTTTATGAGGAGAGACTGAGTAGATTGGGATTATATTCATTGGAATTCAGAAGAATGAGGGGGGATCTTATAGAAACTGAAATTGAAATATTATAGAAATTGAAATATTCTTCTGTCACTCTCTGTCCCTTGGGCAGTCCGTTTGTGTGTGTGTCTGTGCATGTCGGTCTGTGTGTCTGTGCATGTCGGTCTCTGTGTCTGTGTGTCTGTGCATGTCGGTCTGTGTGTGTGGTTCTCTGTGTGTGGGTGTGTGTCTGGCTGTCTGTGTCTATGCCTGTTTCTCTCTCCTCTCTCAGAACCTCAGTAAAACTCCACATACATCAATTTGCTATTTTAATTTGCCTGCTTTTGGTGATACCACAACTGCAGAGGGTGCACTTCCTTCTGCAGGCTGGTAGGAAACCCATATCCCGCTCTTTAACGGCATATTCTGTCTGCTTTGTATACTAAATTGATGAATCCCTAATAATTGATCAAATCAGACATTGATTACTGTTTGAAAGTCTCCAGGTTTACTTTCCTCCCAGGGCTGATTAAAAGTTCGAGTTTCCCTCAGTGTTTTGGAAATATCAAACCCTGATCCCACACCCAGTAAAGTATTTTACATGATGGGACGCTGCAAATGTTGATATACTCAGTGCGCACGGTCCCTTCATGTTGTAATAAGATGCTATAATCTCTATTCAGATAACTCTCATGACACAGGGGTAAAATTTCACTGGGTCAACATTCTGACCAAACACTAAAACATTACAGAAAGCGAGGCTCACAAATTCAACACAAGTTTCCTTTTCTGTGTCTCGCTGGTCTGTTCTGATTTTCTGTTGGGTGACATCAGCCTAGATTTTGTGTTCAGACCTGAACCCACAAACGTATAACTCAGAGGCAGGATTATTACCCACTGAGCTACAGCTGGCTCCAATGTTCCCAGAAAATTTAGTTGTTGTGCACGGCAAGTTTTTTTTGACCCACGTGCAGTCCCTTTAAATTTTTAAGAATCTTCGAAGACGTGTGTTATTTATCACGGAACAGGACCTGCGTGGTACCTTCCAGGCTGCTGCACACAGCTTTGCAGGAACTTGACCGACACTCTCCATCCCAATCTCTTCCTCTCTGGTAATCTCTCCCCATTGCTATCCTTCCCTCTCTCTGTTCTTCTCTCTCTATATCTATCCCTGTCTTTCTCACTGTTACACTCTCCATCTGGATGGAGGAGGAGAAAGAGAGGCATATATAGAGGCAGCTTTACTCGGTATCTAACCCCACACTGTACCTGTCCTGCGAGTGTTTTATAGAACAGAGAGGACAGAGATTTGCTCTGTAGATAACTCCATTCTGTACTTGGCTTGGCAGCATTTGAAGGGACAGTTCAGATGGAGCTTTACTCTGTATCCCTGGAATTTTGAAGTGTAAGGGGTGTTAAGTTTAGTTTAGTTTAGAGATACAGCACTGAAACAGGCCCTTCGGCCCACCGAGTCTGTGCCGACCATCAACCACCCATTAATACTAATCCTACACTAATTCCATATTCCTACCACATCCCCACCTGTCCCCATATTTCCCTACCACCCACCTATACTAGGGGCAATTGCTAATGGCCAATTTACCGATCAACCTGCAAGTCTTTGGCATGTGGGAGGAAACCGGAGCACCCGGTGGAAACCCACGCAGACACAGGCAGAACTTGCAAACTCCACACAGGTAGTGCCCAGAATTGAACCCGGGTCGCTGGAGCTGTGAGGCTGCGGTGCTAACCACTGCGCCACTGTGCTGGGTGAATTGATCAAAGTTTACAAGACAATACTGGAAACTGATGGGGTAGATAGAGAGAAACTCTTCTCACTGGTTGGAGGAGTCTCGGACGAGGGGCAAAGTCGAAAAATCGAACATTAGTCAAAGACCCTTTCAAGGGTGAAATTTATGAACACTTCTACACACAAAGGATGGTGGAATTTTGGAATTGTCTTCCACAAATGACCCCTCCCTATCTCTGCAATCTCCTCCAGCTCCACAATCCACCAATATCTGCCATCCTCTAATTCTGACCTCTTGAACATCCCCAATTTGAATCGTTCCACCATTGGTGGCCGTGCCTTCAAGCTGCCAAGGCCCTAACTCTGGAATTCCTCTCCTAAACCTCTCCATCTCACTAACTCTCTTTCCTCTTTGAGGATTCTCCCTCAAACCAACCTCTGACCAAGTTTTTGGTCATCTGGTCTAATATCTCCTGAAGTGACTCAGTGTCAAATTTTTATTTTCTTGATTCATTTGTTGGATGTGTGCGTTAGTGGCCAGGACAGCATTTATTGCCCATTCATAATTGCCCTTGAGAAGGTGGTGTTGAGCCTCCTTCTTGAACCGCTGCAGTCCATGTGGGGTAGGTACACCCACAGTGCTGTTAGGAAGGGAGGTCCAGGATTTTGACCTAGTGACAGTGAAGGAGCAGCGATATAGTTCCAAGGCAGGATGGTGTGTGACTTAAGGGAAACTTGCAGATGGTGGTGTTCCCATACGTGTTTCCTGTTTGTTTGCTCTCTCTCCCCCTCCTTCTTTCTAGACCTCCCTGTCCTCCTGTCCCTCTGTGTTATGAGAACCTAAGAACAGAAGGAAGTGGGTGCAGGAACAGAGAGCCCTGGGGATGTCTGTGCACAAATTGAAGGTGGCAGAGCTAGTTGAGAAAGTGGTTAAAAGGCATATGGGATCCTCGGCTTTGTAAATAGAGGCTTAGAGTATAAAAGCAAGGAGGTTATGATGAAGCTTTATAAAACACTGCTTCATCCTCAACTAGTATTGTGTCCAATTCTGGACACCGTACTTTCGGAAGGATGTGGGGGCTTTCGAGAGGATGCAGAAAAGATTCACGAGCAAGGTTCCAGGGATGAGGGACTTCAGTTATGTGGATAGATTGGAGAAACTGGTGTTGTTCTCCACAGAGAAGAGAAACTTGAGATTAGATTTGATAGAGGTATTCAAAATCATGAGGGGTCCTGACAGAGTAGATGTCGGAGTAGGAATGCAGCACATAGGACATTCCAGACCCATTTCTGTTCAGTGTTTACTTAAACAAGCGAATTGACCATTTAATATTTTTAACTTACTTAACCCTTCTGTTCCCACAAAGATCAAGCTAGTAAATTCAACAGTGGCCACTTTGACTTCATCCCATCGTGTCTTATGTACATTCTGACAGGATTGCAGGTATAACTGTAGTCATAAAATTCAGCTGAAAATTGATCAGTTACATTGTTATTTCAGTCCATATTTACAGTACACACGGTACCTTACTGTTGTAATCAAGTCATATAGTGTCTATTCATCCCACTGGGGCAAAATGTCACTGGCTCAACATTCTCACCAAATACGAAAGCATTCCACAATGCAAGACTCACAAATTCAACACAAGTTTCCTTTTCTGAGTCTCGCTGGTCTGTTCTGATTCTCTGAGGGATTACTGATGCTTATCCTCCACATGAGCAGTCGTCCTAATCCCGTGTGCCTGTCCTGCTCCCAAACCCGGCATCCACTTATGTTAAGGCAAGTGATACAGGAGCGTCTCAGTGACTGAGGCAGGTGAGTCTTGAGGCTGAGCCGGGCACAGTGAGTGACCCGGGTTAATCCGACACTCCAGGGAATGTTTAAACTGAACTGTACTCTGTATCTAACCTGTGCTGTACCTTCTCTGAGAGTGTTCGATGGGGCAGTGTAGAAGAGGAGAGTTATTCCTTACCCATTTTAAACATGGAGAAGTGAATATCCAAGAGATTGTTTTAAATGTGATGAGGGTATCTGCCTCTACCACCCTTTCAGGCAGTGAGTTCCAGACACCCACCAGCCACTGGGTGAAGAAACTATTGATGTGTTTCGTTCTGTTAAGTTTGATGTCAATGTTTCCCCAGGATGTTGATGCTGGGTGATTCAGCGATGGGATAATGCTTTGAATGCCAAGGGGAGGTGGTTGGATTCTCTCTTGTTGCAGATGGTCATTGCCTGGCACTTGTGTGACGTGAATGTTACTTGTCACTGGTCGGCCCAAGCCTGAATGTTGTCTGGGTCTTGGTGCATGTGGCTATGGATTGCTTCATTATCTGAGGCAAAATACTGTGGATGCTGGAAATCTGGAAAGCATCGAACTGAATCACTAACTCTGTTTCTCTCTCCACAGATGCTGCCTGACCTGCTCAGTATTTAAAGCACTTTCTGCTGGGATCTCAGCTGAAGATGGTTGGGCTGAGGACAGTACCCTGATAAACTCCTGCAATGAAGGCCTGGGACTGAGATGATTGACTTCCAACAACCAAAACCATCTTCCTTTGTGCTCGGTATGATTCCAACCAGTGGAGAGATTTCCCACGATTCCCACTGACTTCAGTTTTACTCGGGCTCCTCGATACCACACTCGGTCAAACACTGCCTTGATGTTAAGGTCAGTCTCTCTTCCCAGTAGCAGACAGGAGTGAATCATTCCCTTTGACCCATTGTATACTGAACTTGCTCTGCTTCTTCACAGTCTGATACAGGACTGTACACGGCCGATTAATGTAGCCCATCAAACACTCCCAGAGCAGGTTCAGCACAGCTTCGGAACAGAGTACAGTTCCTTCAACATTCTCTCTCTGTCTCTCCCTCCTGCTATCTCTGACACTAGGAGAGAGACTGAGGGAGAGAGGGTTGACATGAAGGCAGAGAGAGGGCTGTAGAGAGGGACAAAGTTGGAGAGAGAGAGAGGTTGTTGAGTTGGATGAAAAGGATAATGTAAGATATATTAATTTGATGTAATCCTTCACTGCTGTGTACACAAACATAGAAGAGATAGATATGGAGAGAAAAAAAACATCAGGAGAGGGGGAAATGCAGACAATGTTGGGGCCCAGGCGTATACGTTTGATGATCCAGAAGGAATAGCCTCCATTTTAAACATCCAGCAAGCTATTCCACTATGGGAGCCATCACACCCAAACAGGCATAGACACAAACACACAAACACACAGAAATACCCACACAATGATATTGGTTGTGCAAATTTCATGCTGGCTTATTGGTTAATTTTTAAATCTGTGATTGATAGATTCTTGTTAACCAAAGGTATTAAGAGATAAAGGGCAAAGGCAGGATATATGGTGTAAGTTACATCACAGATCAGCCAAAATCTCATTTGATGCCGGAACAGAGGTGTGGGGTTGAATTGCATCTTCCTCTTCCAATATCCCTGTGAAGTATCCTTCCATCTCTTTTAGTCACCCTGTCAGTCCATGTCTCTCTGTTTCTCTCTTTCTGTCTCTCTCTGTCTCTATCGGACAGTGCAGAGTGAGATTCACTCTGTATCCACCCCATGATGTTCCTGCCCTGGGAGTGTGTGATGGGACAGTGCAGAGGGAAATTTACTCTGTGTCAAACCCAACATTGTGCTTAGCTTGGGAATGTTTAATGGGACAGTGTAGCTGGAGATTTACTCTGTATCCCTGGAATTTTGAAGGCTCAGGTGTGATTTGATGATTGTTTTCAAGATAATAAGGGAAACTGATGGGGTAGACAGAGAGTAACAATTCCCACTGGCTGCAGAGTCTAGAACATGGGGGCATAGTCTAAAAATATAAACCTAGTCTAAAAACCTTTCAGGAGTGAAATGAAGAAACACTTCAACACACCAGGTGTGGTATCAGTTTGGAACTCTCTTCCACAAACAGCAATTGATGCTGAGACACTTGTTAATTTTTAAATCTGAGTTTGATAGATTTTTGTTAACCAAAGGTATTAAGGGGCAAAGATAGGTACATGGAGTTAGATCATACATCAGCCATAAGCTCATTGAATGACAGAACAGGGTTGAGGGGCCAAATGGCCTCCTCCTCTTCCTCTGTCCTACGCCCAATATCCTGCGATCACGCTCTGTGTCTTGGTCTCTGTCTCCCTCTTTGTCTCTCTTTCTGTCTGTCTGTATGTCTCTCTCTCTCTCCTCTCATCTGTGGAAATCCACACCCATCAGTCAGCCATTTTAGGTTCATTTTCAGTGGCCATTTTATGTTCCCACAACACTGGGACATTTATCGCTGTCTATCCCAAACCATCTCTCTTTGTAGTCTATTTGTGTCCTCCTCACAGCTTATTGTCCCACCTAACCTAGTATCTCTCTCCTTTGCTCCGTCTCACTCACGCACTCTCCCCCCTCTCTCTCTCCCCCCTCTCTCTCCCCCCCCATTTCTCTCTTCCCCCCCGCACCCCCCCCGCAATCTCTCTTTAAGTGTCCTGTTGTCACATCCTTTATTATAGATTCGACCATTTTCCCTATGACTGATGTTAGACGAACAGGTCTTTAGTTCCCTATTTTCTCCCTCCTTCCTTTTGTAAATAGTGGGGTTACATTTGCTACCTTCTAATCTGACTCTCTCACTCTGCCTCTCTCACACTGCCTCTGTCCCTCGCTATCTGACTTTCCCCCCTCTCACTCTCGCTATCTCTCCCTCTCTGTCTTTTTCTCTCTCTCGATCTATCTCTCCCTCTCTCTCTCTCTACCTCTGTCCACGTCTCAATTTGTGCCTCCCTCACACCATCACTCCCTCTCTCTCTGTCTCTCTCTATCTTTCTGTCTTCCTCTCTCTCTCTGCCTCTCTCTCTCTCTGCCTCTCTCTCTCTCTCTCTCTCTCTGTCACTCGCTCTCTCTCTTTCGCTGCCTCTGTCCACGTCTGAGTTTGTGTCGACTCCACACCATCTCTCCCTCCCTCTCTCCCTCCCTCTCTCTCTCTCTTTCTCCCTCTCTCTCCCTCCCTCTCTCTCTCTGTCTCTATCTCAGAGTTACAGCTCAGATGATTAACCTCTTTATCCATGTGTTATGAACACGGGACTTTGTCTCTCTCCCATTTTCCAGGATGTTGCCAGGACTGGAGAATTGTAGCTGTGAGGATAGGCAGGGGTTGTTGTCCTTGGAACAGAGAAGGCTGAGGGGAGATCTGATTGAAATGTACAAAATGTTGAGGGTCCTGGATGGAGTGGAGGTGAAGGGCAGAGAACCATAGCAGAAAGGTCAGTGACGAGGGGGCATAGATTTAAAGTGATTGGGAGAAAAATTAGAGGGGAGTTGAGGAAAATCTTTTTCACCCAGAGGGTCGTGATGGTCTGGAACTCACTGCCTGAAAGGGTAGTTGAGGCAGAGACCCTCAACTCATTCAGAAGGAGTCTGGATCGGCACCTCAAGTGCGGTAAGCTGCAGAGCTCAGACCAAATGCTGGAAGGTGGGATTAGAATCGGTTGATCGTTTTTCGGCTGGCACAGAGAGAATGGGTGAAGTGGCCGCTTTCAGTGCCTTAAAATTTCTATGTTGCCCTCGCCAACTCGATTTTACCCTCTGTTAACCTCTGAATCTCAGTCTCTCCCTCTCTGTTACTCTCTGAATCCCAGTCTCTCCCTCTCCGTTACCCTCTGAATCCCAGACTCTCCCTCTCTGTTACCCTCTGAATCTCAGTCTCTCCCTCTCTGTTACCCTCTGAATTCCAGTCTCTCCCTCTCTGTTACCCTCTGAATCTCAGTCTCTCCCTCTCTGTTACCCTCTAAATCCCAGTCTCTCCCTCTCTGTTACCCTCTGAATCCCAGTCTCTCCCTCTCTGTTACCCTCTGAATTCCAGTCTCTCCCTCTCCGTTACTCTCTAAATCCCAGTCTCTCCCTCTCTGTTACCCTCTGAATCCCAGTCTCTCCCTCTATGTTGCCCTGTGAATCCCAGTCTCTCCCTCTCCGTTACTCTCTGAATCCAAGTCTCTCCCCCTCTGTTACTCTCTGAATCCCAGTCTCTCCCTCTCTGTTAACCTCTGAATCCCAGTCTCTCCCCCTCTGTTACCCTCTGAATCCCAGTCTCTCCCTCTCTGTTACCCTCTGAATCCCAGACTCTCCCTCTCTGTTACCCTCTGAATCCCAGTCTCTCCCTCTCCGTTACCCTCTGAATCCCAGTCTCTCCCTCTCCGTTACTCTCTGAATCCAAGTCTCTCCCTCTCTGTTACCCTCTGAATTCCAGTCTCTCCCTCTCTGTTACTCTCTGAATCCCAGTCTCTCCCTCTCCGTTACCCTCTGAATCCCAGACTCTCCCTCTCTGTTACCCTCTGAATCTCAGTCTCTCCCTCTCTGTTACCCTCTGAATTCCAGTCTCTCCCTCTCTGTTACCCTCTGAATCTCAGTCTCTCCCTCTCTGTTACCCTCTGAATCCCAGTCTCTCCCTCTCTGTTACCCTCTGAATTCCAGTCTCTCCCTCTCTGTTACCCTCTGAATCTCAGTCTCTCCCTCTATGTTGCCCTGTGAATCAAAGTCTCTCCCTCTCCGTTACTCTCTGAATCCAAGTCTCTCCCCCTCTGTTACTCTCTGAATCCCAGTCTCTCCCTCTCTGTTAACCTCTGAATCCCAGTCTCTCCCCCTCTGTTACACTCTGAATCCCAGACTCTCCCTCTCTGTTACCCTCTGAATCCCAGTCTCTCCCTCTCCGTTACCCTCTGAATCCCAGACTCTCCCTCTCGGTTACCCTCTGAGTCCCAGTCTCTCCCTCTCCGTTACCCTCTGAATCCCAGTCTCTCCCTCTCTGTTACCCTCTGAATCCCAGACTCTCCCTCTCCGTTACCCTCTGAATCCCAGTCTCTCCCTCTCTCTTACCCTCTGAATCCCAGACTCTCCCTCTCCGTTACCCTCTGAATCCCAGTCTCTCCCTCTCTGTTACCTGACCAGAGCTTTATAAATGTTCAGCACACCCTCTCGGCTTTTGTACTCACTGTATACAGTGTAAATTGTGGTATTCCCCAGGGGTTTTGATTAGGACCACTGATCTTATTGATATATGAATGACTCAGACTGGGGTAAACAGGGCATAACTTCAACATTGTGCCATTTGCAATGTAATAAACAGTGAAGGGAATAGGAGGAGACTTCAGGAGGATAGAGGCAGTCTGGTGAAATGGTCAGACACATAGCAGGTTAACTTCAATGCTGAGAAATGTAAAATGATGCATTTTGGAAGGAAAGCTGAGGAGAAGCGATATAAACTAAATGGTCCAATGTTAAAATGGGTGCAGGGACAGAGAGATCTGGGATTTCATTTGTGTCACTTTTTACATCTAAAAGATTCAATTTGGGGCTTGCAATCTGAGAGTTGAATTTAGCTTCATCCTGAAAAGTGTTAGCAAACATGTTGGGAAATGTGTCAAAAGCTGTTTCCATTCAGACATTCCTGCATTGTGGAAGTGTGAGCTGTCTTTGCAGAGACAGGAAATAGAGTTGTTTGAATGGACCTGCAGGTTTTAGTTGATGCAATAAGGTGAGAATTTGAATTGTGTCCCTTCCAGATACACAGAATTGAAGGTATTTACAGAACACCACATGAAGTAGTTTACCAATGTCTGACAAACTTCAAAGACTTCAAACACATGGAAGAAGAGGCGAAGGGAACAATATACAAAACCTCAGTCAGGCAGACATCAGCAGTAGGAAAATGAATCTCTTTTTATGGGTTTTAATTTGAAGGCCTGAGCTGATGATTGAAAAAGTAGGAGTTCAAATCCCACACTGGGCTGTTGTGAATTTGAATTTCTCTGAAAATAAAAAATAACTCTGGAGTAATAAATCCTCCAGGATGAAATGATTCAATCTCACTGCTCTGACACTGATTTACCTTCAAGTAGCGTTTTCCAGTCCACCTTTTCTAAATCACCTTCCACCGGCCCAGCTTCATTCCCTAAAACTAAGTGTCAAACTGACCCATCTCTTGTTGACCTTGCTACGTACTGGCCTAAAAAACTTCCCCTGAATGTATATTTAGAATTCTGTATCCTTGATACCTTTTACACTAGTCTCAGTTATCAATGCACTAGTTAGGTCTGCACTAGACCCTGTCTCTGTTTATATTACACATGGACCTGTCTCTGCTATAAAAATGGTTTAAAAAGTGGAGAGCAAACCCTCCAATTTATACACTAGATCTGAAGAAATAGGAGCAGGAGTAGGCCATTCAGCCTCTTGAGCCTGTTCTGTCAGTCAATATGATCATGATTGATCTGATAGTGACTTTAACTCCATTTTCCTGCCTGCCCCCCATAACCCTTGACTCCCTTGTAAATTCATTGACCCAACCTCCACTGCTCTCTGGGGAAGAGAATTCCAAAGCCTAACCAACCTCTGGGAGAAAGAAGTCTTCCTTAGCTCAGTCTTAAATGGCAGACCCTTTATTTTTCAACGGTGCCCCCTCGTTCAAGACTCCTCCACAAGGGAAACATCCTCCCAACATCCGCCCTGTCAAGTCCCCTCAGAATCTTGTATGTTTCAATAAGATCACCTCTCATTCTTCTAAACTCCAATGAGTATAGGCCCAACATGTTCAACTATTCCTCATAAGATAACCCAGGAATCAGCCCAGTGAACCTTCTCTGAACTGATTCCAATGCATCCAGGCCTGACCATTTATTCACTTTCAAAGATGCTAAACACCTTAATATTTCCCTCTCACCCTGTTTATCCCATCCAATATTTCACACTCCTCCTCTTTAACTACAATGTCTGCATTGTTCCCACTCTTTTATAAAGACGGAGACAAAGTATTCATTAAAAACCATGCCCACATCTCCCACCTCCATACACACATTCCTATTTTGGTCCCTAATACTCTATCCTTAGTTATCCTCTTGCTCTTCATGTATTTATAAAACATCTTTGTGCTTTCCTTGATTTTACTTGGCAATATTATTTTCCGACTATCTTTTTGCTTTCCTAATTTTCTTTTTAATTTCACCCCTGCACTTTCTTCACTCCTCTCGGCTTTCTGTGGTATTGAGCTCTCGGGATCTGACATAAGCTTGCCTTTTGTGCCTTATTCTACCTGGTTCGATTCTTGCTATCGAAGGGGCTCTAGATTTGGGAGTCTCACCCTGTTTGTCTTTGTGGGAAAATATTTGTTCTCAACCCTCTCAGGGAGTCGAGGGTTCTGCAGAGCAGGCCTGAAAGAGGAGTTGAGTGTTGATACAGATCAGTCATGATCTTATTGAATGGTAGGGCAGGCTCGAGGGGCAGAATGGCCTACTCCTGCTCCTACTTCTTGTGTTCTTGTGTCCAGTTCAATATCTCCTTTAGTGACTTGGTGCCAAATTGTTATTATGTTTTATTCATTTGTTGGATGTGTTCATTACTGGCTATGCCAGCATTTTATTGCCCATCACCAATTGCCGTTGAACCTTCTTGAACCGCTGCAGTCCATGTGGGGTAGGTACACCCACAGTGCTGTTAGGAAGTGAGATCCAGGATTTTGACCTGGTGACAGTGAAGGAATGGTGATATAGTTCCAAGTCAGGATGGTGTGAGACTGGAAGGTGGTGTTCCCATATGTGTTTCCTGTTTGTTTGCTCTCTCTCCCCCTCATTATTTCTAGACCACCCTGTCCTCTGTCCCTCTCTGTCATGGGAACGTAAGAACAGAAGGAAGTGGGTGCAGGAACAGAGAGACCTGGGGATGTCTATGCACAAATTGAAGGTGGCAGAGCTAGTTGAGAAAGTGGTTAAAAGGCGTATGGGATCCTAGGCTTTGTAAATAGAGGCTTAGAGTATAAAAGCAAGGAGGTTATGATGAAGCTTTATAAAACACTGCTTCATCCTCATCTAGTATTGTGTCCAATTCTGGACACCGTACTTTAGGTAGGATGTGGGGGCATTAGAGAGGATGCAGAAAAGACTCACGAGCAAGGTTCCAGGATGAGGGACTTCAGTTGCGTGGATAGATTGGAGAAGCTGGGGTTGTTCTCTGTGTCTTTCTCTGTCTTCCTCTCTCTATCTCTCCCTCCTGCTATCTCTGACACGAGGAGAGAGACAGAGGGAGAGGGGGTTAGTTATGAAGCCAGGAGAAAAAGACCAACAAATTCAGCAACCATTTCAGTAGGAGAAAAGCCAATAACAATCACAAGCTGATGGAGGGACGGGAAATCATTTACGAAGGGACAGAGTATCTGATCACACCCGGGATGGTGTAATGGATGCCGACAAAGCCCCATTTCAGCCTGCAATATGAAAAGGAGGGATAGAGAGCTGAGAGGGAATGAGTTAATTTTGACTGAGTTAATGAGGGGGCAATGGCGTCCTGCAGCTCCCACAATGCCCCGCGAGTGGGAAAGGCCCCTTTCTGCGGTACAGGCCGCGCTGCACTCTGGGAGGATGCTCCGCACATGCGCATCTCCACAAGAGCGTTAACCGCCGCTTTTTTATATTCTCCCCCCGGCTCAGACGTTCAACTTTCCTCCATTGAGATCGACAGCTGAAGCCGCTTCTCCTTTTCCTTTCAACTGCTGTTTGCGGAAAGAACAGGCCGGCGGGTGACGTCGCGCAAACATGGCGGCTGATGACACCTCCCTCCCGCCAGGGCGTCGGTGAGGTCTCATTGGCTGCTTCGCCCCACGTGTCTGGAGGTCAAGGGGTCAAAAGCTGCCTGCAGCCTCCGCGCAGCCGCGGTTTGGGCGACTTGTAACCCCGCCCCTGGGGTGGGGGAGGGGTCAGCACCAGACTCTTAAAGGGACCCTGCACCACCAGAACTCTCCCAAACTCTTAAAGGGACCCAACATGGACAGAAAGAGCAAGAGACTTGGAGAGCAAGTAATAGAGAGGGAAATAGAAAAGAGAGAGTGATGGGGAGAGAGAGAGAGGAAGAACTGAGCTTGAAAGATTCATAGAGAGATGGAGAGACTGAGAGAAAATAGGTGAGAGGGAGAGAGTGAGAGAGCAAGAGATGGTGAGAAATGGAGGGAGAATCTCCTCAATTGGACAGAGATGGAGAGAGAGTGATAGAGAGATGTGAAGAGAGATCAAGGAGAAAGGAAGGTGGAGAGTGAGGGAGAGGTGGAGTTTGAGAGTGAGGAAACAGATAAATGGAAAGATAAAGGTGAGGAGAGAGTAACAGAGCAGAAGAGAGAGAGAGAGAGAGATGGAGAGAGAGAGAGAGTGGGAAGGAAAATGAGAAATTAGAGGAAAAGAGCAGACACAGGATGTACAGAAAGTGCGAAAAATGAATGAGAGATAGAGTGTCCGTCAGAGAGAGAGGGAAAGTCTGGGATATATGTGGGCAGAGAGAGAGGCAGATAGTGTGTGTGTGTGAGAGAGAGAGACATCAGCACACGTTCACAGGAAAGAAAGTCTCGCCATGTCAAACAGTCATTTAATTGGATGCACAATCAGACAAAAGTAACTTTATCCCCGGGAGAATGAGTGGAGTCAGACATATAAAAACAGATTGCAGGTTAATGCCCAGATAAGCTTGATTAAAGATTAAAAGTTGCAGAGAGAAATCACCCAGTAATCCTAGTTGCAACCCATTGGACTGAATACAATGGTCCAAAAATATTATCACTGCCAATCAAACAATTTCATCAGCTCAACAGCAAACAGTGAAATGATCCACAAACTGCAGTGTTCAATGATTCAAGGAAGATTACAGAGCATGAGAGAGAACATAAAGACAGACAGAGAGTATTTGTTTAGCTTCTCTGCCATTGTCCTGTGATGAGAGGCTGAGTAAATAGGACCTGTATTCTCTGCAGTTTAGAAGAATGAGAGGTGATCTCATTGAAACATATCAGATTCTAAAGGGACTGGATAGGGTGGACACTGAGAGATTATTTCCGCTGGTCGGGAAATGAAAGTCTCCCTTATCCCTTCCTAACCAGCTTATCCACCTGTCCTGTCAGCCTCAGGAATCAGTGAACATTCACTCCAAGGTCCCGCTGTTCACAGACACAGAGATAATGATGGAGACAGTCATGTTGTTGGTTAGATCAAAATTGCAAATGACAAATGTGATCATAGTTTGATGTAATTCTGTGTACACAGAGGTACAAGAAATAGGTGTAGAGTGTGAAACACCAGGAGAGAGGGAGGAATATAGATGGAGAGAGGGTAACAGTGAGAAAGGGAGAGATATGCATGGAGAGAGAAGTGGAGAGCTACTCTTACTGGTAATCTCTCTCCATCTCCGTCTTCCCCTCTCTCTTACTCACTCAATCAATCACTAGTTCCCCTCTCTGCTACTCTCTCCTTGTTTATTTCTCTCTCTGTACCCTCTTAATCTCAATCTCTCACTGTGTCATACCTTCCAGGATGCTGCACACAGCTTTGCGGGAATGCTGACCGACACTCTCCATGCCAATCTCGTCCTCTTTCTCTCTGGTAATCTCTCCCCATTGCTATCCTTCCCTCTCCCTGTTCTTCCCTCTCAAAATCTATCCCTGTCTTTCTCACTGTTACTCTCTCCATCTGGATGGAGGAGGAGATAGAGAGGCATATATAGAGGCAGCTTTACTCTGTATCTAACCCCACACTGTACCTTCCCTGGGAGTGTTTTATAGAACAGAGAAGACAGAGATTTACTCAATAGCTAACTAATAGCTTGACAGCATTTGATGGGACAGTGTAGACGGAGCTTTACTCTGTATCCCTGGAATTTAGAAGGGTAAGGGGTGATCTGATCAAAGTTTAAAGTGGTGGATGGGGTACCAATCAGGTGGACTGCTTTGTCCTGGATGGTGTCGAGCCTCTGGAGTGTTGTAGATGTTACACACATCCAGGCAAGTGGAGAGATACCATCACACACCTGACTTGTGTCTTGTAGGTGGTTGAAAGGCTTTGGGGAGTCAGGGGGTGAGTCACTTGTAGCCACAGTACTGATGTGATTACTTCAGCTCAGTTCCTGGTCAATGTCTCCCTAGGATGTTGATGCTGGGTGATTCAGCGATGGGATAATGCTTTGAATGCCATGGGGAGGTGGTTGGATTCTCTCTTGTTACAGATGGTCATTGCCTGTCTGTGTGTGTTTTTCTGTGCTCTGGGAACAATTTCCTCAATGGGAGGTCAGAATGCTGCCTCATAATTGACTAGTTCACGAAAGGAATGCTGATGGAATGAACGGGACAGGGACAGAGTGGATACAACATTGGCTAAGGGACAGGACACAGAGAGTAGTGGTGAATGGTTGCTTCAGACTGGAGGGCGGTATCTTTGACTGACATAATCTTATATACTTCTATTCAATCTCCCCTCTATCTCCTTTGTTCTAAGGAGATCAAACCCAGCTTTTCCAACCTAACCTTGTAGCTAAAATCCCCCATCTCTGAAACCATTCTGGTAAATCTCTGCACCCTCTCAAGGAACCTCACATCCTTCCTAAAGTGTGGTGACCAGAACTGGACACAATTCTCCAGTTGGGGCTGAAATAGAGCTTTATAAATGTTCAGCATAACCTCCCTGCTTTTGTACTGACTGTATACAGTGTACATTGTGGTACAGTGGTATTCCCCAGGGGTTTGGATTAGGATCACTGATCTTTTTGATATATATTAATGACTTGGACTTGGGTTTTACAGGGCATAACTTCAACATTGTACCATCTGAAATGTAATAAACAGAGAAGGGAATAGTAGTAGTAAATCTCTGTCTTCTCTGTTCTATAAAACACTGTCAGGGCAGGTACAGTGTGGGGTTCAGGAGGATAGAGGCAGTCTGGTGAAATGGTCAGACACATGGCAGGTCAACTTCAATGCTGAGAAATGTAAAATGATGCATTTAGGAAGGAAGGCTGAGGAGAAGAGATATAAACTAAATAGTACAATGTTAAAATGGGTGCTGGTTCAGAGAGATCTGGAATCTGGAGAGATCTGCGTCAGTTTTTATATCTGAAAGATTCAATTTGGGGCTTCGAGTCTTGTCAGTTGAATTTAGCTTCATCCTGAAAAGTGTTAGCAAACGTGTTGGGAAATGTGTCAAAAGCTGTTTCCATTCAGACATTCCTGCATTGTGGAAGTGTGAGCTGTCTTTGCAGAGACAGGAAATAGAGTTGTTTGAATGGACCTGCAGGTTTTAGTTGATGCAATAAGGCCTGAGCTGATGATTGAAAAAGCCGGAGTTCAAATCCCACGCTGGGCTGTTGTGAATTAGAATTCTATTTTTTCTTTAAAAAAACATAAATCTGGAATTAAAAAACCTCTAGGTTGGAATGATTCACTCCTGTCTACTAGTGCAAAGCCCGTGTGTGTCTCAGTTTGCTGTATTTATTAATGATTTAAGATGTTGTGGTAGAATGCAACATACCCAAGTTTACCAATGACACAAAAATAGGCAGCATTGTAAGCAGTGTAGCTGGAAGCATCAAATTACAAAGAGATATTAATATCTTAAATAAATGGGCAAAACTGTGGTAGTTAGATTTCAATGTCAGCAAAAAAAGACGAGAACAGAGTACTTTATAAATGGTGAAAAGATAGAAACACTGGAGGTTCAAAGAGAGTTGAGGGGTCCATGTCCATTTGAGTGCAGTGTAGATTTACCAGAATGATAACTGGACTCCAAGGGTTAAATTACGAGGTGATATTACACAAACTAGGGATTTATTGCCTGGAATTTAGGAGGATCAAGGTGATTTGTTCAAAGGTGTTGAGATATTAAGGGGAACTGATGGGGTAGTTTGGGAGAAACTATTTCAGCAGCTTGGGAACATAGGAACAGGAGTAGGCCATTCAGCCCATCGAGCCTGTTCCGCCATTCAATACGATCCTGGCTGATCATCCACTTCAATGCCTTTTTCCCAGACTGAGTTTCCACAGCCCTCTGGGATAGAGAATTCCAAAGATTCACAACCCTCTGAGCAAAGACATTTCTCCCCATCTCTGACCTAAGTGGCTTCCCCCTTATTTTGAAATTGTGTCCCCTGGTTCTAGACTCCCGAACCAAAGGAGACATCTTACCTGCATCTAACCTGTCTATCCCTTTAAGTATTTAGTATGTTTCAATAAGATCACCTCTCATTCTTCTAAACTCCAATGAGTATCGGCCCAACCTGTTCAACCATTCCTCGTAAGACAACCCCTTCATCCCAGGAATCAGCCGAGTGAACCTTCTCTGAACTGGTTCCAATGCATCCAGGCCTGACCATTTATCCACTTTGAAAGTTGCCAAACACCTTAATATTTCCCTCTCACTCTGTTTATCCCATCCAATATTTCACTCTCCTCCTCTTTAACTACAATATCTGCATTGTTCCCCCTCTTTTATAAAGATGGAGACAAAGTATTCATTAAGAACCGTGCCCACATCTCCCACCTCCACACACACATTCCCTTTTTGGTCCCTAATACTCTATCCTTAATTATCCTCTTGCTCTTCATTTATTTATAAAACATCTTTGTGATTTCTTTGATTTAATGGTAATATTATTTTCCGGCCATTTCTTTGCTCTCCTAATTTGATTTTTAATTTCACCCTTGTACTTTCTCCACTCATCTCGGCCTCTGTGGTATTGAGCTCTCGGTATCTGACATAAGCTTCCCTCTTGTGCCTTATCGTACCCGCTTTGATCCTTGACATCCAAGGAGCTCTAGATTTCGGAGTACCACCCTGTTTGTCTTTGTGTGAACATATTTGACATATACCCACAATACAGGACTGGGCAGATAATGGGGATTGTTACTGAGGTTGTGTTTGGGGATTTTTATTGACATCAGTGCGGATTTTAAAGTGTGTCTCCCCTTCCCTCACATCTAAAGTCTCTCAGTGTTGTTGTTGTGTGTTGACAGCTTTTCCAGTGTCCAGTCCCTTTCAACTTTTAATAAAATCTGTGGAACACAAAGAAATGTAAAGTTTCTCCCACAAGCTGTTTTGTCCTCCCTCTTTCACTGTCTTTCTCTGTCACTGCCCTATCTCTCTCTCTGTCTCTCTACAGGACTGGGCAGACACTGGGGATTGTTACTGAGGTTCTGTTGGTCATTTTTACTGACATCAGTGTGGATTGTAAAATCTGTCTGGGTGTGTGTGTGTGTGTGTGTGTGTGTCTGTGTGTGTGTGTGTGTCTCTGTGTGTGTCTGTGTGTGTGTGTGTGTGTGTGTGTCTCTGTCTGTTCCTTTATGTATGTGTCTGTGTGTGTCTGGATGTGTGTGTGTGAGAGAGAGAATATCAGGGTCACCTCGCTCCATCTTATCTCTCCTTCTCTCTCTGTTTCTCCTTCTCTCTCCCTCTCTCAATCCACCTCGCTCATAGAAACATAGAAAATAGGAGCAGGAGCAGGCCATTCGGCCCTTTGGGCCTGCTCCGTCATTCAATAAAGATCATGACCGATGGTCTAATTCAGTACCCTGTTCCCACTTTCTCCCCATACCCCTTGATCCCTTTGACATTAAGAAATATATCTCTCTCCTCCATGAATATATTTAATGACTTGGCCTCCACTGCCTTCTGCGGTAGAGAATTCCACAGGTTCACCACCCTCTACCCCATCCATCTCTCCCCCTCTATCTCCGTCTCCACCCTCTATCTCCGTCTCCACCCTCTATCTCCGTCTCCACCCTCTATCTCCCTCTCCCCCCTCTATCTCCCTCTCCCCCTCTATCTCCCTCACACCCTCTATCTCCCTCTCCCCCTCTATCTCCCTCTCCCCCTCTATCTCCCAATCCCCCTCTATCTCCCTCACCCGCTCACTCTCCCTCACCCCCCCTCTATCTCCCTCTCCCCCTCTATCTCCCTCTGCCCCTTTATCTCCCTCTCCCTCTCTATCTCACACATCTCCTCGATCTCACACATCCCCTCGATCTCACTCTTCCCCTCGATCTCACTCTTCCCCTCTATCTCACTCTTCCCCTCTATCTCACTCTTCCCCTCTATCTCACTCTCCCCCTCTATCTCACTCTCTCCCTCTATCTGTCTCTCCCCCCTCTATCTGTCTCTCCCCCCTCTATCTCCCTCTCCCCCTCTATCTCCCTCTCCCCCTCTATCTCCCACACCCCCTCTATCTCCCACACCCCCTCGATCTCACACACACCCTCTATCTCACTCTTCCCCTCTATCTCACTCTTCCCCTCTATCTCACTCTTCCCCTCTATCTCACTCTCCCCCTCTATCTCACTCGTCTCCTCTATCTGTCTCTCCCTCCACTATCTCACACACCCCCAATATCTCCCTCTCCCCCTCTATCTCACTCTCCCCCTCTATCTCACTCTCGCCCTCTATCTGTCTCTCCCCCTCTATCTCCCTCTCTCCCTCTCCCGCTCTCTCTCCCTCTCCCCCCTATCTCCCTCTCCCCCTCTATCTCCCACTCCCCCTCAATCTGTCTCTCGCCCTCTATCTCACACACCCCAAATATCTCCCTCTCCCCCTGCATCTCCCTCTCCCCCCTCTGCCCCCTATATCTCCCTCTCCCCGTCTCTCTCCCTCTGCCCCTCTCTCTCCCTCTGCCCCTCTATCTCACGCCCCCCTCTATCTCACTCGTCCCCTCTATCTGTCTCTCCCCCCACTATCTCACATACCCCCAATATCTCCCTCTCCCCCTATATCTCCCTCTCCCCCCTCTCTCTCCCTCTGACCCCCTATATCTCCATCACCCCGTCTCTCTCCCTCTGCCCGTCTCTCTCCCTCTGCCCCTCTATCTCAATCTGCCCCTCTATCTCACTCTCCCCCTCTATCTCACTCTCCCCCTCTATCTGTCTGTCTCTCCCTCTATCTGTCTGTCTCTCCATCTATCTGTCTGTCTCTCTCCCTCTATCTGTCTCTCTCCATCTATCTGTCTCTCCCCCCTCTATCTCCCTCTCCCCCTCCTCCTGACACTCACTCTCTCTCCATCTACCTCTGTCTCTGCCACTCTCTCTGTCTCTCTCTCTGTCCCTCCTTCTGTCTTTCCCTCTCTATCTCTCTGTCTTTCTCCTTCTATCTCTCTCTCTGTCGCTCTATCTTAATCTCTCTCTCTCTGCCCCTCCATCTGCCTTTTCCTCTCTGTCTCTCCCTCTCTCTCCTTCTATCTGTGTCTCTCTCTCTCTCTGTCTCTCCATCTGTCTTTCCCTCTCGGTCACTACCTCTCTCTCCTTCTATCTCTGTCTCGCTCTCTGTTCCTCCAAATGTCTTTCGCTCTCTGCCAATCCCTCTCTCCTTCTCTCTGTCTATCCCTCTCTCTCCTTCTCTCTCTCTCGGTCCCTCCATCTGTATCCACCCCCCACCACCTGTCACTCCCTCTCTCTCCTATCTATGTCTCTCGCTCTCTATCCCTCCATCTATCCTTCCCTCTCTGTCACTCCATCTCTCTCCTTCTCTCCCTTTCTCTCCCTTACTCTCTCTCTCTGTCTTTCCATCTGTCTTTCTCTCCCTGTCACTCCCTCTCTCTCCGTCCATCTCTGCCTCTCTCTATCTCTGTCTCTCCATCTGTCTTTCCCTCTCTATGTCTGTCCATCGATCTCCTCTCTCTCTCTGTCCCTCCATTTGTCGTTCCCTCTCTGTCACTTCCTCTCTCTCCTTCTATCTCTGCCTCTCACTCTCTGTCCCTCCATCTGTCTTTCCCTCTCTGTCTCTCCATCTCTCTCCTTCTATCTCTGTCTCTCCATCTGTCTTTCCCTTTCTATCACTCCCTCTCTCTCTCCTTCCATCTCTGCCTCTCTCTGTCTCTCCATCAGTCTTTCCCTTTCTGTCACTCCCTCTATGTCCTTCTATCTCTCTCTCTCTCTCTATCCCTCCATCAGTCCTTCCCTCCCTGTCACTCCATCACTCTCTCTGTCTCTCAGTCTGTCCCTCTATCTGTCTTAGCCTCCCTGACACTCCCTCTCTCTCCTTCTATCTCTGTATCTCTCTGTCTCTCCATCTGTTTTTTCCTCTAACCCCTCTCTCCTTCTCTGTCACTCCCTCTCTCTCCTTCTCTCTCACTCTGTCCCTCCATCCGTCTTTCCCTCCCTGTCACTCCCACTCTCTCCTATCTCTGTCTTTCTCTCTGTCTTTCCTTGTGAATTTCCCTCCCTATCACTCCCTCTCACTCGTTCTATCCCTGCCTCTCTCCCTGTCCCTCCATCTGTCTTCCCACACCCCACCCATCACTCCGTCTCTCTCCTTCTATCTCTGTCTCTATCTCTCTATCCCTCCATCTGTCCTTCCCTCCCTGTGACTCCATTTCTCTCCCTTTCTCTCTCTCTCTCTCTCTCTCTGTCCCACCATCTGTCTTTCCCTCTCTGTCTCTCCCTCTCTCTCCTTCCATCTCTGCCTCTCAGTCTCTCTGTCCATCCATCTGTCTTTACCTCTCTGTCTCTCCCTCTCTCTCCATCTATCTCTGTCTCTCTCTCTCTGTCTTTCCATATGTCTTTCCCTTCCTGTCACTCCCTCTCTCTCCTTCCATCTCTGCCTCTCTCTCTCTCTGTCTCTCCAACTGCCTTTCCCTCTCTGTCTCATCCACACTCTCCTTCTCTCTCTGTCTCTGCCTCTCTCTCTGTCTCTCTGTCTCTCTCTCTCTGTCCCTCCATCTGCCTTTCCCTCTCTGTTGCTCCCAATCTCTCCTACTATCTCTGTCTCTCTCTCTGTTCCACCATTTGTCTTACCCTCTCTGTCACTCCCACTCTCCTCCTCTCTATCTCTCCCTCTCCCTCCTTCACTTTCTCACCGTCCCTCCATCTGTCTTTCCCCCCGTGTCACTCCCTCTCTCTCCTTCTATCTCTGACCCTCTCTCTCTCCGTCCGTCTGTCATTCCCTCCCTGTCTCTCCATCTCTCTCCTTTTATCTCTATCTCTCCATCTTTCTGTCCCTCTCTGTCTCTCCCTATCTCTCCTTCTCTCTCTGTCTCTCACTTTGTCCCTCTGTCTGTCTTTCCCTCCCTGTCACTCCCTCTCTCTCCTTCTATCGCTGTCTTTCTCTCTGTCTCTCCATCTGTCTTTCCCTCCCCATCACTCCCTCTCTCTCCTTCCATCTCTGTCTCTCCAACTGCCTTTCCCTCTCTGTTTCTCCCAATCTCTCCTTCTATCTCTGTCTCTCTCTCTCAATCCCTCCATCTGTCCATCTGTCCTTCCCTCCCTGACACTCCCTCTCTCTCCTTCTCTCCCTGTCCCTCCATCTGTCTTTCCCTCCCAGTCTCTCCCTCTCTCTCCTTCTATCACTGTCTCTCTCTCTCTGTCTTTCCATCTGTCTTTCCCTTCCTGACATTCCCTCTCCCTCCTTCCATCTCTGCCACTCTCTCTCTCGCTCTGTCTCTCCAACTGCCTTTCCCTCTCTGTCTCTCCCAATCTCTCCTTCTCTCTTTGTCTCTGCCTCGCTCTCTGTCTCTCTCTCTGTCCCTCCATCTGTCTTTCCCTCTCTGTCTCTCCCTCTCTCTCCTTCTATCTCTGTCTCTCTCTGTCAATCCCTCCAACTGTCCATCCGTCCTTCCCTGCCTGACACTCCATCTCTCTCCTTCTCTCTCTGTCTCTCTCTCTGTCCGTCCATCTGTCTTTCCCTCGCTGTCACTCCCTCTGTTTCCTTCCATCTCTGCCTCTCTCTCTCTATCTGTCTTTCCATCTCTGTCTCTCCCTCTCTCTTCTTCTACCACTGTCTCTCTTTCTCTCTTTGAATCTGTCATTCCCTCCCTGTCACTCCCTCTCTCTCCTTCCATCTCTGCCCCTCTCTCTCTCTATGTCTCCAACTGCCTTTCCCTCTCTGTCTCTCCCTCTCTCTCCTTCTATCTCTGTCTCTCTCTCCCTATCTCTCCATCTCTCTTTCCCTCCCAGTCACTCCCTCTCACTCTTTCAATCTCTGTCTCTCCCTCTCTCTCCTTCTATCACTGTCTCTCTCATTGTCTTTCCATCTGTCCTTGCCTCCCTGTCACTCCCTCTCTCTCCTTCCATCTCTGCCTCTCTCTCTTTCTCTGTCTCTCCAACTGCCTTTCCCTCTCTGTCTCTCCCTCTCTCTCCTTCTATCTCTGTCTCTCTCTCTCTATCTCTCCATCTCTCTTTCCCTCCCAGTCACTCCCTCTCTCTCCTTCAATCTCTGTCACTCCCTCTCTCTCCTTCTATCACTGTCTCTCTCACTGTCTTTCCATCTGTCCTTGCCTCCCTGTCACTCCCTCTCTCTCCTTCCATCTCTGCCTCTCTCTCTTTCTCTGTCTCTCCAACTGCCTTTCCCTCTCTGTCTCTCCCTCTCTCTCCTTCTATCTCTTTCTCTCTCTGTCAATCCCTCCATCTGTCCATCCGTCCTTCCATGCCTGACACTCCCTCTCTCTCCTTCTCTCTCTGTCTCTCTCTCTGTCCATCCATCTGTCTTTCCCTCCCTGTCTCTCCCTCTGTCTCCTTCCATCTCTGCACCTCTCTCTGTCTCTCCATCTGTCTTTCCCTCCCTGTCACTCCCTCTCTCTCCTTCCATCTCTGCCCCTCTCTCTCTCTCTGTCTCCAACTGCCTTTCCCTCTCTGTCTCTCCCAATCTCTCCTTCTGTCTCTGTCTCTGCCTCTCTCTCTGTCTCTCTCTCTGTCCCTCCATCTGTCTTTCCCTCTCTGTCTCTCTCTCTCTATCTCTCCATCTCTCTTTCCCTCCCAGTCACTCCCTCTCTCTCCTTCAATCTCTGTCTCTCCCTCTCTCTCCTTCTATCACTGTCTCTCCATCTGTCTTTCCCTCTCTGTCTCTCCCTCTCTCTCCTTCTTTCACTGTCTCTCTCCCTCTGTCTTTCCATCTGTCTTTCCCTCCCTGTCACTCCCTCATTCTCCTTCCATCTCTGCCTCTCTCTCTCTCTCTCTGTCCCTCCATCTGCCTTTCCCTCTCTGCCTCTCCCAATCTTTCCTTCTCTCTCTGTCTCTGCCTCTCTCTCTGTCCCTCCATCTGTCTTTCCCTCTCTGTCTCTCCCTCTCTCTCCTTCCATCTCTTTCTCTCTCTGTCAATCCCTCCATCTGTCCATCCATCCTTCCCTGCCTGACACTCCCTCTCTCTCCTTCTCTCTCTGTCTCTCTCTCTGTCCATCCATCTGTCTTTCCCTCCCTGTCTCTCCCTCTGTCTCCTTCCATCTCTGCACCTCTCTCTGTCTCTCCATCTGTCTTTCCCTCTCTGTCTCTCCCTCTCTCTCCTTCTACCACTGTCTCCCTCTCTCTGTCTCTCCATCTCTCTTTCCCTCCCAGTCACTCCCTCTCTCTCCTTCAATCCCTGTCACTCCCTCTCTCTCCTTCCATCACTGTCTCTCCATCTGTCTTTCCCTCCCCATCACTCCCTCTCGCTACTTCCATCTCTGCCTCTCTCGCTGTCTCTCCATCTGTCTTTCCCTATCAGTCTCACCCTCTCTCTACTTCTTTCACTGTCTCTCTCCCTCTGTCTTTCCATCTGTCTTTCCCTCCCTGTCACTCCCTCACTCTCCCTCCATCTCTCTGTCTCTCTCTCTCTGTCCCTCCATCTGCCTTTCCCTCTCTGTCTCTCCCAATCTCTCCTTCTCTCTCGTTCTCTGCCTATCAGTCTCTCTCTCTGTCCCTCCATCTGCCTTTCCCTCTCTGTCTCTCCCAATCTCTCCTTCTCTCTCGTTCTCTGCCTATCAGTCTCTCTCTCTGTCCCTCCATCTGCCTTTCCCTCTCTGTCTCTCCCTCTCTCTCCTTCTATCTCTGTCTCTCTCTCTCAATCCCTCCAGCTGTCCATCCGTCCTTCCCTCCCTGACAGTCCCTCTCTCTCCTTCTCTCTCTGTCTCTCCAAATGCCTTTCCCTCTCTGTCTCTCCCAAACACTCCTTCTCTCTCTCTGCCTCTCTCTCTGTCTCTCTCTCTGTCCCTCCATCTGTCTTTGCCTCTCTGTCTCTCCCTCTCTCTCCTTCTATTACTGTCTCTCCCTCTCTGTCTTTCCATCTGTCTTTCCCTCCTTGTCACTCCCCCTCTCTCCTTCCATCTCTGCCCCTCTCTCTTTCTCTCTGTCTCTCCAACTGCCTTTCCCTCTCTGTCTCTCCCAATCTCTCCTTCTCTCTCTCTCTCTGTCTCTCTCTCTGTCTCTCTCTCTGTCCCTCCATCTGTCTTTCCCTCTCTGTCTCTCCCTCTCTCTCCTTCTGTCTCTGTCTCTCTCTCTCTCCATCCCTCCACCTGTCCATCGGTCCTTCCCTTCCTGTCACTCCATCTCTCTCCATCTCTCTCTGTCTCTCTCTTGGTCTCTCCATCTGTCTTCCCACCCACCCCCATCACACCATCTCTCTCCTTCTATCTCTGTCTCTCTCTCTCTCTATCCCTCCATCTGTCCTTCCTTCACTGTCACTCCATCTCTCTCCTCTCTCTGTCTCTCACTCTGTCCCTCCATCTGTCTTTCCCTCTCTGTCACTCCCTCCCTCTCCTTCCATCTCTGTCACTCCCTCTCTGTCTTTCTATTTCTATCTCTGTCTCTCTCTCTCTGTCTCTCCATCTGTCCTTCCCTCACTGTCACTCCATCTCTCTCCTCTCTCTGTCTCTCACTCTGTCCCTCCATCTGTCTTTCCCTCTCTGTCACTCCCTCCCTCTCCTTCTATCTCTGTCACTCCCTCTCTGTCTTTCTATTTCTATCTCTGTCTCTCTCTCTCTGTCTCTCCATCTGTCCTTCCCTCACTGTCACTCCATCTCTCTCCTCTCTCTTTCTCTCACTCTGCCCCTCCATCTGTCTTTCCCTCTCTGTCACTCCCTCCCTCTCCTTCTATCTCTGTCTCTCTCTCTGCTATCACTGACACTGGGAGAGAGACAGAGGGACGGAGGGTTAGATATGAAGGCATAGAGAGGGCCGTAGAGAGGGACAAACTTGGAGAGAGAGAGAGAATGTTGAGTTGGATGAAGAGGATAATGTAAGATATATTAACTTGATTTAATCCTTCACTGCTGTGTACACAAACATATTTGAGATAGGTATGGAGAGAAAACGAACATCGGGAGAGGGAGGAATGCAGATGAAGTTGGGGCCCAGGCGGACACTTTTGATGATCCAGAAGGAATAGCCTCCATTATAAATATTCAGCCAGCTATTCCACTGTGGGAACCATCACACCCTCATGATATTGTTTGCGGAAATTTCATGCTGGCTTATTGGTTAATTTTTAAGCCTGTGATTGATAGATTCTTGTTAACCAAAGGTATTAAGAGATAAAGGGCAAAGGTGGGATATATGGTGTTAGTTAGATCACAGATCAGCCCTGATCTCACTGAATGCTGGAACAGGGTCGAGGGGTTAAATTGCCTCCTCATCTTCCTATGTCTGATGTTTTATATCCTTCTTTCACTCTCACACACCCTGTCTGTCTGTGTCTCCCTCTATTTCTCTCATTCTCTCTCTCTCTCTGTCTGTTTCGGACAGTGTAGAGTGAGATTCACTCTGTATCCACCCCATGATGTTCCTGTTCTGGGACTGTTGGATGGGACAGTGTCGAGGGAAATTTACTCTGTGTCAAACCCAACATTGTGCTTGGCTTGGGAATATTTAATGGGACAGTGTAGCTGGAGATTTACTCTGTATCCCTGGAATTTTGAAGGCTCAGGTGTGATTTGATGATTGTTTTCAAGATAATAAGGGAAACTGATGGGGTGGACAGAGAGTAACAATTCCCACTGGCTGCAGAGTCTAGAACATGGGGGCATAGTCTAAAAATATAAACCTAGTCTAAAAACCTTTCAGGAGTGAAATGAAGAAACACTTCAACACACCAGGTGTGGTATCAGTTTGGAACTCTCTTCCACAAACAGCAATTGATGCTGAGACACTTGTTAATTTTTAAATCTGAGTTTGATAGATTTTTGTTAACCAAAGGTATTAAGGGGCAAAGATAGGTACATGGAGTTAGATCACACATCAGCCATGAGCTCATTGAATGACAGAACAGGGTTGAGGGGCCAAATGGCCTCCTCCTCTTCCTCTGTCCTACGCCCAATATCCTGCGATCACGCTCTGTGTCTTGGTCTCTGTCTCCCTCTTTGTCTCTCTTTCTGTCTGTCTGTATGTCTCTCTCTCTCTCTCCTCTCATCTGTGGAAATCCACACACATCAGTCAGCCATTTTAGGTTCATTTTCAGTGGCCATTTTATGTTACCACAACACTGGGACATTTATCGCTGTCTATCCCAAACCATCTCTCTTTGTAGTCTATTTGTGTCCTCCTCACAGCTTATTGTCCCACCTAACCTAGTATCTCTCTCCTTTGCTCCGTCTCACTCACGCACTCTCCCCCATTTCTCTCTCCCCCCCATTTCTCTCTCCCCCCCATTTCTCTCTCCCCCCACCCCCTGCAATCTCTCTTTAAGTGTCCTGTTATCACATCCTTTATTATAGATTCAACCATTTTCCCAATGACTGATGTTAGACGAACAGGTCTTTAGTTCCCCATTTTCTCTCTCCTTCCTTTTGTAAATAGTGAGGTTACATTTGCTACCTTCTAATCTGACTCTCTCACACTGCCTCTCTCACACTGCCTCTGTCCCTCGCTATCTGTCTTACCCCCTCTCTCTCTCGCTATCTATCC